>NC_056440.1:46190606-46540606 GCF_018296145.1 Oncorhynchus tshawytscha | reverse complement strand
CATAAGAAGTGATTGGAAAAATGGCTACCTCAGTTTTTTACGCATGATTTTCTGCGGGAGACACCATGCAACCACTTGCTATACATGGTCCCTTACGGCTATTACGGCTCCCTTACGGCTATTCTTCAATGGAAATGCGTAAAAAGACGTCACAATGCTGTAGACACCTTGGGGAATACGTGGAAAATGTAAGTTCATTCGTAGCTCATTTACAGCCATATAAGGAATCATTGGCATGAGGCGGTTTCAAAAAATGTGGCACTTCCTGGATGGATTTTTATCTGGGTTTCGCCTGTAACATCAGTTCTGTTGCACTCACAGACAATATCTTTGCAGTTTTGGAAACGTTTGTTTTGGAAATGAGTGTTTTCTATCCAAAGCTGTCAATTATATGCATAGTCGAGCATCTTTTCGTGACAAAATATCTTGTTTAAAACGGGAACATTTTTCATCCAAAAATGTTAATAGCGCCCCCTAATGCTTAACATTCACAAATTCACAATTCAACATTCACAAAGCCACAGGGCCAGATGGATTACCGTGTATTACCGTGTACTCAAAGCATGCGCGGACCAAATGGCAAGTGTCTTCAATTACATTTTCAACCTATCCCTGACCAAGTCTGTAATACCTACATGCTTCAAGCAGACCGCCATAGTTCCTGTGCCCAAAGAAGCAAAGGTAACCTGCCTAAATCATTACCAGCCTGTAGCACTCACGTCGGTAGCCGTGAAGTGATTTGAAAGGCTGGTCATGGCTCACATCAACACCATTATCCTAGAAACCCTAGACCAAATTCGCATACCGCCCCAACAGATCCACAGATTACGCAATCTCAATCTCACTCCACACTGCCCTTTCCCACCTGGACAAAAGGAACACCTATGTGAGAATGCTGTTCATTGACTACAGCTCAGCGATCAACACCATAGTAGGGCAACAAAGCTCATCACTGAGCTAAGGACCATGGGACTAAACAGTTCCCTCTGCAACTTGATCCTGGACTTCCTGACGGGCCGCCCCCAGGTGGTAAAGGTAGGCAACAACACACCTGCCACGCTGATCCTCAACACGGGGGTCCCTCAGGGGTGTACGCTTAGTCCCCTCCTGTACTCCCTGTTCACCCATTACTGCATGGCCAAACACGACTCCAACGCCATCATTAAGTTTGCTGATGATACAACAGTGGTAGGCCTGTTCACCGACAACGATGAGACAGCCTATAGGAAGGAGGTCAGAGATCTGGCAGTGTGGTGCCAAGACAACAACCTCTCCCAAAATGTGAGCAGACAAAGGAGCTGATCGTGGTCTACAGGAAAAGGCAGGCCAAACAGAACCGCATTAACATCAACAGGGCTTTATTGGAGCAGGTCGAGAGTTTCAAGTTCCTTGGTGTCCACATCATCAAAAACTATTACGGTCCAAACACACCAAGGCAGTCGTGAAGAGGGCACGACAAAACCTTTTCCCCCTCAGGAGATTTTATAAGATTTGGCATGGGTCCCCAGATCCTCAAAAAGTTCTACAGCTACACCATCATGATCATCCTGACCGGTTGCTTCACCGCCTGGTATGGCAACTGCTCGGCATCTGACCGTAAGGCGCTACAGAGTGTTGTGTGTACGGACCAGTATGTCACTGGGGCCAAGCTTCCTACCATCCAGGACCTATATACTAGGCGGTGTCAGAGGAGGGCCCCCAAAAATTGTAAAAGATTCCAGTCACCCAAGTCATAGACTTTTCTCTCTGCTACCGCATGACAAGCGGTACCGGAGCACCAAGTCTAGGAACAATTAATCAAACGGCCACCCGGAATATTTACATTGACATGCCCCCATTCCCTTTTTCTGTTTTTACACTGCTGCTACTCGCTGTTTATTATCAATGCATAGTCACTTTATCCATACCTACATGCACAAAATAACTTGACTAACCTGTACCCCCGCACATTGACTCGGTACCGGTAGCCCTGTATATAGCCACGTTATTTTATTGTTACTTTTCATTTTAATTTGACTATTTTTACTTTAGTTCATTTAGTAAATATTTTATGAACTCTTTCTTGAACTGCATTGTTGGTCAAGGGCTACACCCTATTGTATTCGGAGCATGCGACAAATAAAAGTTGATTTGATTACAGCTTTGTTTGTCTGTTGAGTCTTCTTGTGTAAGTCTCTAAGAGCTTTGTACACCTGGATTGCACAATATTTGCCCATTACTATTTTAAATTCTTCTTGCACTGTCAATGTGTTGAGGAGCATGGCTAGACAGCGATTTTGAAGCAGATTTAAGTCAAAACTGTAACTTGTAACTCAGTAAAAATTCACTGTCTTCTTGGTAAGCAACTCCAGTGTAGATTTGGCCTTGGGGTGTAGCTTACTGTCCTGCTGAAAGGTGAAACCCTCTCCCAGGGTCTGGTGTAAAGCAGACTGAAACAGGTTTTCATCTAGGATTTTGCCTGTGTTTAGCTCCATCCCGTTTCTTTTTCTCCTGAAACACTCCAGTCCCCAGTCTTTGCAGATGTCACGCATATAACATGATGCAGCCACCACCATGCTTGAAAATAAGGAGGCAGCTACTATATGATGGATTTGCCACAAAAGGCTTTGGTTTTAGTTTGAATTTTTTTCCTTTGCCATGTTTTTTTTCAGTATTACTTTAGTGCCTTGCTGTAAACAATGTTATTGAGCCATCCTCAGTTTCTCCCATCATTGCCATTGAACTTTGTAGCTGTTTTAAAATCCCAAATGGCCTCCCTGAGCAGGGAGGCCACATCCCTGAGCAGTTTCCTTCCTGTCCTGCAGCTCTGTTCAGAAGGACGACTGTATCTTTGATGCGTCTGGGTGGTTTAACACATCACCCACAGCACATTTATTAACTGTACTACTGAAAAAAATCAGGTCAACCCCTATTAATTCACATGGAATGAGTCCATGTAGCTTATTATTTCATTTGTTATGCCAAATTTGAATCCTGAACAAATGTATGCTCGCCTCAACAAAGGGGAAGAATACTTATGCAACAACTATATATTCGTTATTTAATTGTATAAATTTGTAAAAATCTATTTGTTAAAACTCAAATGTTCTTTTCAATTTTCACTTTGTGTAGCTCAATGACAAAAAACATCCCAATTAGATATATTTCAATCCCACTTTAATACTTATGATAGCAATTGCATGAGCCCTTGCTTTTGCTACTGACTGGCTCCTGATTATAGCCAACAACCATATTACAACAACTTTATTACACCGTAGTACACGTATGAACTTTCCTTACCCAGAATGGTAATGTATGTTATTACTGTATGTCCTCTTTTTGAAAACTTTAAATAACTATTTTTCTCTCTCTCTATCCCCTTCTCCCTTTCCCTCCCTCCCTGTCCCCCCTCCTTCTCTCACCCTCTGTGCAGCCTGTGAGTTGATGAACAGGGGGATCCTGGCGCTGGTCAGCTCTATCGGTTGTATGTCGGCGGGCTCCCTTCAGTCTCTGGCGGACGCGATGCACATCCCGCACCTCTTCATCCAGCGTGCCACTGCCGGGACCCCTCGCTCCAGCTGCCCCCTCATCACCACCCGCACCCGCCAGGATGACTACACCCTCTTCGTGCGCCCGCCCGTCTACCTCAATGATGTCATCCTCCAAGTGGTCAGCGAGTACAGCTGGCAGAAGTTCATCATCTTCTACGACCAGGAATACGGTAAGTCCTCATGGGCGGCCGTGTTAGGGGAAGTGTGGTGAAGCAGACTTGGGTTCAAATACTGTTTGAAATCATATCAAATACTAGATCTGGGCTTTAAGGAATTTGCCTTTTGCAAAGAAACCAATAGAACGGTCCCAAAAGTGAAAACCACTTGGCACTCCTGGCAGGCTAAAGCGAACGTTCAAAGATGTAAAATATTTTGAATAGTATGTGAACCCAGGTATGATGGGAAGTGGTGTTCAGAGAGTACGGAGTGGGGAATGGGGGGGAGGGGGTACTGTAGTTGACGTCCATAGGGAGGCATTCAATGATGTATGAAGATATGGGTTGGAGATCTGGTAGACTCGCAGCATGGCAGACATTAGCAAGCTAATGGATAGAGGCCTGAACTCTGCAACCCTGCATTCAGGAGGCCCATAGGTAATGCACGGACATGTTTCCCACCATCTCCATCAACCTTCATTATACTGGATTGTTTGTGTACTGTATGTATGTGAGAGAAAGAGAGAGAGAGAGAGCCTTTGTATGTATTTGTGCATGAGAGAAAGGGTCAGGCAGACAGAGATTATGTTCATCACTGGATGTGTATGGGTGTGTGCGAGTCTGTCCTGTGTCTGGCATTGTCTCCACTCCCCGTGTATGTCCCTATGGATCCCATGTCCCATAATTCACTGCAGCATGTTAAAAGTATCAGGGATGGCTAAATAAGTGTGGCTCCCAGCAGACCAGCCAATGGAGGCATTTTGGGTCTCACTGCCAGTTGCACTGTGGTGTAGTGTAGTGCTATAATGAAGCTCTGCGGCTGCCAAGCCCACTCACCATCCTTAAGCCCCAACATGGTTCTGACCAGCGAATCAGAAGATGGGCCTGCCAGGTATTAACCATACCAGTCTCTAAGCCCAAGCTCTTTGAGATGTAACAGTGTTCTCTCATACATCGCTTTGTCTTCTGAAAAACGGCTTTGAGGACAATAGAGTGTGTATGTGTAAAGTATGTGTAAATTGAATTAGGTTGCCCACTTTCCTCTATTTTCAGGTCTAGTGGTGCAGTCGGAAGACTGAACTGGAGGAGTTCAGTGTGTCTGTATGCAGGGGGATTCAAGAGTTCTCACTCCTATCAGCCTTCTAGCCTGGGTTCCAGTCTGTTACTCCTCTTTTGCCAACTCCTTGTTGAATTATCATGCCAAATAAACGGGATCTGTGGGACAACAAAAAAAATAGATACAATTCCCAGATTTGCATGAACCCGGTGATTGGATGGTAACTGTAGGGGTTATCGAATCAGGAACATTATCCTCTGTCCTACTGGGCTCAAGACTTAATCTGGTTGGATAGCATATATAGAACATTTCCCAGTAAATGGATTGTAATTTGGCTATGACGCTGGCTGCAGATACTGACTCTCATCTGGGGAAAAAGGTGAAATCAACACTGGCTTGTTCCCCTGCTTGTGTATTGAGAACTCTTCATTCCGAGGACACGTAAGCTGATGGTTTCTTACTAAGAACACGCAGGTGAAATCCCAGTTGAATGCCGGAGCCGCTGTGGGACACACTTCGAGATCCTAGAACAGAGACCATGTGCAGATAACATAGCTACACTCGGAGGCGATTAAGTAGGCCCATTGGTGTTGATGGTGGGGAAGCAGAGAGGAAGCACAAAGTTTGCATCCCAAATGGTACCCTATTCCCTATACTTTTGACCAGAGTTCTATTGGTCTCCTTATGGCCCCTGGATGAAAGCAGTGCGTATCCAGAGTCTCTTTTACTACCGTGGGAATTCAAAGGATCCTTCCTATTCGTTTAGCATTGGCCCTACTTTTGACCAATCTCTAGCCCCCTTTCCAAAACAGGAATTCCTGTGGATTTTGAAAGTCAGAGCTTCTGCTGTACATGTATCACTCCCGATCGAGTTTGTCCACTACGACTACTGTGTGCTTAAATTAACATATTAGGCAGAACATATATTGATTTTTAGCCCTCTCTTTATTACTTGGATAATATTTCCATAGTTATTTGAAATGATCAAAGATAGCTAGTGTCTGCTCTTTTATATTGTTTATTATGTATACGGCGGTACATTAAAGTTCATCCCATCCTATAATTGTTGTAAGCATCTCAGTCAATGTTGACAGAGAACATATACCGAAAGAGAAACAGTATGTTCATCAAAACATCTGGTGACATGTGTAGGGTGCCAGTTTGACAACCCAAACCTATGGATTGTAGAACATTACAAACATGCTAAACATACACGATCTGTTGAAATCAAACGATTTATTACCTTATTACATTTAAAATCGCAAACATACTTACAGAACATTTAAAATTGCAACATACTTACAATTGAAGACATACATAAAATAACATAAAACAAACGGTCGGATTGTAAATATGACTCTTTGGGAAGGGGGCAACGGTTAGTTCCTGGTGAGCAGCCGTGCTCCTCAAGGTAGTAAAATAATAATATATGCCATCTAGCATACACTTTTATCCATGCTTCATCTAGATATGTTAGTGCCACTGAATGAAATTGGAATATTGATGGGAAACTGTTACAGAGGAGTGTAAATGCTTTTTTTTTAGGCTGGATCATGTTGTTGTATTGTATGTTTTAATTATGTCATGTATTGATTGTTACTGCCGCCTTGGCCAGTTCTCCCTCGAAAAAGAGACTCTGGGTCTCATTGGGCTTTTCCTGGTTAAATACAGGTTATATTTTAAATTAAATAAAAAGTAAAACAGAACTCTTACATCCGTGCGTGCATACGTTTTCGTGCGGGTGGCCTCAGCGGTAATCGAATCCAAGGCTGTTGGAGTTGCGAGCACCATGCTCTACCAACTGAGCCACACAGAACCGCATTCTCAAGGTGGCTGTGATCCGAGCCTCAAATGTGAGTCTCCATACTTCCTCGTCTTAGTCTTTCATATTTACAGGGAGCCCTTTCTCTTCCAAGGTGATGGGGAGAGATTTATGGTGCGATGTAGCCAGGTTTGTTTTTGAGCTCTTTGTAGTGCAGGTGTGTTGTGAAGCGTAGTAAAAGCATTAGGCACAGAAGAGATGCTGCAGCTACTCTGGGATTGATGGAGGCAGCCCAAGACCTACACCTCACTCAATCAGCATAAAGGCATATAGCACAGACACACACATAGGCACACATACACGCTTGTGATTTGAGACACACACATAGGGGGCGGGCATGAGAGTAGTAAAGGCTAATGCAGATAAATCAAGGAATGTAATTGAATTTGGTTTGGCACCATTGGCTATGAATTGTAACAGCTCCCTTGATAAAGAAAGATTAAGATAGTTAGAATAGGGAGACAAGGTTTACTGTTATGGATGCACAACTCACTTGAAGTTGTTGTATTGTGCGGGGGATATGGTTAAGGTAATGACGTGCTATAGGGACCGAATATAATATGTGAGAGGCTGAGACATAAACAGTATCTTGTTACAGTCTGCTGAATATTGATTGATGTAGTGTTACAACCACAGGCCTGACCCAGAGAGTCCAGAGACCACATGTAATCAAGCATCAGTATTAGTGCTGATCTAGGATCAGGTCACCTCATGTTCATGTGATCTTATTTATTATGTTCTAAAAGGCAAACTGATCCTAGATCAGCATTCTTACTCTGAGACCTATTATGAATATGGGCCTAGGAATTTGAACTGTCATATTCTACGTAGACTACTAGTGAAGACATTACACTATGAAATAGCACATTTCTGAGGGTGGTAACTAATGAACTTATCCTCTGCAGCAGAGGTAACTCTGGGTCTTCCTTTCTTGTGGTGGTCCTCATGAGATTCAGTTTCATCATAGCGCTTGATGGTTTTCGTGACTGCACTTTAATAAACTTCAAAAGTTCTTGAAATTTTCCAGATTGAATGACCTTCATGTCTTAAAGTAATGTCTTAAAGTTCTCTTTGCTTATTTGAGCTGTTCAAACCATAATATGTACCAAATACGGCTATCTTCTTGGTACCACCCCTACCTTGTCACAACACAACTGATTGGCTCAAACATATTCATAAGGAAATAAATTCCACAAATGAACTTATAACAAGACACACCTGTTATTTGAAATGCATTCCAGGTGACTACCTCATGAAGCTGGTTGAGATAATGTCAAGAGTGTGCAAAGCTGTCATCAAGGCAATGGGTGGCTATTTTGAAGAATCTCAACAATAAAATATATTTTAATTTGTTCAACACTTTTTTGGTTACTACATGATTCCATATGTGTTATTTCATAGTTTTGATGTCTTCACTATTATTCTACAATGTAGAAAATAGTAAAAATAAAGAAATACCCTTGAATGAGTAGGTGTGTCAACTTTTGACTGATACAGTACTCAACTATCTGGATGAGAGGATGTTATGTCACTTTACACACACACGCATGCGCACACACACACACACTTTACACACACATATATATAAAATTAGCCAGCACCAATGTTCAGTGGATGAACCACATACTTTTAGCTTTGACTCACAGCTAGAGTGTATAGACCTAGACTAGCATCCCCTCAGGTCAGCAGGAAGTCTCAACTTATAGGCCCCTGTGTTGCTACGGGGCGGGGCTTGGACTCTACTCACCAGCATTTGTTTTAATTTTGGGAAACATGGAGGGAGGAATACCCAGAGGTAGAGCTGTGACCTAGACTGTCAAATCTCCTCTCTTCATGCTAACGATAATAGAGAGGCTAATGCTGATTGTGAAAACGCCTGTGTTTTCTTACAGATTGGACTATGAGGCACTTTCAATCTATTCGCCCATACCAACACGTCTGTTTGTTCGTTTCCCCAGGCAGTTTTCCACTGTGGTCTGATATATGTAGGTGTGGGTCACAACATCAACCCTGCACACGTCAACCGTCATGACTGTAAATGTAACGGTAGTGAAGAACTCACATTAGCAACACAGTTTTCTTCCTCACTGTTTGATCTCTCTCTCTCTCACTCTGAGATGCACCTACACAGTCCCGTTGTAAACAGCAGTCTAGCTGCCGACCTTGTGATGTTTGCAGCAACAGGGACCTCTGGGTATTCTTTGATCCATGTGTCCCAAAATGTGTCCCGAAATTAAAACACAAGCTGGTGTGTGGAGTCCAAGACCCCCCCCCCCGTCCCCCGTCCCCATCCCCTCTTCCTAGTAAACTCTGTCTGTCAGTCGCTTGTCCCTTCCCTCCCTCCCTTCTCCAGCGCACCGCTGGCCAATTATCACCATGCTGCTCTCCCCTCCTCCTCCCCCTTCCCTTCGCCCTCCACATGGGTATCCTCTGATCTTTAGACCCTGGCAGATGATGTCATCCACAGCTGGATTGTAGAGTCGTCTTGACTGTGCACTATTTCTCTGTCCCTCGGTGTTGGTTGGGAGCTATGGATTACGTTTCTTGCACCATCGCATCGGCCCAGCACATAATGAGGTGCAATCAATCTGTTAATTGTTTAATGATGACAATGACAATTAAGGCATTGCCATCATTTGTCCACATCGACGACATCATAAGTTAACTACTGCATAGTGTGTACAATGGGGTCCGAAATGATTGACACTCTTGATAAAGATGAGGGAAAAATGACCGTATAAAATAATTCATATACTGAGCTATATTGTATGCTCAAAGGATTTTTGAAATTGTATTATTTTATATTAATACAATTTGTCAGAGAAAGAGATTTTGTTTAACAAGTAATACAAAAAAATGCCAAAAGGGTAGGGGTAAAAGAATATTGACACCCCTGTCGTCAATTCTTTCAATACCTCACCTTACGAGGATAACGGCACTGAGTCTTTTTCTAAAATGTTTATTGAGTTGGATAACACATTGGAAGGGATCTTAGACCATTCCTCCATACAGAATCCAGATCCTTGATATCCTTTGCCTGTACATATGGACTGCCCTCTCCAATTCAAACCACAGCTTATCAATGGGTTTCAAGTCCGGAGACTGAGATGGCCATTGCAAAATGTTGATTTTGTGATGAACCATTTATTTGTGGATTTCTATGTGTTATTGTCTTGCTGCATGATCCACTTGCGGATCCTGGCAGAGGCTGCCAATGTGTTCTCCAACTCATAAAACATTTTAGAAAAAGGCTCCGTGCTGCTGTCCTCACAAGGTGAGGTATTGAAATGTATTGAAAAAAGGTTGTACATTTTTCTAACCCATACTTTTTGGAGAAAAAAAAATACAGTGGGGAGAACAAGTATTTGATACACTGCCGATTTTGCAGGCTTTCCTACTTACAAAGCATGTAGAGGTCTGTAATTTTTATCATAGGTACACTTCAACTGTGAGAGACGGAATCTAAAACAAAAATCCAGAAAATCACATTGTATGATTTTATTGCATGACATAAGTATTTGATCACCAACCAACCAGTAAGAATTCCGGCTCTCACAGACCTTTTAGTTTTTCTTTAAGAAGCCCTCCTCTTCTCCACTCATTACCTGTATTAACTGCACCTGTTTGAACTCGTTAGCTGTATAAAAGACACCTGACATTTAATCCTAGTAAGAATTCCCATTCTTAGGTCATTTAGGATCACCACTTTATTGTGAAATGTCAGAATAATAGTAGAGCAAATTATTTATTTCAGCTTTTATTTATTTCATCACATTCCCAGTGGGTCAGAAGTTTACATAAACTCAATTAGTATTTGGTAGCATTGCCTTTAAATTGTTTAATTTGGGTCAAACGTTTCGGGTAGCGGGTTTTGGGTAGCGTTCCACAAGCTTCCCACAATACGTTGGGTGAATTTTGGCCCATTCCTCCTGACAGAGCTGGTGTAACCGAGTCAGGTTTGTAGGCCTCCTTGCTTGCACACGCTTTTTTAGTTCTGCCCACAAATTTTCTATGGGATTGAGGTCAGGTCTTTGTGATGGCCACTCCAGTACCTTGACTTTGTTGTCCATTTTGCCACAACTTTGGAAGTATGCTTGGGGTCATTGTCCATTTGGAAGACCCATTTGCAACCAAGCTTTAACTTCCTGACTGATGTCTTGACATGTTGCTTCAATATATCCACATCATTTTTCTTCCTCATGAAGCCATCTATTTTGTGAAGTGCACCAGTCCCTCCTGCAGCAAAGCACCCCCACAACATGATAATGCCACCCCCGTGCTTCATGTTTAGGCTGATGTTCTTCTGCTTGCAAGCCTCCCCCTTTTTCTTCCAAACATAACGATGGACATTATGGCCAAACAGTTCTATTTTTGTTTCATCAGACCAGAGGACATTTCTCCAAAATTTTCCAAACTGTTTAAAGGCACAGTCAACTTAGCAATGTCCCACTGGAATTGTGATACAGTGAATAATAAGTGAAATAATCTGTCTGTAAACAATTCTTGGAAAAATGTATTGTGTCATGCACAAAGTAGATGTCCTAACCGACTTGCCAAAATAATAGTTTGTTAACAAGTAATTTGTGGAGTGTTTGAAAAACTAGTTTTAATGACTCCAACCTAAGTGTTTGTAAACTTCAGACTTCAACTGTATATATATATAGTATATATCTCAACACTATAGGACTAGGATTTAATTGAAAAAGTTGTACTGTGTATTTTTTGACATAGAAAGCTAAAAGAAAGACAGCCTGAGTTAGTGTACCACGAAACAATTAATTCAGTTCACAAAGCACAACTTTTGCAAATTATTGCTTTGCCCGCACATCTGAATCAGTAGCACATTTTTGAAGCCACCTTTGCACTCGTCTTTGGTAGGAGTTGGATTGTGCATTCAGCCAGTGACGCAGCTACGTAATGGATTTGATAAGGCCTGCCCTTGTAGCTGAGAGACAGGGTGGAGAGAGACAAGGTGGAGAGAGACAGGGTGGAGAGAGAGAGTAGAGAGAGTAGAGAGAGAGAGAGTAGAGAGAGAGAGAGAGAGATATCCAAATTGGCACGATGTAGATCCAATGCTGGCTAAAATATTGGCCCCACATAGGCTGCCCACATTGGGCCCAAGGCAGGTGGCCCTGAGGGCAGCCCTCACTTCCTCTGAAATAAGCCGACCCCTTTGGATCACATGCCTGCTACAATGGATCAGAAAGACAGTTAAGTTCTTACTATCATATATATTTTTACCAGAATAATGTCACATTTACTTATCAAAGTATTTTAATATTGGGGATAGGTGTTCTGCTCACTGGCCAACAGCCAGTGAAATTGCAGAGCGCCAAATTCAAACATCCGAGATCTCATACTAAAAATTCCTAAAACATACAAGTGTTATACATCGGCTTAAAGATATACAGTGGGGCAAAAAAGTATTTAGTCAGCCACCAATTGTGCAAGTTCTCCCACTTAAAAAGATGAGAGATGCCTGTAATTTTCATCATAGGTACACTTCAACTATGACAGACAAAATGAGAAAAAAAAATCCAGAATATCACATTGTAGGATTTTTAATGAATTTATTTGCAAATTATGGTGGAAAATAAGTATTTGGTCACCTACAAATAAGCAAGATTTCTGGCTCTCACAGACCTGTAACTTGTTCTTTAAAAGGCTCCTCTGTCCTCCACTCGTTACCTATATTAATGGCACCTGTTTGAACTTGTTATCAGTATAAAAGACACCTGTCCACACCTCAAACAGACACACTCCAAACTCCACTATGGCCAAGACCAAAGAGCTGTCAAAGGACACCAGAAACAAAATTGTAGACCTGCACCAGGCTGGGAAGACTGAATCTGCAATAGGTAAGCAGCTTGGTTTGAAGAAATCAACTGTGGGAGCAATTATTAGGAAATGGAAGACATACAAGACCACTCCCGGTCACGGCGCACTCCCGGTCACGCGCAGGAAACATCTCTGGAAATTTCCACTGTCCTCTCATTGAAAGTGGTGTTTCTCCCTCATTTTTCAGAGTAAAAGCCTGAAACAATGCGTAAAGACTGACCATATGTAGTGGAAGCCATAGGGATCGTGAACTGGGTCATAAGTCTTTGTATGCTGGATAGGCTTTCAATGGTAAAACAGCCATTTCAAAATAATAGCGTTTCCTGGATGGATTTTCCTCAGGTTTTTGCCTGGTATATCAGTTCTGTTATACTCACAGACATTATTGTAACAGTTTTGGAAACTTTAGTGTTTTCTATCCAATACTACCATGCATATCCTAGCTTCTGGGCCTGAGTAACAGGCAGTTTACATGGGGCATCTTATTCATCCAAACTACTCCAATACTGCCCCCGGTCTCAGAAAGGTTTTAACACACTGGCAGTGTACAATATCATTTTTTGTTGCCATCACACAACAGAATACTTCAACTGGAACGACACTCTCAGAAATGGTTTCACAAAAAGAATGTGTGAACTTAGAACTAACTATAAGGTTATATTTGAAGAAAGATGATTCCGAGATAATTTACTGTGAAGTTCTGAACCCTAATTGGTTTGAAGGGTGTCAGCAATTTTTATCTTGTATTATTTTTTTTAACTTCACAACATGATTTAGGTATTTGTAAACTACGCCCCCCCCCATATATTCTAACGAGCCTTCGACTCTACATTATGAAGTAGCTGTGCTTTTGTGGGCTAGACCTTGCTGGGCTTGGTGTGGGCTGGCCCATGTTGGGCTAGCCTGTGTTGGGCTGGTGTAGGCTTGGTGCAGGCTTGCCTGTGTTGGGCTGATGTGGGATTGGTGTGGCCTAGCCTGTGTTGGGCTTGTTGTGGGCTACTATTTCTGCTAGGAGATGAGCAGCCAGTCAGCTCTCTGGCTATGATTCATGTTTTATTTACATCCTCTGTGAGACATCAGCCTCATCACTGCAGTGACAAATGTACTACACAGGTCTCACTCCAGCACACTGAAAAATAAATGCTAATGGTCCATGTATTCCAACCTTTTTCTACAAGAGCAAATGTGATAAAAGTGAATGGATAATACTGTGATTTTATAGTACCGGTATCCAAATGCATATTAAGGGGGAACAGTGAAAGCTGATCTCCAATAACCTGTTTTATAGTTTGTGGAAAGATGGTCAGTGAGTTTATTGACATGTCCCCGTTTATCCCCCTCTCCCTCCCCACCTCCCCTGCCCTTATTGCTCTACCCCCATCCTCCCTCTCCACCCATCCCTCCCTCTTTTTCCATATAGATATCCGCGGGATCCAGGACTTCCTGGACAAGACGTCTCAGCAAGGCATGGACGTGTCGCTTCAGAAGGTGGAGTCCAACATCAACATGATGATTACCAGCATGTTCCGGACCATGAGGGTGGAGGAGCTCCACCGCTACCGGGACACGCTGCGCCGGGCCGTGCTCTTCATGAGCCCCGCCACCGCCAAGGCCTTCATCACTGAGGTACACACACACACGCGGGTGCACATTCACGCCCAATGCCTGCACACACTCTCACACACTCTCACACATTCTCACAGACTCTCACACACTCTCTCACACACGCACACACACACACACACTTAACAGAGTTAGATTCATAACCCTAGCGTGACATGTCTCACGCTATCCAATCGCTTGTTTTTATGTAGCGTAATTGGCTAAAACAGGTGGTCACGTGTATTTGCAAGGCAGAGGATCAAAGATCGGGGTCCAGTGCGGGATCATGACGAAGGAAGCTATACCGTTAAGGAGGCACAACGACGCCTGTTACACATAGGACCTAAACTTTTCCACACTACTACAACTTACATTCTCTCTTCAACATTCCCACTCATATACCTCATGGAGACAATCACTGCTTAAAACACCGGGTCTAATAATTCCTAATATTGTATTATCCCCAAATTAGCTATGTTTACATATGATCAATAAGTGCTAAGAAGCTGCTAATACATGACTAATTGTCAATTGATAAGCACTTAGGAAGCCCAATCCACAGTGTCAAATGGTTCTGTGGTGGTTCCCTATTCCCTTTATTCGTACTCGTAAGATATTAGAGATAAAGGCCCAGTGCAGTCAAAAACGGGATATTCCTATGTTTTAGGTACACCCATCTAGGACCGAGTCGGACCCACACTTGTCTCCAGGACAGCCTGAATTCTTCAGGGCATGGAAACGTTGCTCAATTGCTATCAAGGGACCTCATGTTTGCCAGGAAAACATTCCCCCATACCATTACACCACCGCCACCAGCCTATACCGATGACACCAGGCAGGATAGGGCGATGGACTAGTGCCACTTACGCCAAATCCTGACTCTACCATCAGCATGACGCATCAGGAGCCGGAATTCATCGAACCAGGCAGTGTTTTTCTGCTCCTTAATTGTCCAGTGTTGGTGATCGCGATTGTTTTTAGCTGATAGGAGGGGAACGCAGTGTGGTCGTCTGCTGCAATAGCCCATCCGTGACAAGGACTGATGAGTTGTGTGTTACGAGATGCCGTTCTGCACAACACTGTTCAACTGCTCCATTATTTGCTCGTCTGTTAGCTTGCACGGTTCTTGCCATTTTCTTTCGACCTTTCATCAACAAGCTGTTTTTGTCCACAGGACTGCCACTGACTGGATGTTTTTTGTTTGTCGCCCAATCTCGGTAAACCCGAGACGTTGTGCGTGAAAAGCCCAGGAGGCCGGCCTTTTCTGAGATACTGGAACCGGCGAGCCTGGCACCGACGATCATACCACGCTCAAAGTTGCTTAGGTCACTCGTTTTTCCCAGTCTAACGTTCAATCGAGCTATAAACTGGATGCCTGTCTGCCTGCTTTATATAGCAAGCCACGGCTATGTGACTCTCTGTCTGTAGGAGCAAACCATTTTCATGAACGGGGTGGTGTAAACTGGCCACTGTGTGTATACTTCCATGGGATGAGGTTGGAATGATACTGTGAAATTCTGAAAATGATGATAATGCCCTTTAAGTGTAAGAGCTGATTGAAAAGACTGCCTGAAATCAAATCAAATGTTATTTGTCACATATGCTTTGTAAAACGACAAGTGTAGACTAAAGGCCAAATCAAACGAAAGGTTTTTTTGTTTTGACTTGCATGAACGAGCGTGTACATGCTGGAATTAGAATGCCTGGTAGTGAATGAGAGTACATGCGTCTACATGAAGCAATGCTGGTAAAGTGAGCAGATACAATTCCAGAAAATAGACTGTTTATGCATTGTTACGTCTGGAATTGTGAATAGTTAAAAAGTGTTTATTATTATTATAATACATGTTATTATTATAATACATATTTGAAAAAAAAAACATGTTTGTTTATTTCCAGCACAGGCATATAGATTAGGCAGGATACAGCTGGGGAACTCTAGGAACTCTGTTCAAGAGATAACACTGTTATGTGGAAAGAATGAGACTAGCTACTAGAATAGCTAATGAGACTAACTCTTTAAAAACTGATAGGGTCTATTAGCTACAATTCTCCTCACGCTAACAGGAGGCAGGTACGGTGGCTCCCGTAGGACATATAAGGTGAGTCAAAAGGAGCACACAACAATAATTCACAAGGGCTACATAGTGAACATAACTGTTTATTATGGAATCTCATGGCAATAAAGTTGACATACACTATGCAGTGTATGTTAGTGGGTGCTCTCTACTCTGTCTCTCTGTGTGGTTTTGGCTTAATAGTGAAATAGTCCTTTTATAACAATACAGTTGAAGGTAGAAAATTTGAATAAATTCACAGTCAATGAGGAATAACAATAAACAGTCAAAATAACAATGGCTATATACAGTGAGTACCAGTACCGAGCCCATGTGTAGGTGTACGAGATAAATGAGGTAGCTAGGTACATATAGGTAGGGGTGAAGTGGCTAGGCAACAGGATAGATAATAGACAGTAGCAGCAGAATGTGGTGAGTGTGAAAGTAAGTGTGTGTGTGTGGCATCAGTATCCATGTGTATGGACATTGTGTGTTTGGGCATATGTAGTATGTGTGTATGTACACTACCGTTCAAAAGTTTGGGGTCACTTAGAAATGTCCTTGTTTTTGAAAGAAAAGCAAAAAAAATGCGTCCATTAAAATAACATCAAATTGATCCGAAATAAAGTGTAGACATTGTTAATGTTGTAAATGACTATTGTAGCTGGAAAAGGCAGATTTTCTAAACAAAATAACTTTCTTCTGAAACTTGTCAGTCTATTCTTGTTCTGAGAAACAAAGACTATTCCATTCGAGAAATTGCCTTCCCTTCTCAGAACAGTGCAAACTGTCTCTTAACATACTGAGTTAGTAGGGCTATTAACGCACAGTGAGACCAAATGCTGCTTGGGTAACCAGGGAAGTCTCACCAATGGGTGCAATCGGAAAGTATTCAGACCCGTTTTTGTTACGTTACCGCCTTATTCTAAAATTGATTAAATTCATTGTCTTCTTCATCAATCTACACACAATACCCCATAATAACAAAGCGAAAATAGGTTATTAAAATATTTAAGTATTCAGACCCTTTGCTATGAGACTCGAAATTGACCTCAGGCGCATCCTGTTTCCATTGATCATCCTTGAGATGTTTCTACAACTTGGTTGGAGTCCACCTATGGTAAATTCAATTGATTGGACATGATTTGGAAAAGCACACACCTGTCTATATATGGTCCTACAGTTGACAGTGCATGTCAGAGCAAGAACCAAGGCATGAGGTCAAAGGAATTGTCCTTTGAACTTCGAAACAGAATTGTGTCGAGGCACAGACCTGGGGAAGGGTACCGAAATTTCTGCAGCCATAACTCGGACATGAACCCGACTGAACATCTCTGGAGAGACCTGAAAATAGCTCTGCAGCGACGCTCCCCGTCCAACACGAGCTTGAGGGGATCTGCAGCGAAGAATCTCAAACTCCCCAAATACAGGTGTCGTGTTGTTGGCTATGCCGGATTAAGTGATATGACATGCTATTCTATAAAATAATTTCTCCGTAATTAATATTACCTGATTGAGCTAATCATGTAAATGAAACTAACTAGAGAGTCGGGGCACCACAAAATAATATTTATAGAGCTGTTATCTTCCGAATACCCCTAGTAATATTTTACATCAATAGCAGTCAATATTAATCCTCACCTTAATTCAGTCTCATCTGAAAGTTGTAAACTATTCACGAACCCTGGCTAACAAGTTGAATCAGCAATACAAAATTGGGTTTAATTATTTATTTACTAAATACCTAACTAATCACACAGAATTAAATATACACAGAATTAATCATAACTTGATTACAAATTACGTCATAAAGGAAAACGTCCCTAGCGGGCGGAACAGATATGACAGCTGGTTACACCAAAGAAAGGGGGCTGGGTTTGAGTGAAAGAGCGGGAAGACTGAGGAACAAAGGGTAAAAGCTGTGCTATCGTAAATACAGTATCTTATGCATTCTAAATTACCGCCCATTTGGAAAAGGAAAATGCAATAAATATTTACTCTGAGCTGCGCTTCGGTAGGTTGGTGGTAGATGGAAGGCCGTGTTGCCAAACCGAGTCCTTTGTCCTTTAAATAATGTCTCTGGTGGTCAATTGGATACGTTGTAGTAACGTCGTTGTGTGGTAGACGGAATACTCGTTCCTTCCTAATGTTCCTTCCTAACCTGCGTTTGCAGCTGCTGTTGCTAACTCAATGGCTAGGAGGTATCACTTCTGTAGTGAATAAGAGTTCAAATTTCATACCATTCGCAACCAAAGCTCACGCTGATGTTGGCTTCGTTCTGTAGTTATTTTCTGAACCATTCTGACATCGGACCGTCGTCCTCACATCCTTTCGGAACAGGAGGTTATATTGTCGTCAAGGCTTTATATAGGAAGGGAGAGGAGGGCGTGTTTGAACAGTTTTATGGCCCATGTCCCTTCACAGAGGCGGGCCACTGATTGAGCAGAGCCCTAACCTTATAAAAACCCAATTCTCACATTTTAGAAACTAAAATCACATTTCATCACGAATAATTTAATATTCAAACATTTAAATTGAACAACAATTCCATGTGAATCCGATAACTCTGTGTAGACTTTCCACTGTAGAGTTTATGTCATCTTATCATTGATGAGAATGTCTCAGATGACAAACGAACTGATATCATATTCATTAAGTACCACCGCATATGTTCAATTGGTTGGATTACCAGAATATAGTTCATTTCCCCCCATCTTCTGATGTTCCCAGAATCTCTATGTTAACCAAGGTGTTTGGAAATGTAACATCAGTAGAGTAGAGAGAGGAAAAAGGGGGGGAGAGGTATTTATGACTGTCATAAATCTACCCCCAGGCCAACGTCATGACACAGGTGTGCCAAGCTTGTAGCGTCATACTCAAGAAGACTGTAATCACTGCCAAAGGTTCTTTAACAAAGTACTGAGTAAAGTGTCTGAATACTTATGTAAATGTGATATGTATGTATGTGTATTTTTTTCCATTCATTTGCACCTGTTTTTGCTTTGTCATTATGGGGTATTGTTTGTAGATTGAGGGGGGAAATCAATTTAATCCGTTTTAGAATAAGGCTGTAACGTAACAAAATGTGGAAAAGTCAAGGGTTCTGAATACTTTCCGAATGCACTGTATATGACAGTGGGAAGATACCTTTACGGTTGAGTAAGTAAGAATTTTGTCCACAAATGTACCCAGATTTGTATTGTATGTAAATAGTTTAATGCCATAATAGAGTTATTTTGTTAGATACTTCTCTATTAGCTGAAATCTTTTTTGTTGTTTTGTTCGAACAGATTCTCAAGTCATGGGGATTTGTCGCTCAATGAAGATGCACTTTCCTGGGCAGGCCTGCTCTCTCCTTGGCTAAAGCCAGCGTGAGAAACATGTTAACAAACGCTTGTGTTATGAAACAAAATAAATACTGCACTCTGACCCAAAAAACATTTTTTGTTAGATGAAGCAAGGAAAGTGAACTTCAAAATGTGATGTATTATTGGAATTTGCAGCTGTTGTTTGTACAGTAAGTAATGAATCTGCTAGCTTCTGACGTGACTTACTGCATCTTTAATTAAAGCAGTTGATGCAGTTACTAAAACAGCTGTACCGTTTGATTGGTAGAAGAAGTGTATGTTCTGGTTTCTGATTTGAATAGCAGAGAAGTAGGGGACGATATACCTAACCTTTTGTATAGATTTTTTGGGGGAAAGTGGTCAAAGTAGCTGATTTGTAAAAAAAAAAAAAAAAATTTAATTATTAAAAAAAAAATCTTATTATATTTCTAGTGTGGCTGCTGTTGGAAGCCCCATTAATAATAATTCAAACCAGAACGGGGTTACTGGTTTGTTAATCCCACGTGGGATTATGACCTTGACCTCACTGAAAACATTCAGATTCCAATTGGAGCAGTAGAGAAGAGGAGTGGAGAGTAGGATTGGATATCAGTGGACTAGGGGGTGTGGTAATAAAGGGTCTGGATATCACCTGCGGTCTGCTTACGGGCTTCATAAGACTTCATAAGATTTCAAGACTTCCACCACAGGGAGCACTTGACATTTCCATGGCTGGAGACTCAGAAAGCTGGAACTGAAGAGATGGCTCGTGCCTTAAAGTATTCAGACCCCTTGACTTTTTCCACATTTTGTTAAGTTAAAGCCTTATTCTAAAATTGATTAAATAAATAAAAAAACATCTCATCATCTCATCAATCTACACACAGCACCCCATTATGACAAAGCGAAAACTGGCTTCTAGACTTCTCTGCAAAAAAAAAAAAAAACTTATTTCAGACTCTTTGCCATGATACTCGAAATTGAGCTCAGGTGCATCCTGTTTCCATTGATCATTCTTGAGATGTTTCTACAACTTGAATGGAGTCCACCTGTGGTAAATTACAATTATTTGACATTATTTAGAAAGGCACACACCTGTCTAGGTCCCACAGTTGACAGTGCGTGTCAGAGAAAAAAACCAAGCCATGAAGTTGAAGGAATTATCCGTAGAGCTCCGAGACAGGATTGTGTCTAGGCACAGATCTGGGGAAGGGTACAGAAAAATGTATGCAGCACTGAATGTCCCCAACAACACAGTGACCTTCATCATTCTTAAATGGAAGAAGTTTTGAACCACAAAGACACTTCCTAGAACTGGCCGCCAAGCCAAAATGAGCAATCAGGGGAGAAGGACCTTGGTCAGGGAGGTGACGAAGAACCTAATGGTCACTCTGACAGAGCCTGAGGGTTCCTCTGTGGAGATCGGAGAACCTTCCAGAAGGACAACCATCTCTGCAGCAGTCCACCAATCAGGCCTTTATAGTAGGGTGGCCAGACAGAAGCCACTCCTCAGTAAAAGGCACATGACAGCCCACTTAGAACTTCCCAAAAAGGCACCAAAATACTCTCAGACCATGAGAAACAAGATTCTCTGGTCTGATGAAACCAAGATTGAAGTCTTTGGCCTGAATGCCAAGCGTCACATCTGGAGGAAATCTGGCACGATCCCTACAGTGAAGTTTGATTTAATCCATTTTAGAATAAGGCTGTAACGTAACAAAATGTGGAAAAAGTCACGGGGTCTGAATACTTTCCGAATGCACTGTATATGGGACCAAGGTTGAATTTATAAAACTAAAATAAATTACCTCTGAAAGGATGTTCTGTTCTATGGTTAGATAGTGTAAAATGGATACCGATTTGGGGATAAAATTGATGACAAGATTTCTCTAGCTTGGAGAGGATGCCCGAGTATGTTTTAACTTAATCAAGTTTATTTGTGAAGTCATTCGTCACAGGAGGGCCTTGTGAAATGTATTAGGCTCTTCTGCCAGATGGGAACTGATTGTAGCAAGGGCTGCTACGGCACACTACCCCTCGACTCCTGTGTGTGCGTGTGTATTTGTGTGTGCCTGCATGTGTGTGTGTATAGCAGTGTGTGTGTGTGTGCGTGCGTGTACAGTATGTGTATGTATGTAGTTTGTAGTGTAGTGTGTGTGTGAATTGTGTGTGTGTGTGCCTGCATGTGTGTGTTGCTCTAACACAGCAGGAAGAACTGTTAAACATCTGTTAGCTCCACACGTTGGCGTGGGCATGTTTTTCAACCTAAGCAGTGCTCCGCTCTCTAAACACACTTTGTAGACAAACACACATTCAACCCTGCATTATTTTATCCTTTGGTTAGCTCTGTTTGGTTGGCTTTATGGCCAAGACATGGACCAGTATCTACAAATGACTAGACTACTTGCTCTCCTCCTCCATCGTATCTGCATTGTGGAATAGGATTGCTACATAGGAATCCACTTACACTAAGAACATATTTTAAGAACATAACTTTCTGAAGGGCACTCTTTCACACCCTTGACCTTTTCCACATTTTGTTCTGTTACAGCCTGAATTTAAAATGGATTATTTTGAGCTCAGTGGTGGTCAGTGCTGTTTCAGATGAGGGAGTATGATTTGTTTTCCCATGATCATGGCCTTACTTCTATTACAGCCTTTTAGATGACTATCATTCATATTTCGTTCACCCAGTTAAATGTAACAGCGATAGGTTTAGGCTACTACATGATACTCAAATTTTACCTACAGTGTACCCATCATGAGGTTGCTACAACTTAGCCTCTGAATGAAGGTCTACAACGCAGATGCACACAGGTCGTGAGACAAATTTGATGTGACAGACTGTCACACCCTGACCATAGTTTGCTTTGTATGTGTCTATGTTAGTTGCTTGTGTCAGCACAGTTCTCATTATAGCTTCACGGTCGTTATTCGTTTAGTGTTTTGTATAGTTTGTATTCAGTGTTCAGTGCTTTCTTTAATTAAATAATCATCATGAACACATACCACGCTGCATTTTGGTCCATTCCTTACGACGATCGTGACAGAATCACCTACCACAACAGGACCAAGCGGCGTGGTGACAGGCAGCGGCAGCAGGAGCAGCGCAAGGAGGACTGGACATGGGAGGACGAGTTGGACGGTAAAGGACCCTGGGCACAGCCAGGAGAATATCGCCGTCCCAAAGAAGAGCTGGAGGCGGCGAAGGCGGAGAGGCACTGGTATGAGGAGGCAGCAAGGTGGCGTGGTTGGAAGCCCGAGAGTCAGCCCCAAAAATGTATTGGAAGGAATTGTGGCGAAGCCAGTTAGGAGACCTTTGCCAACTTCCTGCGCTTACCGGAGGGCGAGAGAGACCGGGCAGGCACCGTGTTATTCTGTGGAGCGCACGGTGTCCCCAGTGCGGGAGGATAGCCCGGTGCGGTACATACCAGCTCCGCGTATCGGCCGGGCTAGAGTGGGCATCGAGCCAGGTGCCATGAAGCCGGCTCTACGCATCTGGTCTCCAGTGCGTCTCCTTGGGCCGGCATACATTGCGCCAGCCTTACGCATGGTGTCCCCGGTTTGCCTGCATAGCCCAGTGCGGGCTATTCCACCTCGTCGTACTGGCAGGGCGACCGGGAGCATTCAACCATGTAAGGTTGGGCAGGCTCGGTGCTTAAGAGCTCCAGTGCGCCTGCACGGTCCGGTCTATCCAGTACCACCTCCACACACCAGCCCTCCGGTGGCAGCTCCCTGCACCAGGCTTCTTGTGCGTGTCTTCGACCCAGTACCACCAGCGCCGGCACCACGCTCCAGGCCTACAGTACGCCTCGCCTGTCCAGCGCTGCTAGAGCCTTCCTCCTCTCCAGCGCCTACAGGTGTTCCTGTCTGTCCAGAGCCACTGGAGTCTCCCGTCTGTCCAGAGCCGCTGGAGTCTCCCGTCTCTCCAGAGCCGCCGGAGTCTCCCGTCTGTCATGGGAGACTCTGGCGGCTCGTCTGTCATGAGCCGCCAGAGTCTCCCGTCTGTCATGAGCCGCCAGAGTCTCCCGTCTGTCATGAGCCGCCAGAGTCTCCCGTCTGTCATGAGCCGCCAGAGTCTCCCGTCTGTCATGAGCCGCCAGAGTCTCCCGTCTGTCATGAGCCGCCAGAGTCTCCCGTCTGTCATGAGCCGCCAGAGTCTCCCGTCTGTCATGAGCCGCCAGAGTCTCCCGTCTGTCATGAGCCGCCAGAGTCTCCCGTCTGTCATGAGCCGCCAGAGTCTCCCGTCTGTCATGAGCCGCCAGAGTCTCCCGCCTGTCATGAGCCGCCAGAGTCTCCCGCCTGTCATGAGCCGCCAGAGTCTCCCGCCTGTCATGAGCCGCCAGAGTCTCCCGCCTGTCATGAGCCGCCAGAGTCTCCCGCCTGTCATGAGCCGCCAGAGTCTCCCGCCTGTCATGAGCCGCCAGAGTCTCCCGTCTGTCATGAGCCGCCAGAGTCTCCCGTCTGTCATGAGCCGCCAGAGTCTCCCGTCTGTCATGAGCCGCCAGTCTGTCATGAGCCGCCAGAGTCGCCAGTCAGCCAGGAGCCTCCAGAGTCGTCAGTCAGTACTGAGCTACCCCTCAGTACTGAGCTGCCCCTCAGTCCCGAGCTGCCCCTCAGTCCCGAGCTGCCCCTCAGTCCCGAGCTGCCCCCCAGTCCAGTGGGGTCCTTTAGTAGGGTTGCCAGTCCTAGGTTGGCGGTGAGGGTCGCCGCTCAAAGGACGCTACTAAAGTGGATTAAGACTATGGTGAAGTGGGGCCACGTCCAGCGCCAGAGCCGCCACCGCGGACAGATCCCCACCCAGACCCTCCCCAATAGGTTCAGGTTTTGCGGCCGGAGTCCGCACCTTGGGGAGGGGGGTACTGTCACACCCTGACCATAGTTTGCTTTGTATGTGTCTATGTTAGTTGCTTGTGTCAGCACAGTTCTCATTATAGCTTCACGGTCGTTATTCGTTTATTGTTTTGTATAGTTTGTATTCAGTGTTCAGTGCTTTCTTTAATTAAAAAATCATCATGAACACATACCACTCTGCATTTTGGTCCGTTCCTTACGACGATCGTGACACAGACAGTGACACATGGACAGACAGTGACATTCAATACCGCCTTGCACACTCTTGCCTGCATCTAGAGTAGCTGATATTGAGTGTAATCATTAGTACAACAGTTGCTAATGAGAGTTTCTATTGGACAAGTGCAGGTATGTTTATGTGGTGTATTGAGAAATATGTGATGTGTTAATGAGTTTAGATTTAAAATGGTTGCAAATAGCCAATGGAATTTGTATGCAGGGGTTATTTGAATTAACAAAAGACAATGGGGTTTCCATTCTAGTAACTGTACATATCTCCCGAGCATATTACATAATTTATTCAGCATCATACAATATATATATATATATATTTTTTTTCCATGTGTCACTGTCTGTCACATCAAATTTGTCTCTCGACCTGTGTGCATCTACGTTGTAAACTTTCATTCATAGGCTAAGTTGTAGCAACCTCATGATGGGTATACTGTAGGTCAAATTTGAGTATCATGTAGTAGCCTAAACGGGACCAAAGGGCGGTTAAAGTTCAATGATGTATTGGAGAATTTGGCTGAAGACACTGTAGAGAGTAGTTGACTGTAATGTGTTAAGTCGAACATTAAATACATTTGTTCCGTTTATTATAAGTACGCTTCTGAGTCTTCAGTAAAAGAACCCAGCGTCTTAGGATGCAACAACTGGCAACAAGGATAACGGAATTCTGAGGCAAAATCCTCAGACTACTGATGACCAACCGAGTGAACGAGCTAAAAAGTTAGCTAGTACTAGTAAAGGAGCTGGTCAGCTGGGAGGTAAAGGCGTGTGGGCTAATGAGATCCATGGCCCTTTTCAGTAGTGAGGCCGCTTTCTGTTTCCAGGAGGCTAACAAGAGCTTCAGCACATATGAGGAGCGATTTTTGCAGTTTTTGAAAGCCAACGAGATAGCTGGCGACCAAAGAAGAGCGGTGTTTGTAATCAGTCATGGATTCAAATACGCTTATGCTGCTGAAAGATTTGGTAGCGCCGAAGAAGCCGGAAAAGGCTAGCTTCCAGGAGCTCATTTCAGCTCTGAAAGACTTTTATGCACCAAAACAGAAAGTGTTGAGCAAGAAGTATGTTTTTCAGAACAGTAGGCAGGAGAGACGTTAGCTGAGTATATAGCATCGCTAAAGGGACTGGCGGCTACATGTGAGTTTGGGGCTGTACCAGAGGAGCAGCTGAGGGACCAGCTAGTTTATGGAGTTACCAGTTAGGAGCTGCTGGGCAAGATGCTAAGCGCGGCATATGGGGAGAATTTAACATGGGAAAATGTATTGGACATTGTCAACAACTTCGAGTGCACAGCCCAGAGTATGCAGAAATTCCAGCAGACACCGGTTCAGTTCAGAACCGATCAGTTGACCACAAAACGGGAGGGACATCAATCCGGATCTTCCAGGGTGAAACAGTGGATGTCAGACCAGAGGGGGGAGACGTCAAAGCCCTGTTTTCTCTGTTTGGTGACAGGACAGACCTGCCACTACAAGGAGTTCCAAGGCAGAGCGTACCAGAAGACTGGACATCTTGAAAGGGCTTGCAGGGGGAGAGTGTCTGCGGGGAACAGCGAGTTTTCTAAGCAACGCTCTCAAACAGCACATTCTAATCCAGTGACGGGGACACTCTACTTGACAACAGATCAAGTTGAGGAAGCCGAACTGATATTGCCTGCAGGCTCCAGCACAGTCAGAAATCACCAGTCAGAAAAGGACTTGGGACTTTTTACTGATCGTGAGTGTGTGAAACTGTACGTGGTCATGGTGAGATGTAACGGGGGAAAAGATAAAGATGGAGGTAGATACTGGGCCTGCCATGTCTATTCTCTGAGAAGCTGTACAACAGCAGATTTAATAAGCATAAACTGCAACCATGTGATGTTGTTTTGAGAACTTACTCCGCTCAGCCAATTCAGTTAATGGTACAGCTGGAGGTTAAAGTGAAATGTGGTGCTCAGCTGTTACCACTACCTCTAGTGTCAAAAAGGGAAGGGTCCTACGCTAATGGGGAGAAACTGGATTTAGCACCTCAAATTAGATTGGTGAAGAGTGAACCATGTGTCAGACCCAGTTGCGCAGCTGTGCGATAAATATGCTGAGGTGTTTAGTGATGAACTGGGTGTGGTAAAAGGAGTTATAGCCAAAATTCAAGTTTCAGAGAAAGCTGTTCCAAAGGCTAGACCTGTGCCTCATGCACTCAGATAGGCAGTAGACAAACAGCTTACTGAGCTAGAAAAACAAGGTGTGATCATGCCCATAGAATAGTGAATGGGCAGCACCTATAGTTTGCGTTCCAAAGACAAACGGGGGTGTCAGAATATGTCATGATTACAAGGTGACTGTAAATGCATGAGTGGATGTGGACCACTACCCCTTACCAAAGACCCAGGACTTGTTTGCTACTCTAGCCGGGGCTAAACAGTTCACAAAGTTATACCTTACACGAGGCCTACCAGCAAGTGGAGGTAGATCAAGAGTCAAAGCATTTCCTGACTATAAACACGTTGAAGGGTTTATACCAGATGAATAGACTGCCTTATGGAGTATCAAGTGCTCCCGCTATATTCCAATGTATTATGGACCAGGTCTTACAGGGTTTACCTGGGGTTGTGTGCTTTCTGGATGACATTCTTATCACAGGTAAATCGACAGGGACCACTTACAGAATGTAGAAGCTCAGAGCCTATCTGGCTTTACTTACTTACAGGTGAAGTCAGAAGTCATTAAAACTCGTTTTTCAACCACTTCTCACATTTCTTGTTAACAAACTATAGTTTTGGCAAGTCGGTTAGGACATCTACTTTGTGCATGACATAAGTAATTTTCCCAACAATGTCTACATGAGAATCCACCTGTAGAATGGAGGTCATTGTGAACTTGCATCTCCAAGGGGATGTTGCATCTGTTTATGCTCTATCAATGTGAAGTGCTTGTGACAATGCATATGATAAGATGCTCGTTAGAAAAGGGTCCCGGAAAGATAGCTGTAAGTATACCGGAGTTCTGAAACCTTATTCTCACTAGCTCTCATGTACTCCTTTGATATCTAGAGAATATGAATTTTGCCATTTGATGTCCTTACCTTGAAATATTCAAATGATCTCAGCATGAGAGTTTCTCATATCCAAAATGAAATCTTAAAATTACATGCCCTCTTCATTCCAGAGTAACCTGCAAAATTGTCAGGATTTCCTCAAAAGAGGAAAGGTGAAGATGCGCTTTGATGTAGAAATATGATGGACGTAGTGGAGATATGGTTAACCAGGAGATGCAGAATTAGCTAATAGGAACAAAATGTTTTTTTTAGAGGACTAGTTACTAGTTTCCCTGGTTTGTTGACATGGGGTACTGTATGTGTAAAAGGGCCCTATGCCCTATGTAGTGAACTAATAATAGGACAGGCAAATTCTAATTTGAAAGTTCAACTGCTGATTTTCTTTCTTCCCCTCTAATCAGGGACTGATTTTGACCTGATACATAAGGTGGGTGCAGTTAATTATCAGTTAGAACAGAAAACCAGAAGTACTAGGCTCACATTTGAATACCCCTGGTACAGTATAGGGAACAGAACAGTATGCCATTTGGGACACAGAAATGTTCTATAACTGTCACGTTCGGACCTTAGTTCCTTTGTTTTGTCTTTTGTTTTAGTAGGGCATGAGTTGGGTTGGGCAGTCTATGTTCCTTTTTCTATAATTTGGGATTTCTGTGTTTGGCCTGGTATGGTTCTCAATCAGAGGCAGCTGTCAATCGTCCCTGATTGAGAACCATACTTAGGTAGCCTGGTTTCACTTTTGAGTTGTGGGTGATTATTTTCTGTTCTGTGTTTTATTTCACCGTTCAGAACTGTTTGTTTGTCGTTTTGTTTTTGTTTCAGTGTTCACTATTCTTATTAAAAACCAAGATGAACACTTACCACGCTGTGCTTTGGTCCTCTCCTTCATACGACGACCGTTACAATAACAGAGATGAATGGGAGATGGAAACTGTCTCTAATGAAGAATAAGAGACTATTTTCAATGAAACCAACAGGAAGGTGATTTCTAACATGCTCCCAATGCCTTGAGGAAAACATTCAATGACCCTATGAATTACTAATGCTGCCACTCTAAATTAACATTGCATGAGCACATTTCGAAATTATAATTATCCCGTAATAAGCAACATTCAAATTAAAAGTGTGGCACAGATTTGATTTGTATCATGGGTCCTGATGACTAAACAACTACACAGTATTTTGGTCATACTAATTTAATTTGTTGTAAAGCACTCCACGAGCAGACAGATCCACCACTGTTTCTTTTAATAATTTGATTGATCTTATCATCAATAAGTTACACGCAAGGGAGCGCATCAACAACGCAGACAAACACAGACAGTGGCGTCTGTGTTCGTTAATGGTTTTGAAGTTTTTGCTATCACGAGATGATTCTTGACTGCAAATGGAAAATGCTTTCTTCTTTTATCGCCACGTTGCAGTATGATCTATCGAGTTCCCAAATAGTGATTGTAGCCATTCAAGATGAATACTAACCGTCTAGAAATCATTTAACATCCCTTTCTCGTTTCAAAATCAGATTTACAGAAGACAGCGCTGGCTGGCATGCTTGTAATCACTTATCTTCCATCGTAGGTCAGAGAAGTGCCACCAAATTATTCGTACTTAAGAAGCTGTCTGAAGCGATTTTAAATAATCAAGTTGTAACATTGACAAATGATTTGTGACAGAAATCCAAAGCTGGTCCTGGGAAATCACCCAGTGTGCTATATTAGGCTTGTTTTGGGCTGTGGAAGAGGAGACCTGTCACGAAAGTCGTCAGGGACATGACCGGACCAAGGTGCAGCGTGGTGAACGTACATTTTCCTTTATTTAGAATGTCGCCAACAAAACAAGAAACACCAAAAATGAACGTGAAGCTGACTTGGGCTATACAGGCCACTAACACAGACAACTACCCACCACTAAGGTGGCAAAACAGGCTGCCTAAGTATGATTCCCAATCAGAGACAACGATAGACAGCTGCCTCTGATTGGGCACCACACTCGTTCAAACACACACGACACACAAACATACATAACATAGAATGCCCACCCCACATCACACCCTGACCTAACCGAATCAAGAAATTCCTCTCTCTGAGGTCAGGGCGTGACGAGACCGTTGGCAACACTGAGTGTGTGTGTGTGTGTGTGTGTGTGTGTGTGTGTGTGTGTGTGTGTGCGCGCGTATGTACATACAGCATGTGTTTTGGATGTAATGTGTGACGCTGACAAATGAGGGGACTAACACCACTGATCATACTAGTCTGGTGTAGTCACTCTACTGTGAGAGGTCACCCAGACAGACAGAGGGACAATCTATCGGTCTGACAGACTGACAGTCGTTGGGACATGGAGGGAGGTGTTGGGGAGGGAGGAGAAGTGAGGGAGGCCGTGTCCTTAGCCAGCGCCTCTCAGTCGTCACACCCAGTGAGATGTGTGTCTGACAGTGTCAGGGACAGATGTCCATTACCCTGATGGTGACAGTCTGACATCTGGGTGGGGAGTGTCAGAAACAAAGCTTCTCTGGAGATAACATTGAGCTCACACGGCTGACAACCATCACAACAACAGACAGATAGCAACAGCAGGTGGTGATGTAATAGAGGCTTCAATTATAGTGTGTTTCTCCCGCGCTATATTACAGTGATAAGAAGTTCTGTGTCTCTGTTTGGATAAGATATGTCAGTACTGTTGTTAAGATGTATTCTAGAGAGTCAGCCTCTCAGGGCTATCAGGGCAGACGAGCTGCTGTTTCCTAGCACACGCACGCACTCACACTTACCTTTCTGACTGCATGCAATGGTTTGGATTAGGTACATCTAGCTCAGTGTGGGGCTGTGTGACTGGTCACTTCAGCTCAAGGTAACAGTTAGACGGATGGCCCTTGTCAGACGTGCCCCCCTCTCTCCCTCTTTCCCTTTTTCTGCTAACTCCATCTCTCTTCACTCGCTCTCTCTCCCCCATCAATCAGACAGACAGTCGGACCCCTGTTCCCACCACTCAAGGTCGGCGTCTGAGCAGCAGACAAACACAGTAGGTGTCACGCCTCTCTTACACAAGGTGGGCCACACAGAGAGAGCTCTGATTAGTTCATGCTGAGTGAGTGAGACAGTGTTGGTCGGGTGACACATGCACCACAAACAGAAGGAGTGTGAGTGAGTTGAAGTGGAAAAAAGTGAGAGAAAGAAAAAGATTGAGATGGGGCAAGATCGAACTGGACAGCGGGACGGGTCAAAACGTCTGACCAATGAAAGTCAAGGTCAAAGTCAGTCAAACCAATTATGTCCTCCGAGAACTCAGAATACGTTTGATCCATAAGAGACATAGGCTTTTGTAAGACCAGGCTTGTGAGAGCAAGTTGACAAATGAAGAATGATGCTGACCTAGAGACCCTCAGTGGTCATGCTGACAGGGTTTATCATGGGGTGACAACCCAAAGAGACAGCCAGGGAAGAAGAAGATGGGAAGAAGAAGAAGTCACCATGGTGTGCCTTCTCTCCTTCCCTCCCTCTCTCTGCTGAATGACACTTAGGAAACTTTTCTGCTGTTCCAACACTTTCTCTCTGCCAAGGAAAGGAAGGAGCCGTTTGAAATGCATTATTTAAATGGGAAAGGGCCGAGGCTGAGATTATGATTTGCTTGGGATTCATCGTGTGTCGTGTGTCGCGTCTCTCTCTACCGTCAACTCTGTGCCATCGGTGCCACTGCCGTAGCGACAGACTGTATAGGAAGAGTCACCCGTCACAGAGGTGCTATTACTCAGTGGTGGAAAAAGTACCCAATACTTGAGTAAAAGTAAAGATACCTTTTTATAGAAAATGTCTCAAGTAAAAGTGAAAGTCACCCAGTAAAATATTACTTGAGTAAAAGTCTAAAAGTATTTGGTTTTAAATATACTTTAAGAATCAAAAATGTAATGTAATTGCAAAAATATACTAAAGTATCAAAAGTAAAAGTATAAATCATTTCAAATTCCTTATATGAAGCAAACCAGACGGCACGATTTGTGTTCAGTGAGTCCGCCAGATCAGAGGCAGTAGGGATGACCAGGGATGTTCTTTTGATAAGTGTGTGAATTGGACAATTTTCCTGTCTGGTTAAGCATTCAAAATGTAACGAGTACACTTGGTTGTCTTTGAAAATGTATGGAGTAAAAAGTACATTATTTATTTTAGGAATGTAGTGGAGTATTAATAAAAGTTGTAAAAAATATAAATAATCAAGTAAAGTACAGATACCCCAAAAACTACTTAAGTGGAATTTTTTGTACTTCACACCACTGCTATTATTATTGGGGAGGAGGTGGAAGAACAGGGAAGGCGAAACTGGAACGCTTTTGTCCTTACCCTGATGAAGGAGAGAATTGTGGGGGGGGGGTGATTGGGGGATGGGTGGAGGGACGTGGGTGTAGAGAGGTGGGGATCCATGGACAGGTAGAGAGCATGTGCAGTAGTCCTTTGTGGTGAGGATACGGCTAAGACAACAAACCATAGTGGAAATGGGTAACACATTATTTTATACTCTTACTTCCACCCGTATTTCTCTGGTATTTAATGTGAAATGACTTAGTAACACATTGGTATTTTCTAGTAATTCTTTGAAGTAATTTTTTCTTGGTTATTTATCGGTGACATTATTGGCACTGTCAAGTTAGCTACAATGAATCGCAAAATAACCAAGAGTCAATTATCTCTAAATAATTATATGATTTCCCTGTCACCATGTTAGTACCATGCAGTGGTGGAAAAAGTACCCAATAGTCATACTTGAGTAAAAGTAAAGATACCTTTATAGAAAATGACGCAAATAACAGTGGAAGTTACCCAGTAAAATACTACTAAAAGTCTAAAAGTATTTGGTTTTAAATATACTTAAGTATCAAAAGTAAAAGTATAAATCATTTCAAATTCCTTATATTAAGCAAACCAGACGGCACAATGTTTGTGTTTTTTCAATTTACGGATAGCCAGGGACCCAGTCTAACATTCAGACATATAATTTACAAACAAAGCATGTGTTTAGTGAGTCCGCCAGATCAGAGGCAGTAGAGGATGTTCTAGGATGACCAGGGCTGTTGAGGATGACCAGGGATGTTATCTTGATAAGTGTGTGAATTGGACCATTTTCCTGTCCTGTTAAGCATTCAGAATGTAACCAGTACTTTTGCTTGTCAGAGAAAATGCATGGAATAAAAAGTACATTAATTTTCTTTAGGAATGTAGTGAAGTAAAAGTCAAAGTTGTCAAAAATATAAAAGTAAAGATATCCCAAAAAAGTACTTAAGTAGTACTATAAAGTATTTTTACTTAAGTACTTTATACCATTGGCACCATATAATGCACAATAACGTATTACCTGGAAATTGTATTTTTATTCTACCACAGTGGTAGGGTACTGTTCATGCTGACATTTAAAGGGTCATCATTACTGCTGTCGATGGATGTGTCACCTCAGTCCGCCACCCCGAGCCTCCTCTCAACAGATAGCACTCGCGGGCTTCGTCCAAATGGCACCCTGTTACCTATGTAGTGCACAACTTTTCACTACAGAGGCAGTAGGGTGCTATTTGGGATGCATCCCTATACTGCACAAGGCCACAGGATGTTCAGCGGGACTGCTTTAACCTTGAACTTTATCACTGTAATAGACGGCCATGACATTAAAGTCCAATCTCAAACACACATGACTAGAATTGAGGGTATGATGGTGGAGCATTAAGGGTACAGAAGGAAGCTCTTAGGTTAGTCCTATTGACTTGCATTATGACCAATGACTCTCTCTGCGAACATATCAGATAGTACAAGTGGTCATTGTGTATTGGTTTACAATTGGTTCTGTATTGACGTGTGTGTACAAATACAGTATGCCATACGCGCGCACGCATGTGTGTACCATGTATGTGCATGTGTTTAAGATACAGTATACCGCCTCTCGTCTCTGAAGAATAGTGCATCAGATCTGTCTCAGGTGCCTGTACTCGCATTCAGTGATTATTTACAGCCGTTAGCCTGCCTATCCCCCCAAGCCCCGCCCTTTTCCTCTGTCACTATGTCCATTACGCGGCCAATTAAATCTCACTGGCCATTCTCCCATCTCAGGCCATTTCTTCTCTTTTTGTTTCTAATTTAATTGGGGACGGCATGACCATTTCTTACACGCAAACCAGAGCCGGGCCTCCAAGGTGGAGAGGGAGGGACATAAAATCATAAACTACTCTTCAGTTAAATAGATAACCGTACACAGTGGCATTTTTAGATTGGTTCGGAATGAATGATGAAGAATGAAATGACATGGTAATGTTTGTGCTGTGTCTTTTCTAATTCATGCACTTGGCTTTAATGGAAGTCCCGCTAGTAAGACGTATCAAATGTGAAATTGAAATTGTCTGTGGAAAGAGAGAGAATGAGAGCGAGGGCGAGAGAGTTAGAGCCTCATGGGTAGTTGCCGAATTAATTCTGGCTTCCTTCGCGTTGCTTGGATGCGTAGGCTTTTCTGTCGTCGGATGATGAAGTGGATGGCATTTCTGGTCCTGATGACAAGACTGGCAGGTAGAATATTTGTGGAAATGGTGCTGTTGAAAAGGCGACGCTAGATTAACACCTTGGTGTTCTAAAATGTCAACTCATCAATTATCATTTGAATTTGTTGAATCTTTGTGTTGAAACTCCGTGTTCTGTAGGCCTACTTTGTAGTTTCCTTTTAGATAATATAGATATGTTTTACAGATATACATCCTATTCTTGTCATCGCTATGTTCTGTATTGTTTCGACTGGTGACAACAAATCTGACACTGGCATTTCAAACTTTCCATCACAAATGTCACCAATTTGCAAATATCTGGCCCTAGGAAGCTCTGCAGCACTCTGCACTTGATATTTTACAAAATCAGAAAGTCCCATTGAATGTGGCTGCCTGCTGAGGCTGCAATACAGTATCTATTTTAGAAGGCAAGCTTTGTTTTGTGTATTTCCCCCTCACGTATTATTTAGTGATTCTCCCTATCGTATGTGATGAATGGTGACAGAGCCATGGCAGTAGGATGATAAAACCACAGTGGTTGGGTTAGGCCTCTAATCCTCTCCCTCCACACTTCGCTATTACACATGCAGACAGACTTAGGCAGGGGTCAACCGTGGGGTCAAACTGATATGGTGATACTGTCACCAGCCATAGTCCAACTGGGAATCACAACACCATGGGTCTGTCCCAAATGGCACCCCATTCCATTTATAGTGCACTACTTTCCACCGGGGCCCATAGGGCCTGGGCCCAGTTTCCCAATAGTGATGTAATTTAGGCTTACGAGTGTTTTTTTTAACAATGAATCGTTCCTACAAGTCCGAATGTAACATGCATTTCCCCAAACACCACGCAGAGAGAACGTTCACTAAGTGTGCCGTTAAAGCATGCGTGGATACTGACCGAGAGAAAAGCAGTGCTGCTCTCAGATCAGCTATGTCCTAAATCGAACCTTTACTTTCTAATTATTCCACAATACTGATGACTAATCCGATTCTAGAGGGATATTAGCGTTGCAACCCACTCTCTACAAATATTGAGGCGGATTATTCTAATGTGTGCAAGCATTACCCTATGACAATATCAGGGTTTGCCACATCATTGTGCACATGTTGTTACACACCATGAAATATATTGAGGTAGACTTTTCAGACTGTAGCTGTCACGTTCTGACCATAGTTCTTGTGTGTTTCCTGTGTCAGTGTTTGTGCCACACGGGACTGTTTCGGGTTTTCACGTTTCTTGTTTTGTAGTTGTGTTGATGTTGAGTTTTCCTATTAAAACCATGGACACATACCACGCTGCGTTTTGGTCCGCCTCTCCTTCGACGGAAGAAAGCCGTTACAGTAGCCTAGAATTAGCCAAATTAGAACTCAATTGACATGACATGAAATTGATTTCAATTTGATTGAAATACAATGACTGTACAAAAAATTAGGAACATGTTCCTACTATTGAGTTGCACACCCTTTTGCCCTCAAAACACCCTCAATTTGTTGGGGCATGGACTCTACAAGGTGTCGAAAGCGTTCCACAGGGATGCTGGTCCATGTTGAATCCAATGCTTCCCACTGTTGTGTCAAGTTGGCTGGATGTCCTTTGGGTTGTGGACCATTCTTGATACACATGGGAAACTGTTGAGCGTGAAAACCCAACAGTGTTGCAGATCGTGACACACTCAATACAGTGCGCCTGGCACATACTACCATACCCCATTCAAAGGTACTTAAAACCTTTTGTCTTGCCCATTCACCCTCTGAATGGAACACATACACAATCCATGTCTTAATTGTGTCAAAGCTTAAAAATCCTTTAGTAAACCTGTCTCCTCCCACTTCCTTTACACTGATTGGAGTGGATTTTTTAAATCTTTGATTTGTACCAATTTTTAAGACATTGGCAACTTCTTTCTGATTTTATCAGCGGTCACAGAGAGACGGATAAACATCTTGATTCTGTGTTTATCTTCTATGTATAAAATGACGACGCATTCAGCTGTTCTGGGCGTGGTCTGAGGCAGTCGGTAAATAATGTGCGTTTATTAGACACGGAAACCGTGTCCTGATCAAAGGTAGTGTTGGACAGACAGCACCAGGGGAGAAACAGCTGCTCTATCCGGGATTACTGTAATGTGCTCTTGAGGCAGGCGTTAACTTGACATAGAGGGACAAGTCGAGCCATGTGTGTTAGTCATGTGGAAAGGGTTAACCCCATAGGGAACCTGTGGGTGAAGAGAGGAAGGATGGAGGGGAGAGCTTACACTGTATCTTACACTGTGTTACGTGGGTGAATGATTGACAGGCGAGATATCGCGTCTGAGCCCACTCATCATGCGGTTCAGAAACTCACGCCTTCTTCTGTCGCAATGCAAAGCCATGAGTTGCCACAGTCAGTAGATGGTTTTGGTTGTAGTGGTTTTAATGGTTTTGAGGTAGTATACTAGACACATAACTGAGTTGACTAGCAGACAGAATAGAATGCAAAACAATATGCGTATTTCATTTTATGTTGGAAAAGGAATGAAGAATAGGAAAAGATTACATACGCACCTCCATTGCCTATGAGCAGGTGCTGGATATTGTAACACATTCATAGTAGGTGAAACGAGACTGCACAATATATTCTATGCTCCCATTTCATTTATTTGGTTTCGACCACTCAGGTCTTCGTCAGGTCAGGATTATGAAAGACAACCCAAATAGACTTTTCACAGGCCGAATCCCAAATGGTGCCCTTTGGGAGGCAGAAATAGGATGCCATTTGGGACGCAGGCGCACTGCATTGAGCAGTAGAGACGGAGAAAAGACCTGGCATGGTGTTGGTAACTGAGTGGAAGGTGATGAGGAGAAGGATGCAGAGGAATAGCTTTAGCCTGGTCAAGGGTCACTCACACACACAGACATACACGCAGAAACACACACACACACACTCACACACACACATACAACAGAGAAGTTGACATGGCTGTATCAAGGCTATATCATGGTGTGGGTGCGAAATTCAAGATTCACTTGCAACAATAAAACATTCTAAATGCACAAGTGGTAACACGGCAATCACTAAATTGCACCCTAAATTGTCTTTTCTTTGACCTTTTATTTAACTCGGCAAGTCAGTTAAGAACAAATTCTTATTTACAATGACAGCCTACCCCAGCCAAACCTGGCCGACGTTGGGCCAATTGTGCGCCACCCTATGGGACTCCCAATCACAGCCGGTTGTGATACAGCCTGGAATCAAATCAGGGTCTGTAGTGACGCCTCTAGCACTGAGATGCAGTGCCTTAGACCGCTGCGCCACTCGGGAGCCCATCTTGATTAATTGCAATCATTGAATCTCTATGGACATTTTCAACCTTTCCCTGACCAAGTCTGTAGTACCTATACGTTTCAAGCAGACCACCTTAGTCCCTGTGCCCAAGAATGCCAAGGTACCTCTCTAAATGACTATCGCCCCATAGCACTCATATCTGTAGCCATGAAATGCTTTGAAAGGCTGGTCATGGCCCACATTAACACTATCATCCTAGACACCCTGGACCCCCTCCAATTCGCATACCGCCCCAACAGATCCAAAGATGACACAATCTCTATTGTACTCCACACTGCCCTCTCAAACCTGGACAAGAGTAACACCTATGCTGTTCATTGATTACAACTCGGCGTTCAACACTATAGTGCTCTCCAATCTCATCACTAAGCTAAGGACCCAGGGACTGAACAACTCCCTCTGCAACTAGATCCTGGACTTCCTGACGGGCCGCCCACCAGGTGGTGAGGGTAGGCAACAGCACATCTGCCACCCTGACCCTCAACTCGGGGGCCCCTCAGTGGTGCGTGCTTAGTCCCCTCCTGTACTCCGTGTTCACCCACGACTGTGTGGCTGCGTGGCTGTGCACAACTCAAACACCATCATTAAGTTTGCTTATGACACGACGGTTGTAGGCCTGATCAGAGACCGGGCAGAGTGGTGTCAGGATTACAACCTCTCCCTCAACGTCGGCATGACAAAGTTGCCGATTGTGGAGTACGGGAAACGGAGGGCTGGGCAAGCCCTCATTCACATCGACAGGGGTGTAGTGGAGCGGGTCGAGAGTTCCTCGGTGTCCACATCACTAAGGATCTATCATGGTCCACACACACGAACACAGTGGTGAAGAGGGCACAACAATGCCTCTTTCCCCTCAGGAGGATAAAAAGATTTGGCACGGGCCCTCAGATCCTCAAAGAGTTGAGAACATCTTGGCTGGCTGCATCAGTGCTTAGAACGGTAACTGCAAGGCACCCGACCGCAAGGCGCTACAGAGGGTAGTGCGTACGGCCCAGTAAATCACTGGAGCCGAGCTCCCTGCCATCCAGGATCTCTACACGAGGCTATGTCAGAGGAAGGCCCTAAAAATGGTCGAAGACTCAGTCATACAGTCAGCCAAGTCATGCACTGTTCTCTCTACTACTGCAGGGCAAGCGGTACAGATGTAACACGTCTGGAACCAACAGGACACTGTACAGCTTCTGCCACCAAACCATAAGACTGTTCAATAGTTAGTCCGGTGAGCTATTTGGTTAACTATGTAACTATCTGCATTGACCCTTTTTAATAAGCAAACCTTTTTTTATTATTCATCACATAAGCTGCTGCTACTGTTTATTATCTATCCTGTTGCCTAGTCTCTTTATTCCTTCTTATATGTTTAGTGTCTTTGGAAAGTATTCATACCCCTTTACTTACTCCACGTTTTATTGTGTTACAGCCTGAATTCAAAATCGATTAAATATGATTTTCCTCATCCATCTACACACAATATCCCATAATGACAAAGGGAAAATATATTTTTTTTTAAATGTTTAGAAATGTATTGAAAATGAAATATCTAATTTACATAAGTATTCAAACCCCTGAGTCAATACATGTTATAATCACCTTTTGGTAGTGATTACAGCCGTTAGTCTTTCTGGGACCTGGATTGTACAATATTTGCACATGATTATTTTCAAAATTCTTCAAGCTCTGTCAAATTGGTTGTTGATCATTGATAGACAGCCATTTAAGTATTTTTTTATATACACTACATTTCAAAAGTTTGGGGCCACTTAGAAATGTCCTTGTTTTTGAAAGGAAAGCTATTTTTGTCTATTAAAATCATCGAATTGATCATAAATACAGTGTCGACATTGTTAATGTTGTAAATGACTATTGTAGCTGGAAACTGACCATTTTTTATGGAATATCTACATAGGCGTACAGAGGCCCATTATCAGCAACCATCACTCCTGTGTTCCAATGGCAAGTGGTGTGAACTAATCCAAGTTTATCATTTTAAAAGGCTAATTGATCAATAGAAAACCCTTTTACAATTTTGTTTGTACAATTGAAAACTGTTGTCCTGATTAAAGAAGCAATAAAACTGGCCTTCTTTAGACTAGTTGAGTATCTGGAGCGTCAGCATTTGTGGGTTTGATTACATGCTCAAAATGGCCAGAAACAAAGAACTTTCTTCTGAAACTTGTCAGTCTATTCTTGTTCTGAGAAATGAAGGCTATTCCATGTGAGAAATTGCCAAGAAACTGAAGATCTCGTACAACGTTGTGTACTACTCCCTTCTCAGATCAGCACAAACTAGCTCTAATCAGAATAGAAAGAGGAGTGGGAGGCCTCGGTGCACAACTGAGCAAGAGGACAAGTACATTAGAGTGTCTAGGTTGAGAAACACACGCCTCACAAGTCCTCAACTGGCAGCTTCATTAATTAATAACCGCAAAACACCAGTCTCAACGTCAACAGTGAAGAGGCGGCTCCGGGATGCTGGCCTTCTAGGCAGAGTTGCAAAGAAAAAGCCATATCTCAGATTGGCCAATAAAAAGAAAAGATTAGATTGGGCAAAAGAACACAGACACTGGACAGAGGAACTCTGCCTAGAAGGTCAGCATCCTGCCTTCACTGTTGACGTTGAGACGAGTCCCCATGCTTGTCTCAGAGCAGCGAGAAACAGTGCTGAAGTAGTTGACCACACGCGAGTAGGCTATTGCTTCAAATCCTATTGCTTCTGACTTCAATATGCCTTTTAAATAAAAAAGACCTTCACCACTTTTAACACTAGTGAGACTCATGTTGCCTACGGTAGGCCTACAAATATTTTTTTCAATGACGTGACTCTCCGCCAATAATTACATTTAGAGTATTGGAGGATTTTAAATTAATATCTAAGGGCCCTTTTTTGTTAGGGCAAATCTGATCTGTGAGAATATCTAAGGGGCTTTTATATAATTCTAAATGAATTCATAATAATAATAATCGCTTTGTTTAAAAAACAACGATATGTTGGACATTATTTTTGTTTTCAAATAACCAAAAGTGAGCGAGAAAAAGGTCATTCTTGAACATGGGCGGAGACATTCTTACTAATTTGTAAATGAAGCCAGTTTGTTATTTAGAATGATTTATTTCTGTTTTTAGAGGGAGAGAAACCAAAAACCTACCGTCTCCTCATGGTCATGGCCACCAAACCAGTGTCTGTAGCAACGTAGTTACACTGCGATGCAGTGTCTTAAACCGCTACGCAACTCTGCTGTACTTTGAGCCCAGGCCATGAATGAGTGAGTCACTCAGCCTCAGGCTCTATGACCGCGCCACCAACTTGATGATTTAGCAGACATCACCCGCCTATATTCAGTCAACACATGTATTTTAAGAATATCATGGAATATAATTGAACATTTCTCGTTTCTCTTAGAATAAAAACCTTAGTGTAGCAACAGTTTTATTAAGTAATACTGAGGAGGAGTAACAAAAAAAGAAGTTATTTTTTTCCGGGTTCTGCACGTGCAGGACAGAGGAATAGCAATTATTACACTATTGTTCTACATTCAATCACCTTCTTCATCGTCATCATTCCATTAATTGAAATTCAATTTTGATGTTGTGCACAATTATCAATTTCTATTTGGTTTATGGCACCCATTCATTGTCAGTTAGAGACATATTAGCGCCTTGGGACCCGAAAAGCATAATCAGTGCTCTAACTCCCCCTTGTGCTGGTCTGGAGCAATGAAGTAGGGACGCAGGGTACCGTGCTAAACCACAAATTACCTCTAAATCCTGCAGCATAATGTCAAAACTTTTAGTTGAGCAACCACTGTACATATCTATCTCAATTAGCTCGTACCCCTGCACATCGACGCGATACTGGTACCCTGTGTATATAGCCCCGTTATTGTTACTCATTGTGTATTTATTATTATTTGTTAACTTTTTAAAAATTATTTCTCTATTTTCTTTCTCTCTGCATTGTTGGGAAGGGCCCGTAAGTAGGCCGTTCACTGTTAGTCTACACCAGTTGTTTACGAACCATGTGACAAATCTTCTCTGTATACATCAATGATGTCCCTCTTGCTGCTGGGGAGTCTCTGATCCACCTCTACGCAGACGACACCATTCTGTATACTTCTGGCCCTTCTTTGGACACTGTGTTAACAACCCTCCAGGCAAGCATCAATGCCATACAACTCTCCTTCCGTGGCCTCCAATTGCTCTTAAATACAAGTTAAACTAAATGCATGCTCTTCAACCGATCGCTGCCTGCACCTGCCCGCCTGTCCAACATCACTACTCTGGACGGCTCTGACTTAGAATATGTGGACAACTACAAATACCTAGGTGTCTGGTTAGACTGTAAACTCTCCTTCCAGACCCACATCGAACATCTCCAATCCAAAGTTAAATCTAGAATTGGCTTCCTATTTCGCAACAAAGCATCCTTCACTCATGCTGCCAAACATGCCCTTGTAAAACTGACCATCCTACCAATCCTCGACTTCGGCGATGTCATTTACAAAATAGCCTCCAATACCCTACTCAACAAATTGGATGCAGTCTATCACAGTGCAATCCGTTTTGTCACCAATGCCCCATATACTACCCACCATTGCGACCTGTACGCTCTCGTTGGCTGGCCCTCGCTTCATACTCGTCGCCAAACACACTGGCTCCACGTCATCCCTTATCTCAGCTCGCTGGTCACCATAGCATCACCCACCTGTAGCACGCGCTCCAGCAGGTATATCTCTCTGGTCACCCCCAAAACCAATTCTTTCTCCGGCCACATCTACCTTCCTGTTCTCTGCTGCCAATGACTGGAACGAACTACAAAAATCTCTGAAACTGGAAACACTTATCTCCCTCACTAGCTTTAAGCACCAACTGTCAGAGCAGCTCACAGATTACTGCACCTGTACATAGCCCACCTATAATTTAGCCCAAACAACTACCTCTTTCCCTACTGTATTTATTTAATTTATTTATTTATTTATTTTGCTCCTTTGCACCCCATTATTTTTATTTCTACTTTGCACATTCTTCCACTGCAAATCTACCATTCCAGTGTTTTACTTGCTATATTGTATTTACTTTGCCACCATGGCCTTTTTTTGCCTTTACCCCCCCTTATCTCACCTCATTTGCTCACATCGTATATAGACTTGTTTATACTGTATTATTGACTGTATGTTTGTTTTAGTCCATGTGTAATTCTGTGTCGTTGTATGTGTCGAACTGCTTTGCTTTATCTTGGCCAGGTCGCAATTGTAAATGAGAACTTGTTCTCAACTTGCCTACCTGGTGAAATAAAGGTGAAATAAAAAATACAAAATACAAAAAATAACATTTGATTTGATTTGACCTGACCACCACCGTTTGTTAGATGGACCTTTAAATAATGCGCGTGTGGACACAACTTTATTCATATGTGTAGATGAAGGAACACCCCTTTCCATACACTCCATTCGATTTTGTCCAACAATTAATCAATTGCTATCCAAATGTCCAATGACATGTCATCGTATAAAATAAGGTTGACGGTGAATTATTGCCCCGTGTGACATACATTGGAAATTGATCTATATTCACCATCATCTCCTCCATGGCTTTTGCCGGGGTTCAGGACCTTTATTCACTACTGGGAAGACAAATGACTGATATATTGACCCTGATAATCCCAGAGCCTCCCCTCCCCATCACAGCACATGAAAGCCACTCACTATGAAAGCCACTCACTTGGAATTCACTGTCATCATTTCTCTGTGGAGTAGAAAGCAAAGAGAGTGGAGAGGGGAGAGGAACCCATCATGGCGGACTGGTAGTGTATAGGCCAGCATCTCCGTGGGTCAGTCGCTGAACAATCCCAGTATAGCCACACTCAACACGGATGGTTCCAGTTGCACAGCTCTGGGGTGAAGCTTCCCCTCCCCCAATCATAACCTTAACCATTAGTGGAGGAAATACTAAACTGACCCAAGATCAGCATCTATGGGGAACATAGAACTATACATCAGTTGCGTACGGTACTCTGTGGAGGGAAAAAGGGAATGACTTTGCTTTGGCTTTCATCTATCAGAATGGTGGAGGAGGATTAATAGGATGTTTGGTTTGAGCTTAGGCCCTGGCAGAGTCAGACAGGACTGGGCATGTCCTTGGAGCGACTGGGGCTGAATGGCTGGAGCTGAATTGATGGCCTGTGTAAATCAGTGTTGTGTGATCAGGCCTGCATTGGCCTAATTAAGCAGGCGGTAATATGGTAATTTAGAGTCATTAAGAAGCCGGGGGAGGGATCCACATCAAATCCCCTCTGGCCCCCCCAAGAGCTTGCAGGCCAACCCACAAGTGTCTTATGCCTTCCCCTCAGCTCAGATTGGACTGGCAGAAAGAATATAGCATCAGCGTCGTATTCATTTGTGCACACGGTAGCGAAACGTTTCACAACGGAATACCAAAACGAGAACTTCTTAATCAAGGTAATCCATGTTTCTTCATCCATTTGGTGTATAATGAATATAACCCTGTGTGCGTGTGCATGCGTGTGCATGTGCGTGTGTGTGTGTTTTTCTCAGATGACAGTGGATCAACAGGAGGGCCCGGCTCTGCAACCCTCTCTCTCGCTGTGTGTGCTAAGTGTGTGTGAGCCCCCATGTGTGTGGCTCCCAAGCTCACCTAGGAGTCAGTGCCGTACTGCAACAGACACTGTGTGACAGTATGGCCTCCTGACAGTCGCACACAGAGCATGAATTATAGATGACTGATGCCGCACTGTGAGTGAGGTGGCTGACATTAAACCAAAATGGCAAATGTGACACATAATGGTTATGATGTATGAAGGAGCGTACGCCTGAGTAAGTGTGAGCTAAACGCTTAAAATGGAGGACTCTCACGCTCCAAAGAGAAGACATTTCACAACTCCATAAACCTGCTTGTTCTAAACAGTGCTAACAGTTCTAAATACAGTACTTAGTGAAAGAGCATGTGTTTTTCTGTGAGTTGAGTGACGCACAGAGATGTAGTGGTACTTCAACCTTATATAGCCTGTGGATAGAAGTGCCAGGGCTTAGCCCGTTGCGCCAAATTGCTGTTTATTTGTTGGATATCATTCACCTACTCTCGTTGAAAGTAGTAATATCCTCTTTGATATGAAAGACTGCACTACTAACATACAAAGCAGCTAAATTGCACCAACAATCAAAAACAACGCAAACCCACCATTTATGAACCCCCCCCCAAAAAAAATGTTTGATAAGATGTGATGGTTATGATGTTTAGTGATGACATAAAGAAGGCAGGCGTCTTTGACCTGAAGAGAAAATAGTCACATTTGCTCCTATTTCATGATCATCCATCCAGTCTGCTAGATGAGTACTGGCTCTCAACTCTCTCCATTCTCTCACTGCCAGAGAGCAGACAGGTGGAACATATGAGATAATAACAATTATCAGAGCCATGCGAAAGCAGCTATTCCCAGGGACCCCCCCCATGTAAATTCCCTCTGTGTTGAGTGTCTTTTCCAGTAGCCTATACACATGGCATACAGCATGACTAATGGCAGAAGGATTCTCCTCTCACGCAAATTACATTGATCTGATGAATGGAAAAATAATAGAGAATAATCAGGTTGTTTTTGCGTGTGTGTCGTCGCTGTTGGCCTGATTGGAAGTGCACAGCACATTTCCCATGTGGGGACCAACTTGGTTGATAACCATCACATTAGGGCTTTGGCCTTAACAGATCACCACCGCTCAACTTCTGCCAAGGGGAATTCTTTATTGGTGGAGGAGAACTTGTGTGTAATTTCTCAACCGAGAGTCCAGGTTCCCATGGTCGGAAAGGATTTAGCACTGTGCGTCTTATTTCAGAGCGACGGGATGGTGGATGAGGAGCTCTCCCATTGCTCTCACAGTGTAATCACAGCGTTTTAATCTACAAGACACAGCGCCTTACCTGCAGCTAGCTGCCAGTCACATAAAAGAAACATCCCAGTGACTCAGTCACTCACTAAATCCCTTTGCTTTCCCAGCCAGAGCAAGACAAAGCAAGGCAAGGAAAACATCACTAGGTTCTTAATGAGAGCCCTACTTTAAGCCTTCTAACCGGAGATAATCCTAAGCATCTAAACCACCCACCGCCCCATAAAACAAGACGTGATGTGCTAACGTTGCGCTAGTTACTACCTGGCCGAGGTAATAAATCAGCTTAATTTTGCTTGGTTTCTTCCGACCAGAACGTTTTTTTGGATGCCACTCTGCTGTACCAACGTGTTGTTGTTCACTGCACCCAGGCTTTTTCTAGACCCTGCACACAGCTCCAAGCCTGCAAGCATCAGAAGAAGTGTCTCTGTGTCAACTCTGATGCCGCTGCCAGAATCAATAGCTCTCTCATTGGCCGGGGGGTTGAATCTGGTCTTCAATAGAATGTCCCAGCCCTAGTTGGAGGTGCTTGTTGGGGGCTTACTGTTGGTCCAGATTTCTTGCTGGTCATCAGTTGTGTGTTTACAACCTTGAACTGGCATGTTTGTTGGCAGCAGTAGTGCCAACTCCCAGAGGACTGCATCTTTCACTAGAATTCTGCCATTTCTCTAATGAGGCAAAAATATCTGCTCTTGGACAAGCTGGGGAGAGTAATAATGGTTGTGTTTGAATGCACAGAGCCCGGCAGGCCATAGGCTGGCACATACTCCTGCTCGCGCACACACACACACACACACACACACACACACACACACACACACATACATACTGATGCACGCACGCACACCACGATACTCCTTCTCTCCCCGAGTCAGTGAAGCATAGCCCCATCTGTGCACTGTGTGGGGAGCATGTTTCCTATACCGCTTCACACAAACACTTTGCTGGAAGTCAGAAGTATCTTATGAAAACATAGCAGGCAGTAAATGTGAAATTCATGAGAGAGACAGAGAGAGACAGAGACAGAGAGAGACAGAGAGAGAGAGAGACAGAGAGAGAGAGAGACAGAGAGAGAGAGAGAGAGAGAGACAGAGAGAGAGAGAGAGAGATTAACACTTTTTTTCTTAAAACTGCATTGTTTTTTTAAGGGCTTGTAAGTAAGCATTTGACTGTAAGGTCTACAACTGTTCTGAGAGTGAGAGAGGGGTAGAGAGAGAGGAAGGGGGGGGGAGAGAGAGGGATGTGAGTGTGTGAGGGGGTGAAATAGATCATTTAGAAATAAGAGAGAGTTCAGTAAGTCACAGCCAGGGCTGCAAATAGTTCCCATCATGTCTGACACAGGCATGGGCCTCCAGTGTCATCATGGCACTCACCATGATGACACTGACTTGGTTGTCACGGTTACCTTCTGGCAGAGTGACTCATGGACAAGGTGGAGAGAGGGAGATCGAGAGAGCATGAACAAGAAGTGGGAGTAAGAGAAATACTTTAATTATGTTAATATTGTAAATTAATAATTTCCAAGGTGCGCTTTGGCAATATGAACATTGTTACATGATGCCAATAAAGCTATTTGGATTGAATTAAAGGAAGGGGGAGACACAGATCGAGACATAGAGAGGGAGGTAGAGGTATATTGTTAGAGGAATTTTATTAGAGGAATATATAGAGAGACTTTTATTGGAGACTTTTATTTCCCTTACCAACTTTTAACATCAACTATCTGAGCTGCTAACCGATCGTTGCAGCTGTACATAGTCCATCTGTAAATAGCCCACCCAATCTATCTACCTCATCCCCATTCTGTTTTTATTTTATTTACTTTTCTGCTCTTTTGCACACCAGTATCTCTACTTATTGCCTACCTCCTCATGCCTTTTGCACACACTGTATATAGACTTTATTTTTTCTACTGTGTCATTGATTTGTTTATTGTGTTATTGGCTTGTTTATTGTTTACTCCATGTGTAACTCTGTGTTGTTGTCTGTCTCACACTGCTTTGCTTTATCTTGGTCAGGTCGCAGTTGCAAATGAGAACTTGTTCTCAACTAGCCTACCTGGTTAAATAAAGGTGAAACAAAATAAAAATAAAAATATAGAGAGAGGGGGAGACAGAGAAAGAGGGAGAGAACAAATAGAGCGAGAGGAAGTTTGAGAGAGGGAGACTGAGAGAAAGGCAGAGAGAGGGAGGGAGACAGCGAGAAAGTGAAGAAGAGAGAGGGGACAGACCGAGAGAGTGGAAAGCTCTCTGTCACTCTGTTGGCCTTAACCCACTGTCTCAGACATGTTCCAATTGACAGGTTGTTTTATGGGACTTGTCTCGAGTGTAATTATTAAGTTTTCCTCAGTCTTTGGGGAGATTAAAACACTATTAGCGCTCCACCGTCATACTCTCCAGCTGTTGCATTTGTTTATGACCAAAGTGTTTTATGACACCTCCGCTTTAGTCACCTACACAATTAGGTTTAATGAACTACAGTGCTGGCACGTTGAACAGGAGAAACATGGGGTGCTGGAGACTTGTTGAAGAGAGGAAGAAGGAATGTCACCTCCTTAGCTTTAGAGAGCAGTGCAAAGAGAGAGAGAGATTTTTTGAGTGAACAGACTCACTCATACATCATTGAAAGGTTGGTCATGGCCACATCAACACCATCATCCCAGACAACCCTAGACCCACTCCAATTTGCATACCGCCCCACACAGATCCACAGATGACGCAATCTCTATTGCACCGACCGCAAGGCACTACAGAGGTAAGTGCATAAGGCCCAGTACATCACTGGGGCCAAGCTTCCTGCCATCCAGGACCTCTATACCAGGCGGTGTCAGAGGAAAGCCCTAAAAATTGCGAAAGACTCCAGCCACCCCAGTCATACACTATTCTCTCTTCTACCGCATGGCAAGCGGTACCGGAGCACCAATTCTATATCCAAAAGGCTTCTTAACAGCTTCTACCACCAAGCCATAAGACTCCTGAACACCTAATCAAATGGCTACCCAGACTTTCTGAATTGTCCACCTCACCCCCATTTTTACCCTGCTGCTACTCTGTTTATTATCTATGCATAGTCACTTTACCTCTACCTACATGTACATATTACCTTAATTACCTCGACTAACCGGTGCCTCCGCACATTGACTGTGTACCAGTACCCCCTGTATGTAGCCTCGCTACTATTATTTTATTGTTGCTCCTTAATTATTTTCTTTCAATTATATATATATACTGTACATACATATTATTTTTTACTTCATTTTATTTTAGTAAATAGTTTCTAAACACTTTTTTTCTTAACTGCATTGTTGGTTAAGGGCTTGAAAGTAAGCATTTGACTGCAAGGTCTACACTTGTTCTATTCAGCATTTCACTGTGAGGTCTACACCTGTTCTATTCAGCATTTCACTGTGAGGTCTACACCTGTTCTGTTCGGCGCATTTGACAAATAACATTTGATTTGAGCACACAATGTTTGTGTGTGTGGAATTGCGTGTGTGTATGTGTGTGTGGAATTGCGTGTGTGTATGTGTGTGTGTGTTTAAGTGCTCTCCCACCGCCGTCCACGCAAATTGCCACCGCCCTGATCTTGCGTAGGCAGCAGGTGCAATTTCCGTTCCCTAGAATTACACATGTTAGTGTTCACCCTTCACACTGTAACATTAGCTGCTCCACGATGCCGAAATATTAACGTTAGTTAAGAGTTGGCATGTTTAAATATTTATGCATGTTTGCATAAAGTATTCATAGATTTTTTTTTGCTGTCCAAAGAGTACTCCGTTTTTGATGAGAGACTAGAGAATTTCCATATTGCAAGGTAATCCCAGCAGCACAGTATTTGTGGCTAAATCCCATGATGTACATGGGCTCTGGAAATTATGGAAACTAGACGGTAGAGGACTGTTTGTTGAATAGCTTGACAGCTTTCAGTTAGAGTCATCAGAAAGTGAACACGCACTGCATAACAGTGTCATTCACTTCAAAGATTCCTATTTCAGAAGTGTCTTTCATTACACAGGTTTGTCCTGTGTGGCTCAGTTGGCAGAGCATGGCACTTGCAATGCCAAAGGTCGTGGGTTAGATTCCTGCTGGGTCCACACATACGAACCTATTTGCACACATGACTGTAATTTGCATTGAATAAATGTGGCTGCTAAATGCCATAAATTACTATTAGGTTATCGTCAGAATTTCAAAATCAAACTGGGATTTACAGTGCCTTCAGAAAGTATTCACACGGTGTGAATCACAACCCTCGACTTTTTCCAAATGGTGTTACAGCATGAATAAAACACTTGTTAAATCGAGATGTTGTGTCAATGACCTACACACAATACCCCAAAATGTCAAAGTGGAATTACATCCAGTATTTTTTTTTTTATAGAAATGTCAGTAAGGAATGTCAGTAAGTTTTCAAACCCTTTGTTTTACCAAGCCTAAATATGTTCCGGAGTAAAAAAATGTGATTAACAAGTCACCTAATAAGTTGCATGGCCTCTGTGCAGTAATAGTGTTTAACATGATTTTTTCTGAGAAGTATCTCATTTCTGTACCCCACATACATCTGTAAGGTCTCTCAGTTGAGCAGGGGATTCCAAGCACAGATTCTATGGCAAAGACCAGGGAGGCGGCAGGGTAAGCCTAGTGGTTAGAGCGTTGGACTAGTAACCGGAAGGTTGCAAGTTCAAATCCCCAAGCTGACAAGGTACAAATATGTCGTTCTGCCCCTGAACAGGCAGTTAACCCACTGTTCCAAGGCCGTCATTGAAATTAAGAATTTGTTCTTAACTGACTTGCCTGGTTAAAAAAAGGGCACCTATTGGTAGATGAGTGAAAATAAAATTAATCTGTGAATATCTATTGAGCATGGTAAAGTTATTAATCACACTTTGGATGCTGTATCAATACACCCAGTCATTACAAAGATACAGGTATCCTTACTAACCTAGTTGCTGGAGAGGAAGGAAACCACTCAGGGATTTCAAAATGAGGTTAAAGGTAACTTTAAAACAGTTACCGTACCTTCAGAAAGTTTTCATGCCCCTTGACTTATTCCACATTTTGTTGTGTTATAGGCTGAATTCAAAATGGATTACATTTATTCTTATTCATCTACACATAATAACCCATAATGACCAAGTGAAAACATGTTTTTAGAAATGTTTGCAAATATTTGCCCATTATTCTTTTCAAAATCCAAACTCGGTCAAATTGTTTGTTGATCATTGCTAAACAACCATTTTCAGGTCTTGCCATAGATTTCAAGCAGATTTAAGTCAAAACTGTAACTCGGCCACTCAGGAACGTCCACTGTATTTTTGGTAAGCAACTCCAGTGATGAAAGGTGAATTCATCTCCCAAAAGCTGATTTTGCCTGTGCTTAGCTCCGTTCCATTTATTTTCTATACTGAAAAACTGAATTATTACAAGCATACCCATGCAATGATGCAGCCACCGCTATACTTGAAAAAATATGGAGAACGGTACTCAGTAATGTGTTGTGTTGGATTTTTCCCCAAACAGAACACCTTTTCTTATCCAGGACAAAAATTGAATTTGCTTTGCCGCATTATGTGCAGTATTACTTTAGTGTCTTGTTGCAAACAGGCTGCATGCGTTGGAATAATTTTTCATTCTGTACAGGCTTCCTTCTTTTCACTCTGTCAATTAAATTCCTATTGTGGAGTAACTACAATGTCGTTGATCCATCCTCAGTTCCTCCGTCACGCTGTCTCCCTTTAATAAAAGACGTGTACTGTGGGTTACAGGGATCACGTAACCTCGGTATTTCCAAAAACACCCTTTTAGACATTTACTTTCTTTGTTTCTACCGCGGCACGTAAGCCCTTTGATAACAAATTAATCACTAAGAAGTACTTCTTAATCACTAAGAAGTACCTTCCAGAATCACCTTTACCGGGAATTTGACCTGGTAAAGTGGCGCTGGTATCGCCTTACAATAAACAGACACACAGACCGATAGAGACACAAATACTGTAGACCAAGAATATGTGGTTGAATTCCTGAATATGTACTGACACATGTTATCTCTGTTGTTGTGCTGTGCAGGTTGTGGAGACGAACCTCGTGGCATTCGACTGCCACTGGATCATCATCAATGAGGTCAGTGCGGAGGCAGCCATGTTGTCTGCCACGGTAACACAGTAGGGGTACTGCAGAACACTGAGAGAGGAGAGGGTGGGGGGGAGAATGCATACAAACATGCTCACAATCCAAATACTCCAAAATGCTCACAAACATACATGCTTTTTCTGATTTTCACATGTTACTGCTGGAACATTGTTTGAATCCCACGTCTAGTAAAACATTTGTTTCGTGTTGAAAGGACAGCAAGGGCCAGGTTTTCTCTGACTTTAATATGGATGAGGGCTTATGGTTGTAATAATTCTCCTTTATCTACAACTTACCACACTGACGTTTTTCGGGGGGAAAAGCGGGAAGCATTCATAATTGATCGTTCCCCTTCTATATACAGTATGCATGTGGGGACGTGGGGTATGGCATGAAAACGAGTGTCTGGAACGCTCTGCCCTCTCTTCTCTTCCTCCATCCCTTTCTCCCTCTCTCCCTTGCTCCCCTGCTGTTTGGCTTGTTTCACGTGGTGGGGCGAATGAGGACAAACGCCAACGCACTGATCCAAACTAATACTGACAAGTGTGAAAAAAAAGAATCCCACTTAAAGAGGAATTAAAATGGGGTCTGCCGATGACGGAGGGACATTTTTTCCTCTGATAAAGTTGAGGCAGGGGGGATTTAGGCTGCTGGGGGATGGGGAATGGTTTGGAGGGAACTAGAGGGTGCGGCCCAATACTATCCTTTCTCCTGAAATGTGCACTCATTCACAACTTCCCACAAACAGTGGATTGGTGGAGGCATGGGCTTGTGGGAGAATCCTATACCAGTCATTTCCTTTCGAATCAGTAAAGGGAAGTGAACAAGTGCACACTCTGGTAGGAAGGACAGATAACACGTTGTTTTCAGTGAAACATCACAATACTTTCGATTTGGCTGCTGCGGGGCAAGAAGACCCCCAGCTCCGCTACAACCATTGACAACTACGTGCCGTTTTCAAGGGATCGTTAAATACATTTTAGAACTATTTGGTTTTAATATCATCACCTATTGGGCATAGTCGGAAATCAAATTATGTTTACCAGCCATGAAAGTAAGCAGTTACGTTCTGTAGCACGCTGATGATCGAGCTAAATGTGCGCAATTGTTTTGCATGGAATAACCGTAAATTTGTAGGTCTGACTATGATATTACAACCAAATTGATTGACCAATCCCTTGAACACAGCACACGGTTGTCAATGGTTTTAAGCGGAGCTGTGAGTCTCCTTGCCCCCAGCAGCCAAATTGAACGCTCTAACCTTATTGTGACGCTTTTATTGAAAACAACCTATTGAGCCATAGCCAGAGAGTCACATGTTACATGGAAGGCCGGATCTTACCTTTCTAGGATAACACTCTGGGTGTTGAAAGAGCCCAAATGTTTTTTACACCAACCTGAATCCTTGGATAGGGTAGAGATTCAAAGCTAAAGAACATGTCAGTAATACCAAACTATAACAGATTGATAGCATTACTTGAACAGACTGAACAGTGTAGGTAGTGGCATCAACTTGTTATGAAACATACTAGGTGACAATACAGTCCTGGACCTCCTGTGGATGTAATATTGCTGTTCTATGAAGAGATGAATCCGCTCTCCTATTTGACATGTGGAATTGTTAGGTTATATCCCTCGTTGGTTATTACTGCACGGTCGGAACTAGAAGCACAAGCATTTCGCTACACTCGCATGAACATCTGCTGACCGTGTGTACGTGACCAATAGAATTTGATTTGATTTGATTTTGCAATCGCCTTAGCATTTTGTCCGCAAGTATTAGATGTCAAGTTACAGTAGGTGACGTTCTACTTGCAATATGGACTCCTCGGCACGGCTGATATGTCATGTAACATAGACAGGGTAATTGTGAGGAAAGGAGCCTGGACCAATTCAGAACTGTCATTAAGCCCAGTCATGTCCCAATCATTTACACACACTGACATTCCGAGAGCTTTTAGTCCACCTGTCCACTGAAAGTCAAAGTAGTTGACGTTTTGTCAGTTAATGCGTTCCAGCACTTCCGAGGAGTGTGTGCTCTTGTTAATACCTCCCCGACAATGTTTATTTCCTTGCACGCTCAGGGCATGTCAATGCTTTTTTTGGTGGCAAGTTCTGCATTTGAGAACTTTTCAGAGCTTTGCGATATAATCGCTTCTTACATTTTCCTTGGTGGAATATTTTGGGCTGGCAGGTGTATAGTTGCGGTCTGTTTGGATGTGGAGAATGGCCACCAGAGCAATGATCTGAGCGGTGTGTGTTCCTAGGATGTGGTCACCATCGCCAATGTCATGCAGCTTGGTTGGATTTTGGAGCTACCTTCTGCTCCCCGTGCTCTGCGTGCCCAGAGCAAAACAAGGAGAGATGTTTTTGGGGCAAAACGTCGGCCTGCAGTACGTCTGCCTGTATGTGTGTGTGTGTGTGTGCGGTGGTGAAGAAGTGCAAATCTGCTAGGTTGTACAAATTCAAGGCTTGACACAGTAAAGCCTATTTTCTGTATCATAATGTATTGTACAATTGTACTTCATTAATGGTGTCATTGTTACTTTTTTCCTTTGTCTGGTCTCATATACAGTATAATGCAATATAAGTTACAGGATGCCTTTTAGCATGGATGTTTATGTGACTTCTCTGGCAGGCTTGATTTATTTTGTGTGTCTGTCTGTGTTCATGTGTCTTCTTTTGTGCTCCTGCAGGAGATCTCAGACCAGGACGTCCAGGAGCTGGTTATGAAGTCTATCGGGCGTCTGACTCTGATCAGGCAGACCTTCCCCCTGCCCCAGAACACCAGCCAGCGCTGTGTCAAGCACAACCACCGCATCAACACCTCCCTCTGTGACCCCAAAGACCCCAAGGCTCAGACACTGGAGGTAACACACACACCAAAGCTGTGTACCAAATGGAACCATAGTCCTTATATAGTGCACTACCTTTGACCAAAGCGATGGCACCAACATTGTTGCCACGTGCCCCAGGTTTGTGTTCTCCCCCCGACATCCTAATAAATTTTTGGGAAAGTGGGCCCACATTTTGTCTGTATCAAACATCATAACTCATTGCAATATTATCATGGAAATGTGGCATGTAATTTCTCTGTTGTTATTATTTTTTATTTTTTTTACATTTGTCCCGGGGCAGCAATATGTGTATACAATTATTGTTGTACATCAAGCCCTCAAATACAGCAAAGGAAGGGAGGAAAAATAATTTGTTCCCCATTATCTTATTGTATGGCTAGTGTCAAACGACAATATGTAGTGTCATTAATATACCATTGATTTATGTGTGTATGTATGTAGAGAAGCCTAGAGGGATAGATCTTGTGAAACGTAAAATGTAACAACCAAAGGCTTTGAGTAATGTATCTTGGGTTGACAGGTCAGTGAAGGTGAATGGTAGTGTCCCGGTGATGGAGATGTACAGCTTGTATGAAATGTTGAGAGACACTGTTTGTAGTCCAGTGAATGACTCCGGAAGGTACACATTGTACCCACTGCTTCAGGTTATATCAGTGACACGTAGAGACTGTGCTTAGTAAGAGGCATAGAAGTAAGAGGCATATTATTATTATTTTTTCAGTAAAAGACTGTCACATCAGACAGACCGATAAACCTTTCATACAGAAAGGCATGCTGGAAGGCAGGCTGGCTTGATGTCTGACACAGACAAGCAGGCAGACTTACAGACAGACAGTGTTGAGTGTGTTGTGAAGTGCTGAGGGGACAGACAGGGACAGACAGAGAGCAGGGGCAGTCAGTGGAGGACAGTGTGTGCCCGGTGCAGTGGTGAGTGGTGCATTTAGGCCTGTTTTGTCTGTCAGTGTGGAGCTGGAGCAGCTCAGCGGTCAGGAGAGTGGCCCAGAAGAAGCCCAATTTCACACTGCGCTGGAGCGCATCATCTGGGTCTGCCTGACCACTCTTTCCCCCTACCCCACACACACACACACACACACACACACACACACACACACACACACACACACACACACACACACACACACACACACACACACACACACACACACACACACACACACACACAGTCTTGTATAACTAACCTTGTGGGGACACACAATTCAGTCCCATTCAAAATCTTATTTTCAAAATACTAACCCTAAACCTAACCCTTATCCTAACCTTAACCTGAAAACCTAACCTAACTTTAACCTTAAAAAAAACAAAAAAACTAGCTCCTAACCCTAACCCTAAACCTGATTCTAACACTAATTCTAACCTTAACCTTAAACCCCTAGAAATAGCATTTTACATTGTGGGAACTAACAAAATTCCAGTCGGTCAAATTATTATTATTATTTTTTATTCCGGGGAGTTCTGGTGCACTCACGCACACACACTCCTTGCCCCCTTCTGGATTGCAGCCACTGCCGCTCCTCACGCTCCCAGAATTTACATGACCACCAGATGTTGGCCTTTAACTCAGCTTTGTCCCCCTAACTAGATACCTCCCCAGCACACACACACACACACACACACACACACACACACCCCAGCACACACACACACACACACACACACACACACAATAGTTGTTTAGCTCCAGTGCATCCACTCTGGCATTCTAGCTACCCAGGCCAAACCAACCCTCCCTCGCCCCCCCTCCCTCGACCCACCATTAATTTCACACAAGTCAAATGCTTATTTTTCCCGCTGTGGCTGAAAACACAGACGGCCAGGAATAACAATAGTGTTTCTTCAGAGTCAAGAGGATTCACTGTCATGCTTTTTTCCCTCTCTCTTCGGGTTGTTGCTCTTTTTATTCTGTCTGTGGACCAGTCCCTATGGAGCAGTTAGGGCACTGGGAGCTTTGTCATTTTTCTGAATACATAGTGCTCAGGCAGTTCATATTGGCCATTTTCTAGAGCATTTACCTTGAAGCTGCAGAGTAAGAATCCTTTGTCTCAACCCAGTACAAACACATCCTGATCCCTCATTACTAGTGTTTTTTGCTTTGGAGTGGAGAGAACAGCAAAGGAAAATACACGCTTACAAAGTTCCAGTCATTTTGTACGAGTCATTTTGTGTATTTTCATCTAGCGCCCCACTCAATGTAATTGGTATTGTCTGTTCCGTGTGTGTGTGTGCGCAAGTGCAGTTCTCTGTGTGTGCATGTGCGTACGTGCACAATTGTGCCTACGTGTGTGTGATGAATGGAACTAAAGCGCCATCCACCCACCATGCATAGGTTTAAATTATCGGAACATTTTCTCCGCAAATATCCACAGCATTTAAACCATTATTCCTAATCATTATTATTATTAATGATGTGGTTGGAAGCAACAGTACAATCACCCAGCATACTAAAACAGGAGTTGTGTTTTGAATGGAAGCCTGGCCCAAATTGCACCATTTTACCTATAAAGTGAACTACTTTTGACCTAGGCCCATAGGGGAACCCATTGGGCTCTGGTCAAAAGGGCAGATAACTGCCAAAATAAAGGAAACAGCAACATAAAGTGTCTTAATTTGGCTTTTCTATGCACGTTGGCATAGATTCTACTAGTGTCTGGAACTCTATTGGAGGGATGCGAGACCGTTCTTCCACAAGAAATGAGTTGTTGGTGGAAAACATGTGCTGCTCAGGTGCTACTCCAGAATCTCCCACAAGTGTTTAATTGAGTTGAGATTGCCATGACATATGGTTTACATCATTTACACGCTCATGAAACCATTCAGTAACCACTTGTCCCTTGTGGATGGGGGCATTGTTATCCTATGAGGACATAGCCATGGTAGCTAAAATAATGGATTTTTATACATGACCCTAAGCATGATGCGATGGTAATTGCTTAATTAACTCCAGCACCACACCTGTGTGGAAGTACCTGCTTTCAATATACTTTATATCCCTCATTTACTCAAGTGTTTCCGTTACCTGTAGTGCACTATGTAGAGAATAGGATGCCATTTGGGTTGCAAAACCTGTCATAGCACTGATGCATTGTTGACCTTTCTCTGCTGTAAAAGCCTATGTCAGGGAGATGCCACGCTCGTTCCTCATCCCCAGTGGGCGCTGGAACGTGGGGGCACTCAATATTGTGTCAAGTGTGCCGGAGCGTTGCAGGCTAATAAACAACGGCAAATCTAATGGCCACTCTCTACTCTATTTATTACATTCTCATTAAAATGGAGACAACACTCCTGCTAAATCACAGCGCAATCAATCAAGGCCCGAATTTACTCTCCTCTCTCTCTCTCTCCCCATGCGTCTTTGTGTGCGCCAAATAGCATCCTATTCCCTAGTGCACTGCTTTTGTGTGGGGCCCTCGAAAGTAGTGCACTATATAGGGAATAAGGTGTCATCATTGTTAACCTTTAAAAGGATGCATGTGGCGCGATTTGCGTTGTGGAGATTTTAATGGCTGAGCTTAGACAAAGCCAACGAGAAATGTTAAAGCTGCTTGAATCATTCTGGGGCCTTTTCCATTTACCCGGAAACGGGAGCAGTCTGGATGTGTAACTCAAACAGTAGTTAGAGGGGACGTTTTCCGAGGACATCAGAGATGTAGCTACAAATGACAGGTGTTAGGTGTTGTTTCTTTACAGATGATCAAAGAACTGTTGAAATGATGCGAGCGAGCGCGCACCCATCAATTTTCTTTCAAATGATGCCAGCCGAGGCTGCCTGCTCCTTATGATCACTGCATGTTTCACTGCCAGCCGTCACAGCAGCTTTCAGAAGGGTGCGGAGCTTACTTAGCCTGCATCCGAAATTGCACTCTATTCCCTGTATAGTGTACTACTTTTGACCAGGGCTCATAGGGCTCTGGTCAAAGGTAATGCACTTTACAGGGAATTAGGGTGTCATTTGAATCATAGCCTTTGGGTTTCTACGCCGAGGAACATGAATATACACATCATCTTGGTTTCACTTACTGAAATACCACTAGATAAGTCTGCTGTGAATTTCTCTTTCCAGTCCCATTTTTCTTCCCTCACCGCTCTGACTAACACTTTTCTTTTGTTCCACTGGTAATAACTTCTAATAATAAGTTATTATTAACAACTCCTTTTCCTGTTGTTTTTTTCCTTTTCTCCCTCTTTCTGTCTTTCATGTTTCGTCTCACCCTGCTCTTTGTCTGCGTCTTAATCTTCCCTTCTCTTCCCTTATTTTGTCTCGCTTCCTCTTCCTCTGTCCTCCCTCCCTCTCTTTTGTTGCAAGATAACCAACCGCTACATCTACGACACGGTGCTGCTATTGGCCAACACCTTCCACAGGAAACTGGAGGACAGGAAGTGGCACAGCATGGCCAGCCTCACCTGCATCCGCAAGAACTCCAAGCCCTGGCAAGGAGGGCGCCCCATGCTAGACAACGTCAAAAAGGTACTGGTCCATATAGGGCAGGTCAATTCAAAACCTGGACCTCAAAGCCAGTTCCACTGCTGATTTTCATTCTTCCCCTCTAATCAAGGACTGATTTATCCCTGGGAATCAAGGTGGGTGCATTTACTTATCAGGTAGAGCAGAAAAACAGCAGGACTCCTTCTTAGGTTATTCTTAGGGACAGGCATTTTGAATACAACTTGAATACAACAAAAGCCGTCAAGTCACGATGAGGTCATGACAAACTCCTAGTTCTGGCTTATTCCGTATACTGTACATCATATTATGTACATCCATAGGATACATTACATATATGCATGAGATTGTATTTCCATGTCCTGTATAATGCTTGGAGTGAGGGATGGAAAATATTGTTACCGAAGTTCTACCAACACAGTGACTGTAGTACTCACTCTGGAAAAACATTGGACCACTGCTACTCAACATTTCGAAATGCCTACAAGGCCCTCCCCCACCCTCCCTTCGGCAAATCTGATCATGGCCCCATTTTGCTTCTCCCTTCCTATAGACAGAAACTCAAACAGGAAGTACCAGTGCTAAGGTCTATTCAATGCTGGTCTGACCAAGCTCGCAATCCATGCTTCAAGATTGTTTTGATCACACGGACTGGGATGTGTTCCAGGTAGCCTCTGAGAATAACATTGATGAATACACGGATACGGTGACTAAGTTCATCAGGAGGTGTATAGGAGATGTTGTACCCACTGTGACTATTAAAACCTACCCAAACCAGAAACCGTGGACAGATGGAAACATCCGCACAAAACTGAAAGCGCGAGCCACTGCATTTAACCAACGCAAGGTGACTGGGAATATGGTTGAATACAAACAGTGTAGTTATTCCCTCCATAAGGCAATCAAACCGGCATAAATTCAGCGGCTCAGACACAAGACGTATGTGGCAGGGTCTATAGACAATCACGGACTATAAAGGGAAAACCAGCCATGTCGCGGACACCGACGTCTTGCTTCCGGACAAGCACAGAGCCACCGACGCGACCTGCTACCAATGACTGTGGGCTCTCCTTCTCCGTGGCTGATGTGAGTAAGACATTTAAGCATGTTAACCCTCACAAGGCTGCCTGCCAAGACGTCATCCCTAGCTGCGTCCTCAAAGCATGCGCAGACCAGATGGCTGGAGTGTTTACAGACATATTCAATATCTCCCTATCTCAGTCTGCTGTCCCCACTTGCTTCAAGATGTCCACCATTGTTCCTGTACCCAAGAAAGCAAAGGTAACTGAACTAAATCACCCCATAGCACTCACTTCTGTCATCATAAAGTGTTTTGAGTGGCTAGTTAAGAATCATATCACCTCTACCTTATCTGACACCCTAGACCAGGGGTGGGCAATTCCAGTCCTCGAGGGTTTTGCCTCAGCCCCAGCTAACACACCTGACTCCAATAATCACCTAATCATGATCTTCAGTTTGGAATGCAATTTGATTAATCAGCTGTGTTTGCTAGGGATGGAGAAAAGTGTGACACCAATCAGGCCCTCGAGGACTGGAGTTGCCCACCCCTGCCCTAGACCCACTTCAATTTGCTTACCGTGCCAATAGATCCACAGACAATATAATCGCCATTGCACTGCACACTGCCCTATCCCATCTGGACAAAAGGAATACCAATGTAAGAATGCTGTTCATTGACTATAGCTCAGCATTCAACCCCATAGTCCACTCTAAGCTCATCATTAAGCTCGGAGCCCTGAGTCTGAACCATGCCCTGTGCAACTTCCTGACGGGCCGTCCCCAGGTGGTGAAGGTAGGAAACAACACCTCCACTTTGCTGATCCTTAACACAGGGGCCCCACAAGGGTGCGTGATCAGCCTGCTCCTGTACTCCCTGTTCACCCATGACTGCGTGGCCCGCAACCGCAGGGCTCTCCAGATGGTGGTGTTGCCTGCCCAACGCATCACTGGGGGCAAACTACCTGCCCTCCAGGACACCTACAGCACCTGGTGTCACAGGAAGGCTAAAAAGATCATCAAGGACATCAGCCAACGAGCCACGTCCTGTTCACCCCGCTATCATCCAGAAGACTAGGTCAGTACAGGTGCATCAACTGGGACCGAGAGACTGAAAAACATCTTCTAACTCAAGGCCATCAGTCTGTTAAATCGCCATCACTAGCCAGCTTCCACAAGGTTACGCAACCCTGCACCTTAGAGGCTGCTGCCCTACATAGACTTGGAATCACTGGCCACTTTAATAATGGGACACTAGTCACTTTAATAATGTTTGCATACTGCTTTACTCATCTCATATGTTTATACTGTATTTTATATTGTAGTCAATGCCACACCCACATTGCTCAAGCTAATATTTATATATTTCTTAATTCCATTTGTTTACTTTAGATTTGTGTGCATTGTTGTGAATTGTTAGATACTACTGCACTGGAGCTAAGAACACAAGCATTTCGCTGCACCCACAATATCATCTTCTAAATATGTGTATGTGACCAATACAATTTTATATGATTTGATTGGACAATATGATAGGAATGTTGATAAATCTGTGTAAAGAATATGTCAAGCAAGAGTGGCATGGACCTTGTCCCAAATGACACTCTATTCCCTATGTAGCCCTATGGGTCATGGTCAAAAGCAGTGCACTACGTAGGGAATAGGGTGCCATTTGGAACACGACTATGTTCAGCTGTGTTCTGTCTTTGCGGTACCTGACAAGGTGCAATGCTGCTGTAGGTCATATGCACACTACATTATGTGAAAGACAATTGACAGACAAGGGATAGCCCTTCAATGTTGGAACTCATCTCTTCTTCCTCCACTTTTCTCTCAGAGGAGACCTTTGACATGGATAGGGAGACACTGTAGGGGCGCTGTTTTGGGCATTGAATAATACCCTGTTGGTGGTGTTGTTGCCGTGTTGAGGTGACATTGTGCTCTCCAGAGTTGCTGTGTTGGTGCAGGAGGCTAGGATGGGATGTTATCACCTTCTCCATCCCTGTGGCCTTTGCTCCTGGGGGGTGTACTGTACCTGTCGACATGTGTCTGCACAAACAAATGGGCATGCACGTGCCCACACACACACAGTACACTCTCTCACACAAACACACACACACAAACAGTGGCGTCCTCACACCCTGCCCTCTGCCATGAGCTGCGTGAGCATTCAGTGAAAGTGACACCGGCCCTGCTATAGGGATGGCGAGCCTGCAAAGGCCAAGTCCCATTGATTCAGTCCCTCTCCATCCAGCCCTGGGACTCTGTGTTTGTGTGAGGTGTTCTCTCCTCCAGTTTTTAATTGTAATAACTGTGTATAGGTGATGTTAATGTGGCGTGAACCTTGTTATTGTACTGTAAGCCAGCGATGTAATGGACCCATTTTTCATTCCCTAGGGTGTCCTCACTGGATCACTGTTCTACAGCTTTATTAGGGGAACTGGCTGTTTATTGGCTTTTCAATGCCTGCGTTAAGGTGAACTCGTCTGGATACTGCTCATCAGCTCTCATAATTGGCCAGCTAATTATTCCTGTCAGCTCGGTATTGGTGCAATACATTCACAACAATTATCTTTGTGGTAATTGCACCTGCTGTGTAATTGCACCTGCTGTAGAGGACGATGTGCCAGACAGGCGGTAAAGAGAGAGTGGAGGGAGTGGGGGTTGTTGAGGAGGGTCTCTGCACTCGTTTGTGATGTTGGAGAGATGAAAGGCTAGGCATGGTGTTGCGCTTTGTTTGTGGCAGCCAAGGCCCTCTCTGGCGAAAAGGGGTTTGTAAAGCCAGCTCTCGTTTTGCAAATGAGACCCCAATAAGAGTGGACTACCAACAGGCGATTATAATCATTATGATAATGTAATGGACTGCATGAAGATGAATAAATCTGTTTCCCAACGTGGGCGGATTCGTTGTGGCTCGGGGCAGTCGCGTTCTCGAACACAGTGCCGCAGAATGCCTTCAGTGCAGGTGCACTGCAGGCTGAATGATGAAAGGGGAGGGGGGGGAGAGCGAGGCAGAGAATTTGTTGATTCATGACCTCTGCACACATCAATCGAAGACATCAAAGCGAGAGGGATTGTCTTCAGAAAACCCCACGCTTTCCAACCAGGTGATCTAGGCTGGAGGATTGATGATGTCTTGCTACTTACAATATATCACCTATTTCTCCCATTGGGCTCGTGAAATAGCAGATAGAAGTATCCAGTGTGACAAGAGATCTTTTATATGGTCCATTTGAAATGTTCTCTAACTTTCTCAGGGACTACATTCATTGTAGTGTCTTTGACCTTACTAATCATGTGTACGGTGTCCATATTAGGATAGACTCCGTCTCATCAGGACTTGTTTCGATCTCAACAGGACTATGTGCTTTGTCCATTTTGACAGCACTCTGACTTTGTGTCTTTCCCGTACAGTCTGGAGTGAGTGGTCTGACCGGCTTCCTGGAGTTTACCGACAACGGAACCAACCCCAACATCTACTTTGAGATCCTGGGGACCAATTATGGCGAGGACAGGGGGAGGGGTGTCATCAAGGTAAGATAACAAAATATTGTTGTTCTTTTTGTTGTGGTTGGCTATTCGGCACAGCGTGGTACTTGATGTGCACTTGTTGTTTCCGCTGGGGCCAGCCATACAGAAATGTATACATACATTTGGATAAAAGTGTCTGCCAAATGGCATATATTATTATATTATATCATTGTTTATGTGGTGCTCTTCAGCTCCGTGTATTGTCATTGAGGCTCATTATCATTTAAAACATCTACATCTCATACATCTATTCAAAACAGACTTATACAGTAGAGTCATATTCATGAATATTAGGAAAGGTTATGGTCACGTTGCCAGGATGCACAAAAAGAGTCATTTTTAAAGGCAAATGTATATGATCAAATCAAACTTTATTTGTCACATGCACCGAATACAAATCAAAATCAAATCGAATGTATTTATATAGCCCTTCTTACATCAGCTGATATCTCAAAGTGCTGTACAGAAACCCAGCCTAAAACCCCAAACAGCAAGCAATGCAGGTGTAGAAGTACGGTGGCTAGGAAAAACTCCCTAGAAAGGCCAGAACCTAGGAAGAAACCTAGAGAGGAACCAGGCTATGAGGGGTGGCCAGTCCTCTTCTGGCTGTGCCGGGTGGAGATTATAACAGAACACGGCCAAGATGTTCAAATGTTCATAAATGACCAGCATGGTCAAATAATAATAATCACAGTAGTTGTCCAGGGTGCAACAGGTCAGCACCTCAGGAGTAAATATCAGTTGGCTTTTCATAGCCGAACATTAAGAGTATCTCAACAAGTGTAGACTTTACCGTGAAATGCTTACTTACAAGCCCTTAACCAACAGAAGAGTTAAGAAAAGATTTACCAAGTAGACTAAAAAAAGTAACAATAAAAAAGTAACACAATACGAATAACAATAACAAGGTTATATGATGATGAACATGATGAACACCCATGAATGTCTTATGCCCAAATCGGATGGGCTAGTGTGCATCTTATTATAACGTGTTCCCCAGAAAACTACATACAGTATGTCTGTTTTTCCTGTTCTTCTCATATATGTATAGTGCCAGGTTACACCTTACCTCATTAAACCTCACCTCTCTCCTTCAGGTGTGGACACTAATTATGTTAATTTACCGAATGATCAAGTTTTAATAGATAATCATAGCTGCTCAATGGAATTTCAAACAGCCGTCCTCAGAGAATGATGCAGCGCTGTTTATCTTCCACTGTGCTGTTTATTTATCTAATGTTGGTTCTAATGTTGGTTCTGAAGCAGCCCAGCCGCGGTTGAAGAATAGTAGCACAAGACCCGATTCCCTGAGCGCCACCATGCGCGATAATTCGTCTGTTCTTTCCCCTCATTTTCTCTTAATTACTGTATTCATACATTCCGTATTTACTCACTCAAATATCAGTTGCTATCGTTCTGTTCCATCTGTTGTCCAAATACAGATCAATTACTGGTAACCATGGTGGCAAAGACGTCGTAGAGATGTCCGGGAGATGGATTGGTTACGGCAGTTTCAGGGAACATAGAGTCACAGAGAGACAATGTGTTCCTCTCAGAAAAACAAACATGTTGACTCACCCTGGTCGTTCCCATAACTCCCGGTGAGTGAGCGAGGAACACAAACACAACCGATATCCTGACCCGAAGTCTTAATCTGTCACTACCACTCACCTAAATAGTAAACACCGCCATGCTGTGGCAGATCAGATGACTTCATGTCACGTTATGCAGTCAGTGCCTCAGATGTAAATCACAGAAGAGATGTATTCTTTTTATTATTGAAATCACATTCTATTGAGATAGAAAGTCACAAGTGAGAGGGGTAGACAGATGGGTAGAGATAGAAAGTCACAAGTGAGAGGGGTAGACAGATGGGTAGAGATAGAAAGTCACAAGTGAGAGGGGTAGACAGATGGGTTGAGGAACAGAGATATGAAGGTGCAGGCGGGGTTTAACCTAATCCCACTAGGGGGAATGTATGATCCGGAGTCGGCAGCGCTACTACTAGACCAGACTCCGGCACACAAAAGAGAAGTATTTTTATCATTGCAGGTGGGTGTAGTGGTGGTAGTTGTAGTCTCACCGCATTTGTGCGGAGATACTGAGTGAACAGCTCAGATATATATGAAAACGTGAAATGACCCTGGGAATTGATAGAACATCACTCAGAGATGCACAAACACAATATAACATTTTTTTAAATGGGTGAATCTTTCCTTTAAGAGTTGCATACCAAATGGTGCATCCTAGATGTGGACCTCCCTGAGTACCGTGGACCTCCCTGAGTACCTTGGCTCAGACTTGTTGTCACACTGCAGACAAATGGTCTGATTGGATGAACACTAGGGGTCACTGTCCTTGAGGCTCCATGCGGGAAAGAGTTGTGTGGCCTTTCTCTCACCAACTACAGTACATATTCATTCAAACACAACATACATGCACAAACGGGCCCACACACACACACACACACACACACACACACACACACACACACCCCTGACGAATCCCAAACTCCACTTCCAGAGGGGCCACTGTAGGTTACGAATGAGATTGTCAGATCTCATTAGAGATAATGGCCTGAGACACAAACATAACGCAACACGCTTCCAAAGATGAAATTCATCTTTAAGTAAAAAGTAATTACATTAACTCTGATTCCTTAATCAGAGAATATAATTACTTTTGGGGGAATTGAATACACTGAACAAAAAATATAAACGCAACATGCAATCATTTCAAAGGTTTTACTGAGTTACAGTTCATATAACGAAATCAGTCAATTGAAAAAAAAGATAATTAGGGCCTAATCTATGGATTTCACATGGCTAGGAATACAGATGTGCATCTGTGGGTCTAAGATACCTTAAAATAAGGGTAGGGGCATGGATCAGAAAACCAGTTAGTATCTGGTGTAACCACCATTTGTCTCATGCAGTGTGACACATCTCCTTTGCATAGAGATCATTATGTTGATTGTGGCCTGTGGACTATTGTCCCACTCCTTTTCAATGGCTTTGTGAAGTTGCTGGATAGTGGGGGGAACTGGAACGCCCTGTCGTACAAGTCGATCCAGAGCATCCCAAACATGCTAAATGCGGGACAGGCCATGGGAGTACTGGGACATTTTCAGCTTCCAGGAATTGTGTACAGACCCTTGCGACATGGGGCCGTGTATTATCACGCTGAAACATGAGGTGATGGCGGCAGATGAATGGCACAACAATGGGCCTCGTCATGATATCTCTATGCATTCAAATTGCCATCGATAAAATGCAATTGTGTTTTATGTCCGTAGCTTATGCCTGCCCAAACCATTACCCCACTGCCACCATGAGGCACCATTCTGTTCACAACGTTGACATCAACAAACCGCTCGCCCACACGACGCCATCCACAATGTCTGCCATCTGCCCGGTACAGTTGAAACCGGGATTAATCTGTGAAGAGCACACTTCTCCAGCATGCCAGTGGCCATCGAAGGTGAGCATTTGTCCACTAAAGTCGGTTATGACACCGAACTGCAGTCAGATCAAGACTCTGGTGAGGACGACACGCATGCAGATGAGCTTCCCTGAGACGATTTTTGAAGAAATTCTTCGGTTGTGCAAACCTACAGTTTCATCAGCTGTCCGGGTGGCTGGTCTCAGGCAAACACGCAGGTGCAGAAGCCGGATGTGGAGGTCCTGAGCTGGCGTGGTTACACATGGTCTGCAGTTGTGAGGCCGGTTGAACGTACTGCCAAATCCTCTAAAACTACGTTGGAGGCAGCTTATGGTAGAGAAATTAACATTCAATTCTCTGGTAACAGCTTTGGTGGACATTCCTCCAGTCAGCATGCCAATTGCACACTCCCTTAAAGCTCGCGACAATCTGTGCCATTGTTTCATGACAAAACTGCACATTTTAGAGTGGCCTTCTCTTGTCCTCAGCACAAGCTGCACCTGTGTAATGATGATGCTGTTTAATCAGCTTTTTGATATGCCACAACTGTCAGGTGGATGGATGATCTTGGCAAAGGAGAAATGCTCACTAACAGGGATGTAAACCAATTCTTGTGCGTATGAAACATCTCTGGGATCTTTTATTTCAGCTCATGAAACATGGGACCAACACTTTACATATTGCATTTATATTTCTGCTCAGTATACTTGTTATATTGCTACTATAACCTCATAAGCAATGTATGTACCAAACCATCTGATGAGGGAAAGCAGGAGTTGTTGCGTCGTCTACTGAATAGTTGACATTTTGCCTCTGTGAAGGATCAGTTGAAAAGAGCAGAGAATAAGAGTTGCAGGTCATCGTACTGCACTCTGATGCTTCAATTAAAGGACAAACGTAAACAACTCAATACACTGATTTAAAAGGGCAATCTGCAGTTCAAGCAACAACAAAGCGGACACTGCACCACTGTGTTGGTAAACAGCTGAGGGATGAGAAATGTAACCAGATCAAAACGATGTTTAGAGGCTATCACAGATTGCCCATTTAACCTAGCTATGTGCCTTATTCAAAAGCACTCAGCTAACCCATTCTTCGACAAAACAACGAAGTGCAGTTATCCATGTATTGGCTCCATAGATAACTCATTACATGTGGTCATTTTTATATATAAAGCTGTCATGTACTGTGGTGGACATTCCTCCAGTCAGCATGCCAATTGCACACTGAATGTAACCAACACCTGAATAATTTTGGTACATTCATTTTTTTATTTTGAGTATCTGTGATAAAAAGACGAAGGCAAGTCATGGAACTGTCTTTTTAAAATATTTTTTAAACATTTAAACCTCCAATGCTTTATTGAAGTTGCTTTAAGTCACAGGTGACACAGGTGACAACGTGCTTTGCCTGTTTGACGAAAGGCTTACTCACAAAGTAAAATACACAGCAGACAACAAATAGACATCAATTAATACAAATAATAAACACACATTCATAAAATAATGACGGTTAAGTATGTGTTAAAATCCAATGTAAGGCTTACCCGCAAACGACTTCGCAATAAGATAAGCTACACGACAAACAGAAAAGGACACATCTGGAAATACACATAATACGCGTTATTATTAGCACAGCACTCCCCGCTGCAATCCTAGGGAAAAGCCGATCGAGCAACTTCATTTCTCCCACACAATATCATCATGGACCCTGAATGTTGTTGTTGTCTTTCATATTTGTTCATCTCCACTGATAGAATTCTAAAGTCGGGCCTTGTTATTAAACTATGCTCAGGCACAGAACGGCTTATTCCAGTAATTGACACAGAGGTGACCCCGGACCTGGGACGGCTATAAGCTGCTGCTCGCCTTTCTTTCAATTCATTATCCGCACTGAGCCACACACTTACTGTATGCATGTTATTATCACTCTCTCTTTCTATATTCCCCCGCTCTCTCGTCTTCTCCTTCCTCTCTCTCTCTCTCTCTCTCTCTCTCTCTCTCTCTCTCTCTCTCTCTCTCTCTTTCTATATTCCCCTCTCTCTCTCTCTCTCTCTCCTCTCTCTCTCTCTCTCTCTCTCTCTCTCTCTCTCTCTCTCTCTCTCTCTCTCTCTCTCTCTCTCTCTCTCTCTCTCTCTCATACAGTTGTCTCTATATTGATAATAGCGGGTCATAGGCAATCTATCATAATTATTATTACCTCTGTGCAAGAATTTGTTTTCCACTCCATTAATTCGGGTGGCTACATGCAGCTTACAACTTTATACATCAATAATCTCAAAGCTCCAATGGCCAGCAGCATAGAGGACAGCAACGCTGTCTACTGGGTAATTGCTTCGTTAGCCATCATGGGACCTTAAGTAATTTCTGCTGGCAAAGAAATAGATTTATATTTTCAATGTGTGGCTCTTAAAGAGGGTCACAATTTGATCTAATAGAATTCCCACTGAGCCAGAAAGAGAGAGAAGGGGAGAGAGTGAGACAGGGAGGGGTGATGTAGATTACCTATTCTTTAGATAAAGGGAGGGACAGAGGCTTGGGTCAAAGCAAGAGAGGCAGGCCGGGAAAGGATATAAAGTGAGTGTCGGCGGAATGTTAACCCACTAATCATTCATACTACAATGTTCGCCAGAACGGGGTCACCCTGCCTATTCTGGCACAGCCATTATACTATCAGGATAATAGATATACAGTAGTACCTACAGTGATATGTTTGGACTCATAGAAAGTATTTATTTGACATGAAAGCTGGTGTTATTCTATTAGCCTTGACACTGTAAAAAGAAACATGTTTGGCCATGTACTCCTGCATGACGATTGAATGTCAGTTTGGATGAGTGTCCGGTTGTATGTCTTCCTGCAAGTACCTGTTAGTCAAAGAGCATTTGCGCTTTTCACATTTATGCCCAAAGCCGTACCAAGACATATAGTAGAGTGGCTTGTATGTATGCTGACACCTGCTCTCAAAAGAACATTCCTAACAATCACAATGGCATATGTTCATCCCTATAAACCTCTAATATAGAGGTGTCTTCGGTAGAATGGCTTCTTGGTTTCTCACACTCCATTCCTGGTTTCCTCCCATGAAGGACATGGAGAGACAGATAAACTGTAATCAGAACCTTATGGGGGGAAAAACTGTCATAAATGTCAAATAACATAAAAGGAACATGAATTGTCAGTATGTTGATAGATGATGGTGATAGAACATTGGTTCAATGTATTTTTGCCCGGTGGTAGGGGACTTACCTTACCGGAAATGAACAGGTAAAAACATTTTGGAAATACAATACTTACACAATGTTATTGTAACCCAAATGCAATTGTAATTCTGGGACCATGCAACATAGATTTTGGAATACAAAATAGCTTATCAAAAGCAGGTACAATTGTCCGTTCGTGGTACAAGATATGAGAGCAACACCTTTTGGAAGGAAGGAATTAATTCCTTCAATGTAAAACATATTCCTGTAAGGATGTGTGTTAAATATGTGGGGAGGCTATATAGTGGAACAGAAGAGATCCCCCTGGGGTAGAGATCCCCATTTCCCCCAATTTTCCGTTCCATTAGGTAGATTCAGATGTTGCTTTATAGAAGCTGTCTCTGCCTTTAGGAGAGGCAGGGGAGAGAGAATCATTGATTTGTCCTGCTTCAGAGATTCTCTCTTTGCACTTCTCCTGGACAAGTCCCAGTAGATAGAAGACGTGTTACATGTCAGCCGTTGGCCTACATCAAGTTACCCTGGGTCAGGCAGACCTTGACTGCGTCCCACTGGCCCCCTGTTCCCTATATAGTGCAGTACTTTTGACCAGGGAAGCCCGTAAGCCTCGTTTCCAAAGTAGTCCACTATGTAGGGAATAGGGTGCCATTTGGGATGGCAAACATTTTCTTTATGCACATTGTGCTATGGATGTTATTGGAACATTGTTAAGGAGTGGAGGAGGAGATGAAGGACAAAGTACACCTTTTAGGCTTAAAAGAAAGTCAATATCAGTGTCTTTGTGTTCTTTCCCATCCACATATTCTCTCCTTTTTTTGTGTCTCATCACACACTGCATTCTGTTCTCTATTTCTCTCTTTTCGTGTAAGATCTGTAAGAGCAGCAGTCAAGGAAAGGGTCAATTTCAGTTCTTTGTGCCTGTTAGCACTATTATCAAATGTGAAATGCAAATTTTAAAAAATATGTAGGGGAAAGCTTTACAGTTTCAAGCGTCAGAAGACTTTATTATTAAAGTTTTAAGTCATATGTCTGAATTCATAGCCTGTCACTATGTTACTCATGTTTTGAGACAACCGTTTAAAATGGAGTGTCACAAAATTGCATTGCTCTCTCTTGACATGTTGCAGAATAATCGGAAGCCCCCGTTCCCAAAATTAATTTTGCATGACTAGTCTTTATGCTGCATTATGCTGCTGTGTTGAGACGGGTTCGTGGATAGGTCAATTGTGTGCATCCCAAATGGCATCCTATTCCGTATATTGTGCACTACTTTTGACCACAGCCCATAGAATTCTGGTCAAGCCTAATGCCCTTGAAAGGGAATAGGGTGCCGTCTCTGTTATTTAACGTAAATCCCGGTGCTTACATTAATATTGATACAGTACTAAGAGGCTTGCTATTCTGAACCATGTCAGTCCATCCGTTGTAGTAGAGCCCCAAACCAAAACCACCAGCTAGCTGGCTATTATGAAATCTTCAACAATTTATTGTATTTAAAGAGCATCCCTCTAAAAAAACAACTACTCATTTGGAAAACAGCCTATGTGGCATCGATATGAGTCAGAAGCATTTATTCAAAAAAAAAAAAGGTGCATGATCTGACAAATGGTGATCCTTACCCAGTGGACAAAACGGCTTGTACAGTAAATGACTTCATTGCAACCAGATTAAAACCAGTGCTGGCTCTAAACGGGTTGTAATGTCCCCATAATGTTTCCATTTGAACCAGCTTTTGACGATAGGTTTACTGACAGGTGTAAGAGTCTTGATGGAGGGTCATTGTCTCTGTGAGGTAGGCTACTCTGCCGTGTGGTAGGATACTGCTGTGCTAGGCTAACGTTGCTGACTACAGGGCCACTGGCCATAGAGTACAGCGACAGTGGACACAGGTCAGTTGGGACACGGTCGGTGACCCTCCCTCTCATCCTCAGGTTACCTTTGGGTCCAAAAAGGAGATGATGGGATGCCCTTGTTGCCCCGACGTCGCCCTGATGTCGATCTTATCTTCATTCGGTCACCTGGTTTCAAACAAACGAGCCAATCCCCCACCAGGGACTGGTAACGTGGCATCACAGACCACTGATTGTACCAAATCAAAACAAATACCATGAATAGAAACACACTCTTCCGTCAAACGGTTTGGGAGCAACCGCTTGAAATGATAATCCCTATGTACTGTACTACGGTCTAATTTCAATACTTGTGGAACTGAAAGGAAGTCGCTGTTTTTACAGGCTCGCCAAACGATGGCTAGGCATTTCATTGTACTATCACGCATACCATTAAGGCATAATGAAAACCATAGTGTGAAATGTTTCAATCATATCTAACGTGCAGGAACAGTAAATGAAAAACCCTTTGGGATGTTGTTTGCATGTGGGAGTTCAGTTTCTGCAGTTGAAGATAATTTGCTGACAAGGGTAGAGCAAGCAAGCCCTGGGCTTGGAAATAGATGGAGTTGTGGTTGATACACTGAAGGCAGACTGCTCAGTTGATCAATCTCACACTCAACTTATCTTCTCTGTCAGAGAGATAGAATAGACTGCACTAGAATTCCTCTGTTTTAAAATAGACTCAAACAGTATTTCAGCTTGTGGACTCATGGCAACTCATAGAGAGAGGCCAATCTCACCACCTACAGTGCATTTGGAAAGTATTCGGACCACTTGACTTTTACCACATTTTGCTACGTTACAGCCTTGCATTTTTTTGATTTTTTTTTTCTCATCAATCTACTCACAATACCCCATAATGACAAAGCAAAAATGTTTTTTTTAGAATTTTTTTGTATGTATGTATTTTTCCAAAAACTTGTTTTTCGCTTTGTCATTATGGGGTATTGTACGTAGATTGATGAGGATTTTTTCAAATCAATTGTAGAGTAAGGCTGAAACATAACAAAATGTGGAAAAAGTCAAGGGGTCTGAATACTTTTCTGAGTGCACTATATATGCACAAGTAGGATTTACAGCTCTCAATCATTATCTATGACTGTTTTCCAAATGGCACCCTAATCACTATATAGTGTACTACTTTTGACCAGAGCCCTAAGGAAATAGGGTGCCATTTGACATACAGGCATATGTCCCTGTGCGGCCAGGCACGACTCGAACACCATCATTAAGTTTGCAGATGACACAACAGTGGTAGCCCTGATCACCGACAACGACGAGACAGCCTATAGGGAGGAGGTCAGAAACTTGGCCGTGTGGTGCCAGGACAACAACCTCTCCCTCAAAGTATTCAAGACAAATGAGGTGATTAAGGACTACAGGAAAAAGAGGACCGAGCATGCCCCCATTCTCATTGACGGGGATGCAGCGGAGCAGGTTGAGAGCTTCAAGTTCCTTGGTGTCCACATCACCAACAAACTAACATGGTCCAAGCACACCAAGACGGTCGTAAAAAAGGGTCACGACAAAACCTAATTTTAAACTGCATTGTTGGTTAAGGGCTCGTCAGTAAGCATTTCACTGTTGTATTCGGCGCATGTGACTAATACGATTTGATTTGATTTTGATTTTCACGGGTGTTTATACCATGTCAGAATTCATTTTAGCAACTGGATTTTTAAAAAATCATTGCGCAATAGAAATCTCCTCTGTGTCTGGCAGAGGCCTTCCAGTAAATGGATGACGCCAAGCGTCTGTTTATTATTTTATTAATGCTGTTATTTTGGTCCTGGGTGGGTGTGGAATGAGAGTAGCCTTATCGGTGTTCTGGGTTTAAACATAGCAGTCTGGAGAGAGAGAGAGCGAGAGAGACAGAGGAGGCTCAGTTCCCACGCTGGCTCTGTGCATCATGACTTATTGATGTCTCTCTAATGATGGTTCCTCCTCTGGTCCCCTCAGAGCACTTGGCCATTTCCCACCTTTTGTTGTCAGTTCCCAGTCTGGTGTGTGGTGAGAAATCTCAACTGGATGTTGAGGAGTGAAGGTTTGGTCCTTTGTGGGTTATTTGGAAGAACATGGCACTTGCAACCACAGGATCGTAGGCACGCATTACTGCAAGTAGCTTTGGATAAAATGTCGCTTTTGCTAAATGGCATATAATGTTATATGTGCTGAGTGTACAAAACATTAGGATCTTGCTTTTTCCATGACATAGACTCACCAGGTGAATCAAATCAAATTGTATTAGTCACATGCGCACCTAACCAACAATGCAGTTTCACAAACAATGGATAAGAATAAGAGATAAAAGTAAACAAGTAATTAAAGAGCAGCAGTAAAATAACAATAGCAAGACTATATACAGGGGGGTACCAATACAGAGTCGATGTGCGGGGGCACCGGTTAGTCGAGGTAGTATGTACACGTAGGCAGAGTTTTTAAAGTGACTATGCATAGATGACAACAGAGAGTAGCAGTAGTTTAAAGAGGGAGTAGTGGGGCAATGCAAATGGTCTGGGTAGCCATTTGATTAGGTGTTCAGGAGTCTTTTGGTTTGGGGGTAGAAGCTGTTTAGAAGCCTCTTGGACCTAGATTTGGTGCTCTGGTACCGCTTGCAGAGCAGAGAGAACAGTCTATGACTAGGGTGGCTGGAGTCTTTGACAATTTTTAGGGCCTTCCTTTGTCACCGCCTGGTATAGAGGTCCTGGATGGCAGTGAGCTTGGCCCCGGTGATGTACTGGGCCCTTCGCACTACCCTCTGTAGTGCCTTGGGGTCAGAGGCCGAGCAGTTGCCATACCAGGCAGTGATGCAACCAGTCAGGATGCCAATATGACACGGGTACATTTGTAAACTATGCTTAGTTTAACCCTAACCTTGCCCCGAACTGCCGCTCTTATGGGTCAGAATATATTGAAGTAATTTCGTGTCGAATGTCTCCAATGTGTCTTCGTGGACCGGGTTCGCCTTCTCTGATGACGGCACGTCTTCGGTTACCGTGTGTAACTCTCTGTTTGTCCTCACAATGTCAGTGTCCTTTCTCCTAGTTTCCCCGCTCTTGTTCTGAAAGAGGGGTCTTCTGAGGACGGCTAATCAGCCATATAGGTGGTTCCAGTGTGGGAATGAAAGCAGTGTACACACGCGATTCCTTGGAAAGAATAACCGGGTGGTCCTGCTTGAATTCACACTCTTAGACACAGCTACTCATCCGTGGCATAGATTGTTAAAAGGTTTCTTTGTCTTCTTCAACCTCGTGTTGCATTCTGGGGTTACAACTAATCAGACCTTGGCTGCAGCTCGTGGTCCCTAGTCATAATTTGAATTCTTAACTCACATGTTTTATGCCCTCTGGTGAGAAATGGGCGTTTCCACCTTTAGGGAATGTTCTCTGGGCGTAACTAGTTACAAGGCAAGGTCTGGAATTTACTCAGATCCAATTTAGACAACTAACTTCACATTTCGTCTTTACAAAAATGTTATCTTTGATCTGGACATTTACCACACAACTACAGTATTCAAAAATCAAGTACATATTGTGAAAACTCTTCAAGTTACAATGTTTTCGTTATAATGTCATCATTTAACTTTTAATAACATAACAAAAACGACATTCATTTTCATATTCCATCTATCGTCATTACTGCCATTTTGACTGACGAAACATATTGTCCCAAAGTCCATTTATTGCATGTTACTGTTCAGAGGTAGGTTCTTCGTAGGCCCATCATACATTCCATTCCTCCACAGTGAGAGGACACCGGGATTTTGTCTGCTGCTTTAAGATTTACAATGGGCGGGAGGTGTCATAAAAAAAACACCTCCATACCTCTCGACCTCTCCCCCGCTGGTGGGTGTGAGAGATATCCCTGTAGGATTATGGGCCATGGTAACCTGACCCGAACAGGCCAGGCATGACACTACCCAGCATGAATCTGCAGGTAGCTAACCAACCAGGATCAATGTTAGCCAGCTGACATTAGGCTATAACTAGCAATGCGAATGGCCCTGAGATACAAATAATATTACTACCCAGATCATACATGTAACGTTAGCTAGCCAGCCAGCCAGCTAGCATTTGCTAGCTAGCTAACAGTACACTTTAACTTGAATTGAAAATGACTCTCTGACAAAATTAGAAATGTGTAATATCTGAAAATGTAGCTAGGTAGACTCTCGTACCCATATACATGGATGGACACTTCTCCCTCTCTGTCATAAATGCCATGGTTGCCCTTAGTTTGAAGATCTAATCTGGAGCCTTCTATATTCTCTTTTCGACTCCGTCTGCATATTTGCAATCAAACTGATTTCAAAACTCGGTCCTCCAGAAAGTGGAGTGCAACACTTATGCAGTTCTACTACGTGATATCTTTCAAAAAAGCTGTGTTAGAAAGGATTACCGACACATACTGACCACCTCATATTATAAATAGACCAATCCGAAACCAATCTCTCGGCATGTCCAGCCCACTCATTATCTCAGCCAATCATGGCTAGTGGGAAGGTTGCTGACTTTTTCCATGGCAAACCAACTAGGCTCATAATTCTATTTGTACTTACAGTAGACATAAAAGTATTTTAGTAAGGCACATGAAAGTTCACATGTTCCAGAAGGCATTTCTTCCAAAAAATGCCTTTTGATTAAAAAAACAATTTTGTGTTCAAACGGCGCTCCTGTAAAGTAGTTAATGTGCAAAATACGTCTAGTTTTCTGAAACAAGTCACATATAGGCTTTGGGCTTTAAAGGGATTGTTCAGCAATTTTACACTTGTAGATATGTTTTTTTTTTTAGGGTAGATCAGCTTTATTTAATTATATTTATTTATTTATTGCAGATAGATTGTGGCTTCATCAATGTAGTTGTCTGCATCATTTCCAATCCCCCATATATATATATTTTTTGTAAATATATACAGCACCAATCAAAAGTTTGGACACACCTACCATTCAAGGGTTTTTCTTTTTTTATACTATTTTATACATTGTAGAATAATAGTGAAGACATCAAAACTATGAAATAACACATATGGAATCATATAGTAACCAAAAAAGTGACCCTACTGACTCTCCATCCCGCATGCGGGAGCGTAATCATCGCCTGACACTAATTAGCATAACGCAACGGACATAAATATCCCTAGAAAATATTCCTATTCATGAAAATCACAAATGAAATATATTGAGACACAGCTTAGCCTTTTGTTAATCACCCTGTCATCTCAGATTTTCAAAATATGCTTTACAGCCAAAGCTAGACAAGCATTTGTGTAAGTTTATCGATTGCCTAGCATAGCATTTTGTCCAGCTAGCAGCAGGTAACTTGGTCACTGAAATCAGAAAAGCAATCAAATTAAATCGTTTACCTTTGATGAGCTTCGGATGTTTTCACTCACGAGACTCCCAGTTAGATAGCAAATGTTCCTTTTTTCCCAAAATATTATTTTTGTAGGCGAAATAGCTCCGTTTGTTCTTCATGTTTGGCTGAGAAATCGCCCGGAAATTGCAGTCACGAAAACGGCGAATAATATTCCAAATTAGCTCCATAATATCGACAGAAACATGGCAAACGTTGTTTATAATCAATCCTCAAGGTGTTTTTCAAATATCTATTCGATAATATATCCATCGGGACAATTAGTTTTTCAGTAGGACCGATTGGAGTAATGGCTACCTCTGTATTTTACGCAAGAATTTCTCTGGGGGCATCAGGTGACCACTTGCGCAATGTAGCCGCCTACGGCTATTTTTCAACATAAATGCGTAAAACTACGTCACAATGCTGTAGACACCTTGGGGAATACGTAGAAAGCGTAAGCTGGGTTATAGCACATATAGCACACAGCTCAATAGGGACTCATTGGAACGCAGCGCTTTCAAAACGCAGCACTTCCGGATTGGATTTTTCTAAGGTTTTCACCTGCAACATCAGTTCTGTTATACTCACAGACAATATCTTTACAGTTTTGGAAACGTTAGAGTGTTTTCTATCCTAAGCTGTCAATTATATGCATATTCTAGCATCTTGTCCTGACAAAATATCCCCTTTAAAACGGGAACTTTTTTTTTCCGAAAATGAAAATACTGCCCCTAGAGTCGCAACAATTTGAGATTCTTCAAAGTAGCCACCCTTTGCCTTGGTGACAGCTTTGCACACTCTTGGCATTCTCTTAACCAGCTTTATGAGGTAGTCACCTGGAATGCAAGTTGGTTTTTGACAACTTTATACTTTCACTACATTCCTAATTAATATTATGTACTTTTTAATCCATACATTTCCCCTGGCACCCAAAGGTACTCACTACATTTTGAATGCTTAGCAGGACAGGACAATTGCCTAATTCATCCCTACTGCCTCTGATCTGGCAGACTCACTAAGCACATGCTTTGTTTGTAAATTATGTCTGAGGGTGAGGGCGTAAATAAAAAAAACAAGAAAATGGTGCTGTCTGGTTTGATTAATATAAGGAATTTGAAATTACTTTTGATACTATGTATGCGTATGATTCGTCACCCTACATTCCAGCACCTAAATAATGTGTTACAGACAGTATTAGAATTGGTGATTAAGGATAAACGGGTCTTACATACATCTAAAACTAAAAGCATTGTGTTTGGTCCAAAATGTTCTCTGACTTAAACCTCAGCTGGAGTTGTGTATAGAGGGTGGGACCATTGAACAAGTTGAGAACTAAACTCCTAGGTATAACATTGGATGGTCCATTATCATGGTCAAGTTATATTTACGAAGTTGGGGAGGGATATGTCTGTTATAAAAAGATGTTCTGCGTTTTTGACACAAGTCAACTGAACCTGTTGTTCAGGCTCTGGTATTGTACCATTTGGATTACTGTACGGTAATATGTTCAAGTGCAGCAAAGAAAGACCAAGCAAAGCTGCAGCTGGCTCAAAACAGAGCGGCACACCTTGCAGTTAACTGCATCAACAACATGCATGCCAGTCTTTCGTGGTAGAGGGTTAACGCGAGACTAACATCTTCTTTTCTAGTTTTTAAGAGAAATATTACTGTGAGGGAAAATTCAAGATTGTCTGCATAATTAAATAACATTCAGCTCAAACACCCATACAGACACCACAAGACGTGCCACCAGGGGTCTCTTCAGAGTCCCAAGTCCAAAGCGAATTCATGACAATGCACATAATATTATACAGAGCCATGAACTCCCTTCCATCTCCAATTACTCAAGCAAACAGCAAAATGACCTTTTAAAAATAGATTAAACAACAGCTCATGGAATGGTGAGGACTGTGAGTGGACGCACACATACACACGCACACACAGACAAACTCTAACACAGTCTTAATTGTTGTTATTGTATTGTTTGTATTATTTGTAGTTGTATTGTTTGTATACCATTGTATTTGAAAAAGTATGTGACTGTCCTTGACTATCAGTGTTTTGTTACTTGTCATGTTTTGTGGTTTTTTTTGTGGACCCCAGTTGGGTGTAGTTGCTGCTTCTGCAAAAGCTAATGGGGACCCAAGTAAACAATTAAACCTTCTATTTAGGGTGTTTCTATATCATGCATTTAAGACTGTTTCTTGCCTCAGACTGTCAAAAATGTACCATCATAGCCTTCTATAACAGCTGTACATGCTTCGGGGATGGACACAGAATAGTTAAATATCTTATATGCAAACCTAACCAGACAAATAAACTCATAACTTTCTCAACAATCATATTATGGAAAAGACTTTTAGAGTAGATTTCCTGATACAGTAATCTGGGAGAGATGGGTAATTTTTGTTCATTGCACCAGTTATGCCGCTGTGTGGTTGGAGTCACACATACTACGGTGATTACAGCGGGGAAACCGATCTTATTGGTCCACGATTCCACTAGCCCTCCTTAGCTGTGATATCGCTGCAGGGCCCTCCCCTACCCTGGGTGGCCAAACCCCTCCCCCCTCTCTCCTCCTGCTCCCCTGCCTCCATCCAACCCTAGCCCTACAGGTATGAGCTGCATTACAACATGTAAACCCAGGATTACAGCAGGCAGCTCCGCACCTCTCGCTATGCCTCGCCAGCACAGATAATTTCTCCCATGGTGCAGTGCTCCACACCACCAGATTATAATTTCCAATGTGTCCCCCCCCGCTGTGTACTACTCGATCCATCTGCCACACCTCAGTAACTGGACACATCAGCTCACAGCATGTACAGTAGGATTCCCCGCTCCCCCCAGTAGAAGGGTTGATATCTCCTGCTATCTCTGATCTTGCAGTCGGATCATGGTCTGTCTGTGCATCTGCGAAGCAGTACCACGCAGCGCTCTATTTTTGGCCATTTCTACCGTGCCTTCAAAAGATATTCACACACCTCGAGTTTTTCCAAATGTTCTTCTGTTACAGCCGGAATATAAATGGCTTACATTTACAGTAGATTGTGTGTCACTGATCTACACACAATACCCCATAATGTCAAAGTGGAATTATGTTTTTACAAATTAATAGAAAATGTAAAGCTGAAATGTCTTGAGTCGATAAGTGTTCAACCCGTTTGTTATGGCAAGCCTAAATAACTTCAGGAGTAAAAATGTGCTTTACAAGTCAGATAATAAATTGCATGGACTAACAATGTGCGATAATGGTGTTGAACATGATTTTTGAAGGACTACCCCATCTCTGTACCCCACACATACAATTTATCTGTAAGGTCGAGCAGTGAATTTCAAGCACAGATTCAACGACAAAGACCAGGGTAGATGGGTAAAAAAAAAAAGCAGACATTGACATATCCCTTTGAGCATGGTGAAGCTAATAATCAGACTTTGGATGGTGTATCAATATACCCAGTCTCTACAAATATACCGGCGTCCTTCCTAACTTAGTTGACGGAGAGGAAGGAAACCGCTCAGGGATTTCACCATTAAGTTTTAAACCAGTTAAAGAGTTAAATGGCTGTGATAGGAGAAGACTGAGGATGGATCAACAATGTTGTAGTTACTTCACAATACTAACCTAAATGACAGAGTGAAAAGATCGAAGCCTGTACAGAATAAAATTATTCCAAAACATGCATCCTGTTTGCAATAAGGCAATAAAGTAATACTGCAAAAATTGTCCTGAATACAAAGCATTATGTTTGGGGCAAATTCAACACAACACGTCACTGAGTACCACTATTCATATTTCCAAGCCTGGTGATGGCAGCATCATGTTATGGTTATGCTTGTCATCCACAATGACTAGGGAGTTTTTTAGGATAAAAAGAAAAGGAATAGAGCCAAGCACAGGAAAAGTCCTAGAGGAAAACCTGGTTGCAGTACATCATTTCCTGAATGACATTGAAGTGATTAAGACTAATATTGTCTGCTTTATTTACAGTAGGTTCTAGTAAGATAGCATCAACGTAATGAGTTCATGTTTTCATATGTTTCTTTGCATCGGATTGGGCCCCTTAGTCCACTGTGCACAATTGTGTATAGGCTATTGGTCAACACCCAACAGTATTTTCTTGTCCATTATTCAGGGCATTTAGAATGACAACAAATTAGTTGTTTAGTCGGCTTATAAACAAAATGACCTGGAAATCAGGTTATTCAATTTCATGACAAGTAAATATGAAATTAGAGTCCAATATTAATGTTGTTGTTTGTCCAAATGTGTCTCTCCTCACTGATGTCAATGAATGAATGGTGGGTGATCAAATTGTGAATCTGACTTAATTGTGTGAATAGCCTAATGATGATAATAATGATGTGGTGAGACCAGTAATAGATTGACTGCAGTCCCTTCAATCATAGGCTATTGTTACGTTGTGTCTCTAAAACCACAGCGTTTCCATTTCTACAGTCACATGAAAAATAGTAATGTCAGCCTTTCACCAGATCCGTATATTTTCACGTGAACTGTATATTTCCATAACTGATCACATTTCTGGAGGCTATAGGCCTAAAGGTAAGCCTTTTATTCTGCCCATATAAACACATTTATTTTAGGCCATCGCCTAAAAAAACTGCCATTCATAATTTAATGAAAAGTAGCAAACAGACACATTGTTTCACATTCTTTAGTAGCAGACTCAGATACAAACATGCAATATGCTACAGCTCCTTCACAGCTGTTTCCCAAACAAATACAGGGAAACTCAACGTCTGTGCGGAGTGTTGTACCTTCGCTATTGCGTTTTGCTCGACGAAAAGACATGCAAGCGTCCATATGTCTGTTTTGCCTGTTTGCATTGAGGCAAAACGGCAGACGTAGATGATTTACCTGTCTTCCGGGTTTGTATGGTCTTGGGTGTCAGTTTGAAAGGTCACAAGAGGTGTCAATGTGACAAATAGGAGTGTTTTGGACTGAGGGAGCGTAAAGACTATGCCGCGGGCCAGAACATTGAGAGTTGCAAAAGTGAAGGGTTGTGAATTGTATCTCCCAGCCTGATCGTCATCCAAGAGACATCACTGTCCTTCTTCTCTCAAACACTGTGACACCAGGCCCAAGGGTCCGTCATCAGCAAGATTGAATGAATCCCATCAATTTAAAAAAACAACTCTTAAACAAAGAACTATGTCCACAATAAACGAGATACAGTAAAAGCAGCAGAGTTACGTAAATGTGCTTTGCTCAGCTATACTAAATACTTGAATAATGCACATTCTATTAACAGTCCTACATTCATGTTGAATCATTTATAGTTCATGCTGATTTAGCACGTTCAAATATTTTCTTCAATTGTGATTATATAAGTCCCTGTTGGGTTAATTATGATGCAGTGCAATTTCAAGGTCGCTGGCCTTTTATAAGACATTATGTGTCCTATGGGTACGGAAAAGATATGCTGACAGACAACTTACATCCTTGAGAAAGAGCACTTAACCCTCAGTTTAAAATATTAAATGGGAACCCGGCTCTACAAGCCAGCGTTCCAGTGGTCCCCCACCCCTCCACATGTTACTACCCCCACAACCCCCGGTCTTGTCCCAGACAGTCTTGTCCCCCATCTGACCCTCTTTCATTCTGTGTCTTCATGAGGGAAAAACATGGGCAAAGATTGAGGCCAATTCTCTCGCTCTTTCTCTCTCTCTCTCTCTTTCTTTGTTTCTGCTCCTTGTTGCACTGCCGAGATTGACAGAGCTCTTTAAGCTTGAACCCTCTTTGTTTTAGATATGAAACAGGGCCCGCGTTTGAAGCTGGTTTCTCTCTCATTTTGCTGCGAGGCGTGTAGTAGTGGAGAGGGTCTGAGAGGGAGAGAAGGAAGCCTTTTCCTTGTCAGTGCTGGAGCAGATAGATGGAGGCCCAAGAGGCCAGCAGGGAGCTGTTGAGTTCCAGAGCTGCAGACTAGTGGCCCTGTGCAGTGCCCTGTGGGATGCTGTGTAAGCCAGGGAAGGCTCTCTAATCACAGACACATATTCATCTCTAAATGTCTGCTTTCAGATAGAATTAGAGCCACTGATGATTGGATGAAGTGCCCCACATATGACACATGTCTCTTTAATCGATGTCCACTCAGACATCAGCATGATTGGTCTGTTCTGAGCAAGAGGATACAGTGCATGGATCCATTGGGAAGAGCGTAGCATTGCCACTGTACAGCGTGCACACTGCAGCTTCTCTTAAAAGAGAGATTACACGGCCTGACATACCATAGAAATATAATTAAATATATTTCTATGTGACATACACACTATGCATGTGGAAGGCCATTCATGCACTCATGCATGTACACGTACACACATACTCACACACATACACACACACACACACACACACACATAAATGCATACATTCACACTCACTGTCATTAATTTCAGATTTTTTTTTTTTTCATTAAAAGTGTAGCTGATGGAACACATTTTATAGAATGCTTTATTTATTTACAAAGTTATTTTCATTTGAACTCTTGTTTTAATTTATACACACTGTTAATTGAATAGGAAGGGAATATTATCTGTATTATTTTGATTAAATGCATAATTTACCATTTTTCACACCATTCAATAACATCCCAGTATACTGCAATCGAATTCAATTAGCATTCAATCTCAAATTGAAACAAAACGTGTCCACAGCTGGTGCAACTACCACATTGTTCCTATACTGTATATTATAAGGCAGTATTTTGCATTCTATTCAGAAAAGGACTAGCCAAATGCCAGATGGGCTGGTCCATTTTTTTGCCCAGTGGACAGATTTGCATTTTTTGGTGCAGAATTATCATTATTTGTTTTATAATAGGGTCCGGGATGATAGAAATGTCTGGACTAATGTCTGGTCCCAGTCCTTACTTGATTACATAATTATTTTTTTACTCTGATGAAGGCCAAGAGTCAGACAAGTAAGCTTTAATAAGAAAAAGGGATACGAGCAAGAGCAGTGTGCTGGTTTCTCTTTTCTTTGACGATATTCCAACATTTTAAAAACAGCCATACAGAAGTTTTTATTCTCTAAATATGCATCAACTACAGTATGTGGGAAATGTATCTTTTACAATTGGAGCAGGCAATCAAAAACAACTTGGTACTCAGGTGGGGAATCAGAGAGTGAAAACAGAGCATCTCCTCCATGCCCTGGACCACCTGTGCACTGTCTGCTGTGCTCTGCTCTGTCTCTGTGGGAATCAAGTAGAGGATCACCTTAAGTTTTTCTTCTTTCTCAACACCCACACAATAAGGCAGGGATACACAAAGCAAGGTTACCACATTTCAGAGGTACTGTAGCTGGTTCTATTGTGTTGACTGTAGAGACCCTGTTTCATATTCCATTTAATCAGTCAGTACTGTGATTCCAATTAAATAAGCTCTTGGTTGTCCCGTGTTAGTGATTCTTAAGTGCTTGTTGGTTCGAAATAATAGGGGAAAACAAGACTCAGGAGCATATATGCTCAGTCAAATTTGACGATAAAACAATGTCCAATGCGTTAGATACATCCGATTATATTGGTATACTGGATGAAAACAATCCAGTCATATTCACGAGCTGTGCTGACTGGTGGGCTGCTAAAGATAAGAGAACCGTTGTTAAAGGTTGACCGTTCACTCTCTGTCCACCAATTCAACCGTTGTAATGTTAATGAAGTAATTTGTGGAGTTGTGTGAGTAGAAATGATTAGGATGTTCTGGCCAATGAGGTAGCCCACCATCCCACGGTAGATTGGGGTCAAACAAAAAATGTTTCCATTAACAAGATAAGGCAATGTCAGGTCGAGTGGTCCAATTGAATCTTGTTGCGTTAGCAACAGCAGTTCATCAGCAATTTCGCATAAATTCTCATCGCTCACTCACCCTGCAATTACTTTCCTTGACGCAACAATTCTAACACATCAATGGCCGTGTAACTTGGACAATCATTTTTTTAGGTTGCAATTCCATCAGAAACAATCTGTCGTAATTGCAATATATAGGCCTACCTACCTGCGAGTTAGTTTCCCAAATCTTTTTAACAGTATGACATTCAGAAAATGACAGAAGGGCCATTATTGCTATGAGATAATGAGTATGTTGAAAGTGCCTCGCTACTTTCCCACTTGAACAGCTTGATCTTCTTTCAGAGAGGAGAGCTGTCTGACGGGAGAACTAGTTTCCAGTAGATGTAGGCAGAGGAAGTGACAGGCACTCACAGGGTAGTTGGACTGGGCCACTGATTTAGCTCACTGGCCTGTCCAAAGGGTCTAACGGGGAGAGACATGTCGCTCTCTTGGAGGCCCGATGAGCGCACAAAGCTGTCATCAAGGCAAAGGATGGCTACTTTGAAGAATCTCAAATATAAAATATATTTTGATTTCTTAAACAATTTTTTGGGGTTACTACCATAGTGTTATTTCATATTTCATAGAATAATAGTCTTCACTATTATTCTACAGTGTAGAAAATAGTAAAAAATAAAGAAAAACCCTTGAATGAGTACGTGTGTCCAAACTTTTGACTGGTATATATATATATATATATATATTCTCCGGATTCATTCTATTATTTTTCTATATTTCTTTATTCCATTCATTTACTTTTTAGATTTGTGTGTATTGTTGTGTATTGTTAGATATTACTGCACTGTTGGGGCTAGGAACGCAAGCATTTCGTACACCCGTAGTATCTGCTAAATATGTGTATGCAACCAATACAATTTTACTTGATTTTGTTTGCAATATACTGCAGCACCGAGCTCAGAGAGTAGTAGTCCGAACGGGAAGGTGAACCTTCAACCTGCCTGGCTGAGGCAAACACGCTATCCATCCACAGTGACTCGCTTACCAGGTTAGGCATTATTTCAATGAACTAATATACAGACGGTCCTTTGTACTCGAGGGACAAAAATGGAGTGCATGCACTCTTTCCATCTTCCGTCCAAAATGCTCTTGTTAGGTGTTGTCACGTAGATAAACAAGGCTTGTTAGGTGAGGTGTCTCCTGAAAGAGCCTGCCCGATGTACCGTATACAGTAGATGAACATTTTGGCCTATGTAGCTTGTTGGGCCATGTTCCAATTACTTTGAATGTTTATGCTTAGGTGTCCCTGGAGGGCCTGTGCAGAAAGTGAAAGTGGTCCTGTTCCAGTGTTTATGGTAATCCCCTTCTGCGTGTGAGCACGTTGGCAAACACGGCAGGCAGCACACAGGCCCATACCAGAACCGTTGGCCCCGACACCGTCAGCATCACCTGAGTGTCGATTGAACCACGGCACCACATTGACTTTCGACTCAGTTTTTACAGTATTATATTGACGTGAACCCACAACCCTGCCTGGAGTAAAAGACTACAGTGAGAGTTCCCTGAGCGTTCCCTCGTCGAGTAACAAGGCTAGGTTTATGTAAACACAGAGAAGTGTAAATATAACAGGAGGAGACAATTCACACAACTACTCCTGAAAACATAATAAGAGCTGGGTTTTAAGAATCTCACATCAATTTTTTTACTAAACGGGCATCTGGCACCGCAGAATATAAATGATTCAACGGTTTAACCGCAATGTACCGGCGCAGCACGTGTCCTGATATTATGCAGGGCTTTCATCACTGTTTATAGATAGTTCTAGAGGTCTACGAGGTGAGAGGAAAGAGCAGATATCACACTCCAATGCCCAACATTGTAAAGGGCACTGGACAGCTTGAGTGAGTAGCCTCTGGAAACATTCCCCCCAACCACCAACCACTTGGGCTTGTCCTATTGTGTTGCCTCTGTTTTAACAAGTGCGGAATGGGGTGTGTTACTGTTGCTGGTCACTGGGGTGTTGGAGAGTTGCTGGAGTAGAGTGAACCAGTACACCAGACTTCACAGAGAGAGGGTATGTAATCCCAAATAGCACCCTATTCCCTACATAGTGCACTACTTTTGACCAGGGCCTATTGGGCTCTGCTCAAAAGTAGTGCTCTATAGAAGGAATAGGGTACCATTTGGGACATATACAAGGGGTTAGACAGGGAAGGGCTGAGTGGAGGTGTGACTCATAGCTCATCGATACAGTGGCGCGGAACTGACAGCAGGACCACATTAACTCACTGGTCTCACTGTGTGGTTCTGGTTCAACTTCACCTGGCTCAGCAATGCACCATACCCTCAGCATGGCCAGACTCCAGGACCCAGGCCTACCCTAATTCTGTCCTCTCCCTTTCCCTGTACCCCCTGCCCAGTCTGTCCAGCTCTCCCCAGTTAGGAGACACAGTTAGTCTGATCCAAAAGTCTGTCTGGATGTACTCTCGATCCGATGAAGGAGATGAGATTTGGCAAGACTTTTTACCAATGTAGAAATGTCAGGAAGAGACAGTGATACGCAAGGAGCCAAAGGGAGTGTCTCAGTGTGGCGTTCAAGACATTATGGGATGGTAATAGTGCCATTCTTTAGCCTCTGACTGCAGCGCAGAAGCGAGCCCTTATCTGTCCCTCTGAAGATAAGGAGATGCACAAGCTCTCTCTCTCTCCCTCTGTCTCTCTTGCTCTCTGACTCAGCTGCCATTTTACTGTACCAAGTTCACCTTACCTGTTCAGGGGTAGAGCAACAATGAGCCATTTGAAATTCAGCTTGCATAACTAGTGATTTTTCTTCTCTGTGTCATGTACTGACAGAGAGCGTTGTTATAAAGGTTATGAATCAAACAGCTCCTACTCAGGGTGAAATGTTTGTCTTCTACAGAATGAGTGAAGAAAGTGTGTCCTCCTGATTGACAATTCTGACCGACGCTGATTTTTATTGAGCTTTTCCTCATATTAATAAGCACAGTTTAACATGTTTTCGGCGAGGTGTTCTCCACTGATGTGTGTTCTCAGTGTTCTCCACTGATGCCTGGGTGAAGGTAGAGGACAGAGAGGGTCACAGGGTGATGGAGAGATGTGTTGATGCAGTCGGCCCTGGCCTTATTGGCTCCAGATAATATTTGATCAATTAGACATGCTCAAAACGTTACAAGCACTTAGAACAGCCATTACGCCATATATTCTGGTTTTATGAGTCTCTCGTACCTGTATACGGGTTGAAAATGGCAGATTTGGACACTGATAAATGCCTTAATTGGAACGCAATGGCTGTACAGTATCATGCTATACATGACGTCAGAGCTCAGGGCCTACGCTTCACAGCTCTGTAGGGGTTTTGACTGACAGCCGCACATGACAAGAAGTTGCCCCCATCTCTTCCGTTAATTGGGCAACTTTTACAACAACAAAAAAATGTTGAGTGGGGGAAATGCTGGAAATTACAAGGACTCTATATGTATTTTTGAAAGGTGAGAAGTTGAGGATTATAATAAATACTGCTTTGATGTCATACAAGCAAGCCAAACACCCATGAGTTAAATTGTGCATTTCACATTTCTATATCATAAGACTCATGTATACTGAACAGAAATATAAACGCAACATGTAAAGTTTTGGTCCCATGTTCCACGAGTTGAAAAAAACAAGCCCAGAAATGTTCCATATGCTAAAAAAAAACTTATTTCTTTCAAATTCTGCGCACATATTTGTTTACATACCTGTTACAATTTCTCCTTTGCCAAGACAATCCATCCACCTGACAGATGTGGCATATCAAGAAGCTGATGAAAAATTATATGATCGTTACACAGGTGAACCTTGTACTGGGGACAATAAAAGGCCAATCTGAAATGTACAGTTTTGTCACACAACACAATGCCACATATATATATTTTTTTTGAGGCAGTGTGCAATTGGCAGCATGACTTCAGGAATGTCCACCAGAGCTGTTGCCAGAGAATTGAATTTCTCTACCATAAGCCTCCTCCAACTTCGTTTAAGAGAATTTGGCAGTATGTCCAACCAGCCTCACAACCGCAGACCACGTGTAACTACGCCAGCCCAGGACCTCCACATCCGACTTCTGCACCTGCGGGATCGTCTGAGACCAGCCACCCGGACAGCTGATGAAACTGGGGGTTTGCATAAGTGAAGAATTTCTGCACAAACTGTCAGAAATCGTCTCCGGGAAGCTCATCTGCGTGCTCGTCGTCCTCAACAGGGTCTTGGTCAGACTGCAGTTCGGCATCGTAACCGACTTCGGTTGGAAGATGCTCACCTTCAATGGCCACTGACACGTTTGAGAAGTGTGCTCTTCATGGAAATATAGTTTCAACTGTACCAGACAGATGGCAAACAGCGTATATGGCATCGTGTGGGTGAGCGGTTTCCTGATGTCAACGAGTGCCCCATGGGGGCGGTGGTGTTATGGTATGGGCACGCATAAGCTACAGACAACAAACACAATTGCATTTTATCTATGGATTGACGTGTGCGACAGCGTGTTCCAGTTCCCGCCAATATCCAGCAACTTGGCACAGCCATTGGAAAGAAGTGGGACAACATTCCAAAGGCCACGTCCTGCCTGGTCAACTCAATGCGAAGGAGCTGTCGCGCTTCATGAGGCAAATGATAGTCACACCAGATACTGAATGTTTTCCTGATCCACACCCCTACCTTCTTTTTTTTAGGTACCTGGAAATAACATATGCATATCTGTATTCCCAGTCATGTATTAAGGCCAAATGAATTGATTTCAATTGACTGATTTCCTTCTATGAACTGTAAGTCAGTAAAATCTTTTAAATTATAGCGTTTATATTTTTGTTCAATGTAATACACAGTGTCAACGTTCGTGATCACTGTGTTTAAGATGACATGGCGCTATAACCTGGGTTGTCCTGAACAGAATGAGCCTATGTTTGTTGTGTTGTGAAGAAAATTTGCTGCGGAACACACATCTGAATGAACTCATGACTCTTTTACGATCTGCTTCTCTGAATTGCCTTGTGGAAGCCTAATACTGTAAGATCATATTTTATAATTTAGCGAGTCATTTTGACAAGCTTTCAAATTATGCCCATCTGACACTAATTGTGATTTATAATGGACCGTTTTCAGACTGCATAAACTTCAACAGTAATTGTGTAAAGGCGGGGATGCAGGGCTGTGTTCCAAACAAAACAACTACAAGTGTTCTTGCTCTAGTTCCTCTACAGCACAGCTAGGTGTGCACGTTATAGTTGAGTACTCAAAAGAGCTTTGAAATAACTTAGAAACTGTGTACACTTCGGAGAGGAGTGTGGCTACTTGGAAACACCAGTTCGCCCTCTCACTCAAACCTTTATCCTTATTTGGTATATTGTTGCCCCTACCCCAAATTGTCCATATATATATACATACATATATATATATATACATAGTTGAAGTTTACATCCACCTTAGCCAAATACATTTAAACTCGCTTTTTGACCATTCCTGACATTTAATCCTAGTAAAAAGTCCTGTCTTAGGTCAGTTAGGATCACCACTTTATTTTAAGAATGTGAAATGTTAGAATAATAGAGAGAATTATTTATTTCAGCTTTTATTTCTTTCATCACATTTCCAGTGGGTCAGAAGTTTACATACACTCAATTAGTATTTGGAAGCATTGCTGTTAAATTGTTTAACTTGGGTCAAATGTTTTGGGTAGTCTTCCACAAGCTTCCCACAATAAGTTGGGTGAATTTTTGCCCATTCCTCCTGACAGAGCTGGTGTAACTGAGTAAGGTTTGTAGGCCTCCTTGCTCGTACACTCTATTTCAGTTCTGCCCACAATGTTCTATTGTATTGAGGTCAGAGCTTTGTGATGGCCACTCCAATACCTTGACTTTGTTGTCCTTAATCCATTTTGCCACAACTTTGGAAGTATGCTTGGTGTCATTGTTCATTTGGAAGATCCATTTGTGACCATTCTTAGCTACCTGACTGATGTCTTGATGTTGCTTCAATATATCCATATAATTTTCCATTCTCATGAAGCCATCTATTTTGTGAAGCGCACCCGTCCCTCCTGCAGCAAAGCACCCCCACAACATGATGCTGCCACCCCGTGTTTCACGGTTGGGATGGTGTATTTCGACTTGCAAGCCCTTTTTTCCTCCAAAACACAACAATGGTCATTATGGCCAAACAGTTCTATTTTTGTTTCATCAGACCAGAGGACATTTCTCCAAAAAGTATGATCTTTGTCCCCATGTGCAGTTGCAAACCAGTCTGGCTTTTTTATGGTGGTTTTGGAGCAGTGGCTTCTTCCTTGCTGAGCGGCCTTTCAGGTCCTGTCGATATAGGACTCGTTTTACTGTGGATATAGATACTTTTGTACTTATGTTTCCTCCAGCACAAGGTCCTTTACTGTTGTTCTGGGATAGATTTGCACTTTTCGGCACCAAAGTACTTCCTCTCTAGTAGACAGAACGCGTCTCCTTCCTGAGCAGTATGACGGCTGCGTGGTCCCATGGTGTTTATACTATTGTTTGTACAGATGAATGTGGTACCTTCAGGCATTTGGAAATTACTCCCAAGGATGAGCCAGACTTGTGGAGGTCCCCAATGTTTTTTCTGAGGTCTTGGCTGATTTCTTTTGATTTTCTTATGATGTCAAGCAAAGAGGCACTGAGTTTGAAGGTAGGCCTTGAAATACATCCACAGGTACACCCCCAATTGACTCAAATGATGTCAATTAGCCTATCAAAAGCTTCTAAAGCCATGACATCATTTTCTGGAATGTTCCAAGCTGTTTAAAGGCACAGTCAACTTAGTGTATGTAAACGTCTGACTGGAATTATGATGCAGTGCATTATAAGGGAAATAATCTGTCTGTAAGCAATTGTTGGAAAAATTACTTGTGTCATGCACAAAGTAGATGTCCTAACCGACTTGTCAAAACTATAGTTTGTTCGCAAGAAATGTGTGGAGTGGTTGAAAAACGAGTTTTAATGACTCCAACCTGGTGTATGTAAACTTCTGTATATAGGCCAATTCCCATGAATGTAAGGGGTTAAAGGCCCTCACTTGCAGGGTGTGAGATTTCTGTTTTGGCTTTAGTCAGATGTGCCATGGTTGTATTAATACAATGGGGCCATGTACAGCTCTAATTACAGGTTTGGATGAACGAATGAATGATCTCCGCGCCCATTAGTTGTATGTCTTTTTTCCCCGAGCTAGCTCCTTCAAAAAGAACAGATTATTTGAAATCAATGCGGGAGAATTTAAAGGCTTGTTGGTCTTTTCTTAATCAATTTGAATGAACAATCTTCTCTGGATTGATCTGTCAGACGGCAAAACCGATAGCCGGCAGCTTCGCATAATGGATGGATTGATAGAGCTGTGTTAAGATACTGTGGAGAAGAGTGCAGTGCTGGACTGATTTACATTTTGAAAGGTAAGGTAATGTTTGTTCTCTATAGCTTCTCTTACAGCATGTCAATCAATATTTTGAGGAATCTATTAAAGGGGCCAAAAATCCAAACAGTTAGCAGGGATTTATTTTGAGGGAAAATGGACTACCTGTTGTAGTATATAGCAAGAGACTTGGCTATGTATGATATTAGCACTACAGCACCTGCACAATATGAATAATAGAAGGCAAAAAGGGAACAAGACTCAAAGCAAAGTTCAAAGTTCAAAGTTCCATAAATAAGCTCTGTTAAATTCAAACAGACTCTCACACACATACTGTACACGGACGCACACACACACACACACACACATTAACACTCACACACACCCTTTCAGTATACGTATTTTACTTCATGGGAATGTTATGTTGTGGAAAAACTCATCGGACACAAGTGGAATGCATTTGCAACATGTAATGTAAAAAAGTGGTGGAGACTGCTGGGTCTGAGAGGGAGAGGATGAACCGACTGGAGAGAGTGAAGGGGACTAGTAGCAACATGTGTTAGTGTCTTCAGAAAGTATTCACACACCTTGATTTTTTTCCCCACATTTTGTTGTGTCACAGCCTGGCCTATACATAAAACGCCATAATGGCAAAGTGTAATCATGTTTTTTGAAATTGTTACAAGTGAATTAAAAATGAAAAGCTGAAATGTCTTGCGTTAGTAAGTATGGAATCTCTTTGTTATGGCAAGTTTAAATAAGTTCAGGAGTAAAAATGTACTTAAGTCACATAATTAGTTGCATGGACTGTTGTATGGAGTCTGTGTGCAATAATAGGGTTTATGATGATTTTTGAATGACTACTTCATCTCTGTACAGTACCACACACATGCAAATATGTTTAAGGTGCCTCAATCGAGCAATGAATTTCAAACAACAATTCAACCAAAGACCAGGGAGGTTTTCCAATGCCTCGCAAAGTAGGGCACCTATTGGTAGATGGGTAAAATAAAAAATCTAACATTGAATATCCCTTTGAGCATGGTGAAGTTATTAATTACTTTGGATGATCTATCAATACACCAAGTCAATCAATACACCAAGCCACAATCAAGTACCCCTGACTGCAGTGTGCAGTTCGGGGCCGGGCTCAATGTGGGCAGAGTCAAACGTTTGACTCCGCCCATGTTTGACCCCGCCCACCGGTGTGTTTTTTTTTGTCCATCTGAGGTTTGACAGTCTGATCACACACTGAATACAAACACACACGTTTGTGTAAGGCACACGTTGAATACAAACACAGTTCATTTTTGAAGAATGTAAGAAATATTATAGAAAGTGGTACCAGCACATGTGTTGTAGCACTTTTTGCTTCATGCTACATTTGAGACAAGCTACTGATATGGTTGCAGTGAACAACAGACTTGTTATGTATGTCATGTACTGTTAAAATTGTGTTGATAAATGTTATAACTTTGTAATTAGATTATTTCATTGAGCATATATATATATACAGTTACTACCTATCCTGATTTATAATGCTATTTACTTTCCTCATGAGAATGGAGACAGACTATACCATATAGACATACTGACAAGGGTGAATCTGCTTTGTACACTAAGTTATACCAGCTCCAGTAAAGAGATCAGATACTCGGGTGACTTCTACATCATCTTTACTGAACAACATAACACAATTAACAGTTGAAACAATTAACCCAGCAGAGAAAAACAAGGTTTGACCACTCCTCAAAAATGGCTTCACTCCTGCTCATCAAAAGAGGCAGACAGTCATTTTCTTGTTGTCAACTGCCCCCACATAGAACATCTCATAATCTCTCTGTAACTGGAACGAGAACATGAATGGTTCCTTGAGGATATGTTCCTCTTCATCCAGGCCATCATACAACCGTATTTCTTTAAGGGTTGTAATGCGGTCTTCCCCGTCCATACCAATTACACTAGGGAGGGAAACGGTGCCTTTAAATGTTTGGCGTTCGCACCACCTTGCTGCCTCTACGGTGTCCCTTAGAAGAACATCTGCTTCCTTGAAGAAAAAGGAAGAATAAATATTAAGAGTAGTACCTCATTGGGTGATAAAGACAAATTACACCCCACTTTCACAACACCACCATGCAGACAAAAGCCAATATTACTAAAGGGGTTTTCAGAATTATCTAAAGCTACTCAACAAGTCATATGAACTATTATATTGTGCCATGCATCAAGCCTTCAGCATTACACACAGTAGACTACATACCCAGTTCACAGCTCCCAGTTCGACCGTGCATTATGTTTTCATTATTGTCTAGAAAGAAAGCAGATTGTTGTCATTAAGTAATGTAGGGGAACCTCTAGGGATATGTGTACAAGAATGCACCTTACTTTAGCTAAAAGTCTATACAGTACCTGATGCTGCAGAGCTGGATGCTGATGTGACATGCTGTGACTTCTTGGGGGGGCTGCGTCTTCTACATCATCCTGAAATATTTTGGAGAGGGGGTGGTTTGAGTCTTTTAACATTGGTTTAAGACTATACCACTCATCATATGAGGAGGAGGAGGGGGGTTAAGACTATACCACTCATCATATGAGAAGGAGGGGGTGGTTTAAGACCATACCACTCATCATATGACACCTCTTACCTGTAGTGTGTTTTGTTTTCACTGCATTTTTCGATCTTTCTTCTTCAGACCTTAGTGAGTGAATGACATATGAAAATATTTTCAGGTCAGTCTGGCTACAGCGAAACAAGGATGCAAATGAAATGTTTTTATAATGTTTAAGACTTACAGCATGGGAAAGTTCTGCAGGAGAACTAGGCACCACCATCGCCTAATTTCCTGCATGTTTTCCTTTGAAAAAGAAAATCACCCAATTGGATGGGTATCCCCCCAAAAATTATATCAACTAGTAATGAGAATTTCATAATTTATACATACCTCAGTGAAATCACACTGTGCTTCCATTGCAGTGCACAGAGCGTTGTCATGACGTTGCCCTGTTGGTGAGATTTATGACCCCCAGGTGTAGCAGGTAAGGCGGAGTCAGGCTCAGGACACAGAGATGAGTAATAAATGTAACTTTACTCATAACAACAAATATTCCAAGAAGGAATATAATTAAGCTCACAAAATGAGACCAACTTACAATGAACAAACAGGAACAAAACCATGGGGGAAACAGAGGGTTAAATAAGGAACATATAATTATGGGAATGGAAACCAGGTGTGTACAATGAAGACAAAACAAATGGAAAATGAAAAGTGTATCGGTGGCGGCTAGAAAACCGGTGACGTCGACCGCCGAACGTCGCCCGAACAAGGAAAGGGACCAACTTCGGCGGAAGTCGTGACACCCCCATAAATACCTTTCCCCCTTTCCTCTTTCTGCTCTCGAGATTGGACTCTTGGAAAGCCTTTTGTTAACACAGAGGGAGTATGGTGACATCTAAAGGTTGGGAACGTAACCATATTTCGGTAATCCAACCAGTTGAAAATATCCGTTGGTACTTAAAGAATATGATGTCAGGTCAGTTGTCATCTGACACATTATTACTGATGATAGGCCGACATAAAGTGTATCTTGGGAAGTCTACACAGTATAGTTATCAGATTCGCATGGAATAGTTGTGCGATTTAAATGTTTAAATATGAAACTATTTGTGAAAAGATTAAATGTAATTTTAGCTTCTAAATGAGAGAATTGTTTTCATAAGTGAACCATGCTCACTCAGTGGCCCCGCCCAAGTGAACAGGCATTGGTTGTGAACTATAAAACACGCCCTTCTCTCCCCCACTACAAAAGCTCATTGACGAAAGTCAACCTTTTGTATTCCCGATGAAGTGAGGACTGCTGTCCATTCGTGAAGATAACCAAGAACTTTATGACGTTCAGATGAGACTGAATAAGATGACGATTAATAATTGACTGCTATTGATATAAAAGAATACCAGGTCTTTAAGAGTTTATTCGGAAGACAACAGCTCTATAAACGTTCTTCCGTGGTGCCCCGACTTCCTAGTTATGATAACAACAATAATGATAATAGTAAATGATAATAATAATATTAATACCACCCCACCCAGGAATATATTTCACCCATCTACACACAATACACCATAATGACAAAGTGAAAACATGTTTTTAGACATTTTTGGAAATGCATTGAACATTAAATACAGAAATATTGGTGGAACAACCTCTCCCTCAACGTAACCAAGACTAAGGAGATGATTGTGGACTACAGGAAAAGGAGGACCGAGCACGCCCCCATTCTCATCGACGGGGCTGTAGTGGAGCAGGTTGAGAGCTTCAAGTTCCTTGGTGTCCACATCACCAACAAACTAACATGTTCCAAGCACACCAAGACAATCATGAAGAGGGCACAATAAAACCCATTCCCCCTCTAGAGACTGGGTTCTCAGATCCTTAAAAGGTTCTACAGCTGCAACATCAAGAGCTGGTTGCATCACTGCTTAGTATGGCAACTGCTTGGTCTCCGACCGCAAGGCACTACAGAGGGTAGTGCGAACGGCACAGTACATCACTAGGGTCAAGCTTCCTGCCATCCAGGACCTCGACCAGGTGGTGTCAGAGGAAGGCCCTAAAAATTGTTAAAGACCCTAGCCACCCCAGTCATAGACTGTTTTCTCTACTCCAGCATGGCAAGCGGTACCGGAGTTCCAAGTCTAGGACAAAAAGGCTTCTCAACAGTTTTTACCCCCAAGCCATAAGACTCCTGAAAGGTAATCAATTGGCTACCCGGACTATTTGCATTGTGTGCCACCCCCCAACCCCTCTTTTACGGTGCTGCTACTCTCTGTTTATCATATATGCAAAGTCACTTTAACTATACATTCATGTACATACTATCTCACCTAATACCTTTTTTGCACAATTGGTTAGAGCCTGTAATTAAGCATTTCGCTGTAAGATATACACCTGTTGTATTCAGCGCACGTGACAAATGAACTTTGATTTGATTTGATTATTCTGTGCAGGCTTCCTTCTTTTCACTCTGTCAGTTATGATAGTTTTGTGGAGTAACTACAATGTTGTTGATCCATCCTCAGTTCTCTCCTATCACAGCCATTAAAATCTGGAACTGTTTTAATGTCACCATTGGCCTCATGTTGAAATCCCTGAGCGGTTTCCATCCTCTTCAGCAACTGAGTTAGGAAGGACGAGTGTATCTTTGTAATGACTGCATGTATTGATACACCATTCAAAGTATAATTAATAACATGCTCAAAGGGATATTCAATGTCTGCTTTTATTGTTTTTTACCCATCTACTAATAGGTGCCCTTCTTTGCTACGGATTGGAAAAACCTCCCTGGTCTATGTGGCTGAATCTTTGTTTGAAATTCACTGCTCGCCTGAGGGACCTTACTGATAATTGTATGTTTGGGGTACAGAGATGAGGTAGCCATACAAAAATAATATTCAACACTATTATTGCACACAGAGTTTGTCCATGCGACTTATTATGTGACTTGTCAAGCAACATTTTTAATCCTGAACATATTTAGACTTCCCATAACAAAGGAGTTGAATACTCATTGACTCAAGACATTTAAATGTTTTATTCATTTGTAAAAATGTCTAAAAACATGATTCCACTTTGACATTATGGGGGATTGTGTTTGGACTAGCGACAAAAAATCTCAGTTGAATCCACAAATTCAGGCTGTAATGCAACAAAATGTGGAAAAAGTAAAGGGTTGTGATCACTATCCGAAGCGGTGCAGCCAGCGGGTTTCTCCACGCATCGCGCCGACAGAAACAAACATCTTTCTGGTAAGAAGAGGGGCGGGGGCGTATGCCTTATGGCCAACGTGACATGGTGTGATGAAAGAAACATACAGGAACTCAAATCCTTCTGTTCACCTGATTTAGAATTCCTCACAATCAAATGTAGACCGCATTATCTACCAAGAGAATTCTCTTCGATTATAATCACAGCCGTATATATCCCCCCCCAAGCAGACACATCGATGGCTCTGAACGAACTTTATTTAACTCTCTGCAAACTGGAAACGATTTATCCGGAGGCTGCATTCATTGTAGCTGGGGATTTTAACAAGGCTAATCTGAAAACAAGACTCCCTAAATTTTATCAGCATATTGATTGCGCAACCAGGGGTGGAAAGACCCTGGATCATTGTTACTCTAACTTCCGCGACGCATATAAGGCCCTGCCCCGCCCCCCTTTCGGAAAAGCTGACCACGACTCCATTTTGTTGATCCCTGCCTACAGACAGAAACTAAAACAAGAGGCTCCCACGCTGAGGTCTGTCCAACGCTGGTCCGACCAAGCTGACTCCACACTCCAAGACTGCTTCCATCACGTGGGCTGGGAGATGTTTCGTATTGCGTCAGACAACAACATTGACGAATACGCTGATTCGGTGTGCGAGTTCATTAGAACGTGCTTTGAAGATGTCGTTCCCATAGCAACGATTAAAACATTCCCTAACCAGAAACCGTTGATTGATGGCAGCATTCGTGTGAAACTGAACGCGCGAACCACTGCTTTTAATCAGGGCAAGGTGTCTGGTAACATGACTGAGTACAAACAGTGCAGCTATTCCCTCCGCAAGGCTATCAAACAAGCTAAGCGCCAGTACAGAGACAAAGTAGAATCTCAATTCAATGGCTCAGACACAAGAGGCATGTGGCAGGGTCTACAGTCAATCACGGACTACAGGAAGAAATCCAGCCCAGTCACGGACCAGGATGTCTTGCTCCCAGGCAGACTAAATAACTTTTTGCCCGCTTTGAGGACAATACAGTGCCACTGACACGGCCTGCAACGAAAACATGCGGTCTCTCCTTCACTGCAGCCGAGGTGAGTAAGACATTTAAACGTGTTAACCCTCGCAAGGCTGCAGGCCCAGACGGCATCCCCAGCCGCACCCTCAGAGCATGCGCAGACCAGCTGGCCGGTGTGTTTACGGACATATTCAATCAATCCCTATACCAGTCTGCTGTTCCCACATGCTTCAAGGGGGCCACCATTGTTCCTGTTACCAAGAAAGCTAAGGTAACTGAGCTAAACGACTACCGCCCCGTAGCACTCACATCCGTCATCATGAAGTGCTTTGAGAGACTAGTCAAGGACCATATCACCTCCACCCTACCTGACACCCTAGACCCACTCCAATTTGCTTACCGCCCAAATAGGTCCACAGACGATGCAATCTCAACCACACTGCACACTGCCCTAAACCATCTGGACAAGAGGAATACCTATGTGAGAATGCTGTTCATCGACTACAGCTCGGCATTCAACACCATAGTACCCTCCAAGCTCATCATCAAGCTCGAGACCCTAGGTCTCGACCCCGCCCTGTGCAACTGGGTACTGGACTTCCTGACGGGCCGCCCCCAGGTGGTGAGGGTAGGCAACAACATCTCCTCCCCGCTGATCCTCAACACTGGGGCCCCACAAGGGTGCGTTCTGAGCCCTCTCCTGTACTCCCTGTTCACCCACGACTGCGTGGCCACGCACGCCTCCAACTCAATCATCAAGTTTGCGGACGACACAACAGTGGTAGGCTTGATTACCAACAACGACGAGACGGCCTACAGGGAGGAGGTGAGGGCCCTCGGAGTGTGGTGTCAGGAAAATAACCTCACACTCAACGTCAACAAAACTAAGGAGATGATTGTGGACTTCAGGAAACAGCAGAGGGAACACCCCCATCCACATCGATGGAACAGTAGTGGAGAGGGTAGCAAGTTTTAAGTTCCTCGGCATACACATCACAGACAAACTGAATTGGTCCACTCACACAGACAGCATCGTGAAGAAGGTGCAGCAGTGCCTCTTCAACCTCAGGAGGCTGAAGAAATTTGGCTTGTCACCAAAAGCACTCACAAACTTCTACAGATGCACAATCGTGAGCATCCTGGTGGGCTGTATCACCGCCTGGTATGGCAACTGCACCGCCCTCAACCGTAAGGCTCTCCAGAGGGTAGTGAGGTCTGCACAACGCATCACCGGGGGCAAACTACCTGCCCTCCAGGACACCTACACCACCCGATGCTACAGGAAGGCCATAAAGATCATCAAGGACATCAACCACCCGAGCCACTACCTGTTCACCCCGCTGTCATCCAGAAGGCGAGGTCAGTACAGGTGCATCAAAGCTGGGACCGAGAGACTGAAAAACAGCTTCTATCTCAAGGCCATCAGACTGTAAAACAGCCACCACTAACATTGAGTGGCTGCTGCCAACACACTGACTCAACTCCAGCCACTTTAATAATGGGAATTGATGGGAAATGATGTAAAATATATCACTAGCCACTTTAAACAATGCTACCTTATATAATGTTACTTACCCTACATTATTCATCTCATATGCATACGTATATAATGTACTCTATATCATCGACTGCATCCTTATGTAATACATGTATCACTAGCCACTTTAACTATGCCACTTGGTTTACATACTCATCTCATATGTATATACTGTACTCGATATCATCTACTGTATCTTGCCTATGCTGCTCTGTACCATCACTCATTCATATATCCTTATGTACATATTCTTTATCCCCTTACACTGTGTATAAGACAGTAGTTTTTTGGAATTGTTAGTTAGATTACTTGTTTGTTATTACTGCATTGTCGGAACTAGAAGCACAAGCATTTCGCTACACTCGCATTAACATCTGCTAACCATGTGTATGTGACAAATAAAATTTGATTTGATTTGATTTTGATTTGAATTTCTGAAGGTGCTGTATTTGTTGAAATTTTCAAGAATTGGCCATTTTCATACACATTGCTTTTTCCACATTTTGTTACATTACAGCCTTATCCTAAAATGCATTAAATATTTTTTCCTCATCAATCTACACACAATACCATGTAATGACAAAGCAAAAACAGGTTATTTTAATTAATTAATTAAATACCATATATATATATATATATATATATATATATATATATATATATATATATATATATATATATATATATATATATACATATATAAGTATTCAGACCCTTCACTCAGTATTTTGTTAAACACATGTTGGCAGCCACAAGTCTTCTTGGGTATGACGCTACAAGCTTGGCACACCTGTATTTGGGGAGTTTCTCACATTCTTCTCTGCACATCCTTTCAAGCCCTGTCAGGTTGGATGGGGAGCATTGCTGCACAGCTATTTTCAGGTCTCTCCAGAGATGTTCGATCGGGTTCAAGTCAAGTCCAGGCTCTGGCTGGGCCACTCAAGGACATTCAGAGCTGTGTGCTTAGGGTCGTTGTCCTGTTGGAAAGTGATCCTTCGCCCCATTCTGAGATCTGACTCTACTTTGCTCCGTTCATCTTTCCATCAATCCTGACAAGTCTCCCAGTCCCAACTGCTGCTGAAATCATTCCCACAGCATGATGCTGCTACCACCATGCCTTACCATAGAAATGCTACCAGGTTTCCTCCAGATGTGACGCTTGGCATTCAGGCCAAATAATTAAATCTTGGTTTCATCAGACCAGATTATCTTGTATGTCATGGTCTGAGAGTCCTTTAGGTGCCTTTTGGCAAACTACAAACAGTCTGTCATGTGCCTTTTACTGAGGAGTGGCTTCTGTCTGGCCGCTGTACCTGGCCGCTGTAAGGCCTGATTAGTGGAGTGCTGCAAAGGTGGTTGTCCTTCTGGAAGGTTCTCCCATCTACACAGAGGAAATCTGGAGCTATGTCAGAGTGTCTATCGGGTTCTTGGCCACCTCACTGACCAAGGCCGTTCTCCCCCAATTGATCAGTTTGGCTGGGCGGCCAGCTCTAGGAATAGTCTTTGTGGTTCCAAACTTGGAGGCCACTGTGTTCTCAGGGACTTTCAATGCTGCAGAAAAGTTTTGGTATATCTGTGCCTCAAGAAAATCCTGTCTCAGCGCTCTACGGGCAATTCTTTCGACCTCTTGGCTTGGTTTTTGTTCTGATATGCACTGTCAACTGTGGGACCTTATATAGACAGGTGTGTGCCTTTACAAATCATCTCTTTGTCATTATGGTGTATTGTGAGTAGACTGATGAGGAAAATGTTTTATTTAATCATTTTTAGAATAAGGCTGTAACGTGACAAAAAGGTGTCTGAATACTTACCGAATGCACTAAATGTGACATATATTTATGCCTTATATATTACTTATAGGCTCATATATGTGACACATGCAGTTTTATACTGAACAAAAATATAAACGCAACATGTAAAGTGTTTGCCCCATGTTTTTTCCAAACACAAAAAGCTTATTTCTCTCAAAGTTTGTGCACAGAAATTTGTTTATATCCCTGTTAGTGAGCATATGTACTTTGCCAAAATAATACATCCACCTGACAGGTGTGGCATATCAAGAAGCTGATTAAACAGCATGGTCATTACACAGGTGCACCTTGTGCTGGGGACAATAAAAAGCAACTCTAAAATGTGAGTATTGTCACACAACACAATGCCACAGATGTCTCACATTTTGAGCGAGCGAGCAATTGGCATGCTGACTGCAGCAATGTCCACCAGAGATGTTGCCAGATAATTGAATGTTAATTTCTCTACCATAAGCCACCTCCAACATTGTTTAAGTGAATTTGGCAGTATGTCTTACCAGCCTCACAACTGCAAGCCACATATAACCACACCAGTCCAGAACATCCACATCAGGCTCGGGCTTCTTCCCCAGCAGGATGGTCTGAGACCAGCTACCTGGACAGCTGATAAAACTGTGGGTTTGCACAACCAAATAATTTCTGCACAAACTGTCAGAAACTGTCCCAAGTGAGCTCATCTGTGTGCTCGTTGTCCTCAACAAGGTCTTGACCTGACTGCAGTTCGGCATCGTAACCGACAACAGTGGGCAAATGCTCACCTTCAATGGCCAGTGGCACACTGGAGACGTGTGCTCTTCACGGATGAATGCCGGTTTTAACTGTACTGGGTAGGTGGCAGAAAGTGTGTATGGCGTTGTGTGGGCGTTTTGCTGATGTCAACGTTGTGAACAGAGTTCCCCATGGTGGCGGTGGGGTTATGGTATAGGCAGGCCTAATCTACGGACAACAAACACATTGCATTTTATCAATGGCAATTTGAATGCACAGAGCTATCGTGATGATATCCTCAGGCCCATTGTTGTTCCATTGACCCGCTACCATCACCTCATGTTTCAGCATGATAATGCCCCATGTTGCAAGGATCTGTACACACATTCCTTAATCGTTAAATTGTTTAACTTGGGTGAAACATTTTGGGTAGCCTTCCACAAGCTTCCCACAATAAGTTGGGTGAACTTTGGCCCATTCCTCCTGACAGAGCTGGTGTAACTGAGTCAGGTTTGTAGGCCTCCTTGCTCGCACATGCTTTTTCAGTTCTGCCCACAGATTTTCTATAGGATTGAGGTCAGGGCTTTGTAGTGGTCACTCCAATACCTTGATTTTGTTGTCCTTAAGCCATTTTGCCACAACTTTGGAAGTATGCTTGGGGTCCTTGTCCATTTGGAAGACCAAGCTTTAACTTCCTGACTGATGTCTTGAGATGTTGCTTCAATATATCCACATAATTTTCCTACCTCATGATGCCATCTATTTTTTGAAGTGCAGCAGTCCCTCCTGCAGCAAAGTACCCCCACAACATGATGCTGTGTACCTGTTGCCTCCAGCATCTTCACAACGTCCTTTGCTGTTGTTCTGGGATTGATTTTCACCAAAGTACGTTAATCTCTAGGAGACAGAATGCGTCTCCTTCCTAAGCGGTATGACGGCTGCGTGGTCCCATGGTGTTTATACTTGCGTACTATTGTTTGTGCAGATGAACGTGGTACCTTCAGGCATTTGGAAATTGCTCCCAAGGATGAACCAGACTTATGGAGGTCTACAATGTTTTTTTCTGAGTTCTTGACTGATTTATTTTGATTTTCCCATGATGTCAAGCAAAGAGGCACTGAGTTTGAAGGTAGGCCTTGAAATACATCCACAGGTACACCTCTAATTGACTCAAATTATGTCAATTAGCCTATCAGAAGCTTCTAAAGCCATGACATCATTTTCTGAAGTTGTGTAAGCTGTTTAAAGGCACAGTCAACCTATTGTATGTAAACTTCTGACCAACTGGAATTGTGATACAGTGAATTATAAGTGAAATAATCTGTCTGTAAATAATAATAAATAATTTTGCACGCCCAATTTTTCAGTTTTTGATTTGTTAAAAAAGTTTGAAATATCCAATAAATGTCGTTCCACTTCATGATTGTGTCCCACTTGTTGTTGATTCTTCACAAAAAAATACAGTTTTATATCTTTATGTTTGAAGCCTGAAATGTGGCAAAAGGTCGCAAAGTTCAAGGGGGCCGAATACTTTCGCAAGGCACTGTATATTTCCCTCACTAACTTTAAACATCAGCTATCTGAGCAGCTAAACGATCGCTGCAGCTGTTCATAGTCCATCTGTAAATAGCCCACCCAATCTACCTACCTCATCCCCATATTGTTTTTATTTACTTGTCTGCTCTTTTGCACACCAGTATCTCTACACATCATCGTCTGCTCATTTATCACTTCAGTGTTAATCTTCTAAATTTTACTTCACTACTATGGCCTATTTATTACCTACCTCCTCACGCAATTTACACCCACTGTATGTTGTGTTATTGACTGTACACTTGTTTCTTCCATGTGTAACTCTGTGTTGTTGTTTGTGTCACACTGCTTTGCTTTATCTTGGCCAGGTTGCAGTTGTAAATGAGAACTTGTTCTCAACTAGCTTACCTGGTTAAATAAAGGTGGGAAAAAAACAGACAGTCTGAAAAATGCTTGCAATTTCCTCATAGAGAATGATGTCATCCTGCCTCATTGGCTAATTTGGCCAATCAGCAACCTACACATTAATATTTGTAATGACCGGTATACGCTTACACCATTCTGTTGTTGCAGTACACCCACAAATGCTAATGGTCCTAATAAAAATACTAAATACCCCATTCCAACACAGATAAGCTGCTTTTTAACACACTTAATTAAAATAAATTGGAAGGAAAAGTATTTCACTCATATTGGAATTAATTATAGGTCAGATTTCATACCAATCTAGAAATACTGTACAGTTACTTTAACCTCTATGGGATGGGTGTCCCTAAACCGGGAAGGTTGCTGCTAACCTGTGCTAATATTACTTGAATGACATTGTATACAACAGCCAACTTTCTGGGACATAGACATGTCTTATATGGGCAGAAAGCTTAAATTCTTGTTAATCTAACTGCAGTATCCAATTAACAGTAGCTATTACAGTGAAAAATGCCATGCTATTGATTGAGGAGAGTGCACAACAACAAAACACTTTTTTCATGGCAACTGGTTTGATACATTCACCTCTGAAGGTAAATAATGTACGTACTACTTACATTCAGTAATCTTTCTCTGATATCTCATCCTGAGGGTTCCAGGGATAAAATGTAGCATAGTTTTGTTTGATAAAATTTAGTTTCTTGTGTTCAAATGTAGGAACTGGGGTCTACAGTTTGACCCCACTGCTATCTCCGGCTCCACACCCACCCCACCCGGCCATCTAGATGTGTAAAAGTTAGTGTATAAGCTAACATACCTGTCAGTGTGTAAACTTAAATGTTTTATTACCATAGCATTTTTGTATGTTCTTTATAGTTATGTACTTGAAAATGTATCAATTGACCAATTCAGCACATTTGGGCAAACTCCTGACAGACTTGATACAAAATATTGTGCAGTAATGTAATTATTCACTGGATCAGTCTGAAACTTTGCACAAACACTGCTGCTATCTGGTTGCCAAACTCTAAATTACACCTAGACTCCTATCTGAAAGTATGGCCTTTCTCTTGCATGTCAAATATGATTTTTATTTTTTATTTTTTTTAAACATCTTTTTTTTTGTATGATCTTTTACCAGATCTAATGTGTTATATTCTCCTACATTAATTTAATATTTTCACAAACTGCCAAGTGTTTCCTTTCAAATGGTTTCAAGAATATGCATATCCTTGTTTCAGGTCCTGAACTACAGGTTGTTAAATTTGGGTACGTCATTTCAGGCGTAAATTGAATAAAAGGGTTTGATCCTTTTAACATTTTACTTGTAACATGTCACTTGTAAAATGTACTTCCTGCTTGTCTTACAGCTGGCCACCTGGGATCCAGTGCATGGCCTCAATGGAACACTAACTGACAGGAAGTTGGAGAACAACATGAGAGGTGTGGTTCTGCGCGTGGTCACTGTGCTGGTGAGTACTGTACTGTTGTCTGTATCGGAGTTGGGTGAGGTTGCCCCTAGACACTGATCGTAGGTCAGTCTAGCATTTTCCCCAATCAGAATTAAGATTAGGATTCAGGAGGGGAAGCTGATCCTAGATCTGTACCTAGGACAAATGAATAGAGAATGGCCAAAAGTCCGTATTAGCACGGACAGTGCGATTGAGGGCATCCACTCATTTTATGTAGTTAACTGAGTGGGACTTCCAACTTCATTGGCTAATCCCTCCTGGTGACCCTGTTGGAGGCATGTCTAACCAGGGTCATCAGGAGTAATCAGCTAATCATGAAGAAGAAAATTGAAATTGTGGCACTGCCCATGCTGTCATAGAAGCTACAATGGCACAGATACAAAGATGACTCCTCTATCTATCTCTATGGGAAATGTCACCAAGTCTGTATACGCCATGAACCTGTATCGTGCTGTTTGATAGACCTAGCATCATAAAGATATCACTTGAAATCCTGCTCAACACTCCCAGATTTAAGTCAGGGTGTCTGTCTGTTCACAAGCCATAAGTGAACGGGCACTTCATTAAAAGCGATTTCAGGAGAATGAATTGACACCATGGAGCTCCATTATATTGAGATTTGAGTTTCGCTATCTCGCCTCCAGCACTGATTTGAGTCTCTTGAGTGCTTTAAAGATTCAGAACTTTAAATTCTTCATAATCCAGCTTTGAAGTCTGGGGAGAAGAAAGAGATGATGCTACGACTTTGTGGCTCTCTGTCTTTTTTTTCCTTCCAGATTTTCATCCCTTTCAAAGAGAACATGGAGTACGTTTCTGAACATGATCTATTTTCTCAGAAACGGTGTGGAGGAAAAGGGTGGAATGGGGTGGCGTGTGTGTGTGTGCTCGTGTGTGTTTTCCCAGAGGCACAAGGGAAAGGCTGCAGTACTCACACTGACAAGCCACAGATGGTGGTGGAGACCACTAGAGTATTTATTCTTCTCCCTCTTTCTTGCTCCCTCTCCCCTTCTCCTCGGTCTCAATCCTTCTGTGTGTGTATATGTGTCTGTGTGTGCATGTCTTTGTGTGTGTGTCTCACAGACACACTCCCTCTCTCTCTCTTGGTCCCTCTCATTCCCTAGACCTCTATGACTGACATCCTTTATGAAGTGCCGCCAGTGAGAATTAGTGTGAAATGTCTAGAGAAGTGTGGACGGACTACCGCTGTATATATGAGAGGTAGTGTATGAAAGATAGGCTACCTTTTGAAGAGTGTGTGGCTACAGTATGTTAGGGCTTTCTGATCTGTAGACCGAGCTCTATGAAGCAGACTGAGCATTGCGGTCATGCCTTAAGACTTTCTTATGTCCTCTGTTTTCTGTGCTTTGTGATGCCCTGAGAGCCATCCGGACAAAAACCTAAAGTAACATAAAGTCTATATTTGGTTGATATTTAGTTGAGTTGTCAAAAACTATTTTTGTAATAAGCCAACCCTTGAGTTCTGTCCTTAATTTGTGGTTGAAATCTGGTTAAATGTTTATGTTGACCTTTAAAAAAATTATCCATTGATGTTCAATGTCAGTATGTTATACCAAATGACCGGTGGGATTATACCCAATGACCCCCCCCCTTCCCCGCCACTGCGATCTGTAAATATATGTTTTTATTTTAACCAATCAACTTATCATGTTCAATCGATCTGCTCATTGGCTAATTAAGTGCCAATTAGATCCCATTAGCAACACTCCCAATAAATCCTGTTGGTGACCAATTGATTTGATGAGGACTGTATTGACTGTTTACGTGCAAGGGGGAGAGTGGGGTAGCCTGAAAGGGAGCTTCCACTATTCCATGAGGCCCTGTGCTCTCCTAAAATCCATACTATGTGGCTATAAACTGTTATCCATGGTAGTGAACCACAGGGATTAGCAGTGCATTGTGAATGGCACGGACCGAGTGGCACCTAACGGCCCATCAACCCAGGCAGCTGTATCCCTCCATGGCCTGACATAATCTCCAACTCTGCTTTCTCTGCTCAGAGACTGTGGAATAATAACACCAGTAACAACCTGTAAAGTGTTATTTAAAGCACAGGGCCACACCAGTCAGCCATTGATTTACTGCCTTCGCATAGAGGCCTTTTTAGCGATGATCTATTTGAGTGGAAAATTGCCATTTCCAGCTCAAATGTTACGTAAGATATGAGGGTGTATGTCTATAGAAAGGGGTATGGGGAGTGGGGGGGCGCCAGCAGAATTGTTGACGAGGGCTGGGTTGCAAACAGGGCATATGTTAGGGGAGACGGACTTCAGTCAATAAAACCTGCAGGCTGAGAGGATGCCTACCTCTCTCCTGGTGGCTAATGGGCAATGGAGTCCCCAGGCCTTACTCGGGAGCTGTAGTGCAGAGAGAGGGTATTCCACACCCTCATGGCCCCCATCAGGCAGAGCAGAAGCCGCAGTGCAGTGAGTACAGGCCAGGGTCAGGGGATGTGGGCTGTCTAGACAATTTTGCTGAGCCCCTCCGGTCTGAATGGGGGACATTGCTGGTGCCATTAATATGTGCACTGTGTGGCTGATGGCAGTCTGATTGGCAGTGAGACTGTTGTGGCTGTAGAGATTCTATAGAGATGCAAGATCTGATAGGCCCCAAGCTGGACAACCAGTGTCAAAGTGAAGAACTGTAGCCTTATGGCTGTGTCCCAAATGTCACCCTATTCTCTATTGAGTGCGCTGTGGTCTAGTCAAAAGTAGTGCACTAAATAGGGAATAGGATGCCATTTGGGATGCAAATATGTGTTAAGGACACTTAGTGTGCAAAGACCTTCCCTCCAGTCCAGAGCCACACACATCATGCACTTTGACTGTGTACACACATGTACCCACCAGAGTTGGGGTCATTCCATTTAAATTCCAATCAATTCAGAAAGTGAACCCAATTTTCCTCATTGTCCTGGCACACCAATGGTGGAACCAGCTTCTGAAAAAGTATTTGAAACCCTACCTCTTCAAAAATATAATAATCCCACAGCCCCCACACCCCCCCCAAAAAAAAAAAACATTTAGTAAACTAACACTTGCACACCCCCTTACTTAGCTCTGACTTTTCTGATAGCTACTTTATTGAGAAAAACATGTACTTACTATGACTGTGATATGCGGTTGTCCCACCTAGGTATCTTAAAATGAGTGCGCTAACTGTGTCACTCTGGATAAGAGCGTCTGCTAAATTACTCAAATGTAAATTGGAGAGAATTGGAATTTCACTTCCTGAATCAAATGTAATTGGTACCCACACAACAATACTGTCCAAACAAGTACTATATATATTGTAGACACGCAAGCATGTATGCACACATGCATGCACATGTATACACACACACACACACACACACTGCTTCCCGCTGGGATACATACACTCGGCTAGGGAACTAAACAGTCTCACATTCATGTAGTGCACATCCTACTGTAATAATGTAGAAAACATTCTGTCACAGTGGTACATGTGTAATGTTTCACACTTATTACATAATTATTTTCTCACGGCCGAGAAAGTTCCCCTGCAACAGGGTGATCAGATTAAGATCCTACATCTGCATGTTAACAGAATTTGTAATTTAGCCTATTAAACACAAACACAGTTTGAAGTGTGAATTAGGCAGGCCTGATGCTGAAAAAGAAAGCAAATGATTGCCTACTTTACCCATATTTTCTTTTTGCAATAAAAGTACTGTGCTCTTCCAGTAGTTAGCTACACCGCTTCATAGCAAAAAAGTAATTAACTAATGAAAACACTACCTAGATTTGAATTTAGTTAAACTACCACCAAGCTACTGCAAAATGAAGTTACATGTAGTTCACTACTCCCCAACACTGCATACACACGTCAGGTTGTGGTTGGGGCTATAGAGCGTACAGAGTAGTGCGGTAGGCAGGTAAGAGTCACGGTGTGTGGTGTGGGGGGTCACTCTCTGATTGATGGTGCCTCATGGCTACAGTGGGAGTTGGCATGCATGTCCACACTCCCGCTAATAGCTTATTGAGCGACGGGGGCCAGTGAGGATTCAAAAACACTGGCTTAATGTGCAGACCATGTGTAGTCAATAACACCACCTAGGTAATACATCTGCCTGACATATTCCCAGAAATATTTCAGTTATCAATAGGGATTTATTAAAGAGAATGGAAGACAGGAAGAGAAAGGGCTACTGCTTCTGCGTTTCGGCAGATAGTCGAGACACTGTGCAGGATGACAATTAAGGTGGAAAGTGGAGTGTGGTCATATTTCTCTCTCTCTCTTTATTTCTCACCTCTCTCTCTCTCTCTCTCTGTTCTCTCTCCCTGACTCTCTCTCTTTCTCTCTCTCTCTCTTTTGCTATCTCTCGGTAATGTTACTGTCTGTTTGGTGTGTGTAAAACAATGCCGTTGACCTCTAGTATTATTACACCAACTTAGTGACATTGCGGTAAAACACAGCAGGATTTAATAAGTTAACTAAAGAAGCATAGATACATGGATTGTGATAAAGGACAGATGTTGTGGATACACAGGAAAACCTGTGGTATAGTAGTGGCAGATGGAAGTGTGACAATTATACATTCTTTGACTTTGTCAACTGCAGGAGGAGCCTTTTGTGATGGTGTCAGAGAATGTCCTTGGGAAGCCAAAGAAGTACCAAGGCTATTCCATCGACGTGCTGGATGCTCTCTCCAACTACCTGGGCTTCAAGTACGAGATCTACGTGGCCCCTGACCATAAGTATGGGAGCCAACAGGCTGACGGGGTCTGGAACGGACTAATCGGAGAGTTGGTTGCCAAGGTGAGAGACTCTGTCCCAAATGGCAGCCTACTCCCTATATAGTGCACTACTTTTGACCAGAGCCCTATGTGCTTCAATGCTATGTCCAAATGGAATGAACTAACAATAACACGTAGAATAATCCCAGTTTATTGGGATGAATATGATTTCAGAGCTATTTAAAAGCACTGTCTGTGTTCATCAATGTACAAAATCTTCTTGCAGGAAACCCTCCTCCATTAATCCATCTATCCATCTTCATCACCTCAACCAAAATCGGTCTACTTTACGAGGAGGAGGAGCAGTGTATATAAAACGTAATAAACTCTCATCCGTACACAATGCTCTATAATCTCTTATCAGAGGAAAGTAATTACAAACATGCAGCGATTAGGAATGACTGGCTTGGTAAACTGGCTTATTTTTTTAGAGTTGACATAGTTTCTATCCACAGTGTTGTTAGCTATTCACCCTGCCAGTGCAAATAGTGGAATAAGAGTCTGTCCAACAGCCAGACAAACGAAAAGGCAAAGCTGTAAACACCTGGAGGTCAGCAGACCATTTTCAGGACCATTACCCATCACCTCTTGCTGTTTTCCCTTTTTCCGACTCTTTTTGATTCCTAATGCCATTCTACACTGATTCTAACACTGCCACTTCCAATTTTCTTCCTTAATTAAACGAGCGCTTCTGGGAATATGCCTGTGCGTAAGACTACAAACACAGGCAAAAGGGAAAAATGTTAATATAATTTTTGTCGTATTACCTTTGCCTCTATTCCTTTAGGCATATTGTGATTTTATTGGGCTCCCGAGTGGGGCAGCGGTCTAAGGCACTGCATCTCAATGCGAGAGGCGTCACTACAGTCCCCAGTTCGAATCCAGGCTGTATCACATCTGGCTGTGATTGGGAGTCCCATAGGGAGGCGCACAATTGGCCCAGCATCGTCTGGGTTTGGCCAGGGTTGGCGGTCATAGTAAATAATAATTTGACTAACTTGCCCTAGTTAAATGAAGGTTAAAAAAGAGTGTCTGGAATGATACAGAGGATACAGGTACATTGTTATTCATTCTTCAAGGATATTATTATTATAATATTTTTTTTATATGTTTTTTTAGGGGGTAGATCAGCTTCAATATTGCAGAAAGATTGACGTGTACTGCATAATTTCCAATCCCCCAAATATATATATATATTTGTAAATATACACCTCCTCCTCCATGCAGTCTCCTCTGAACAGTTGATGTTGAGATGTGTCTGTTATTTGAATTCTGTGAAGCATTTATTTTGGCCTGCAATTTCTGAGGCTCGTAGCTCTAATGAACTTATCCTCTGCAGTAGAAGTAACTATGGGTCTTCCTTTCTTGTGGCGGTTCTCATGAGAGTCAGTTTCATCATAGCGTTTGATGGTTTTTGCGACATGTGCTGCGTACAATAAATGACCATTTCTGCCTGTTTAAGCATGTTGTTTCCTTACCAGACCGTGAAATGAGCTAATTAAGTCAACAGTGATTAATTGTGTGTGTGTGTATGTGTGTGTGTGTGTGTGTGTGTGTGTGTGTGTGGTAAAATAACATCAGCTCTTCCTACCCCATGTGGGAACTATCACTAGTTTTTTCCTCATTAAACTAATCTGCTAGTGCTAGTTCTGGAGCTATAACTAGGAGGGCATTCCAAATGGCACCCAATTCCCTTTATCCTGCACTACCTTTAATTTAAAGTAGTCTACTATAAAGAGAATAGGTTGCAATTTGGGATGCAAACCAGATGTATGAACAGTGCTAGTTCGGTTCGGAATAACCCACACTGAAACTCGTCGACACCATTTAGATGTGGAGTCATTCATATTCTCACACAGTTGTATGTTATTCACTTGATGTCAGCTGGGCGAAAGGGAAGTAGTACTCTGTTCTTATGTTAGTCATAGGGTGTGTTCCAGGTGGCACCCAATTCCCTATTAAGTGCTTTATTTTTGACCAGAATCCTATGGTCCCTGGTCAAAAGTAGTGCACTATATAGGACAAACCTTACTAATATTGAGTTGCACCTCCTTTTGCCCTCAGAACCTTTTGCCCTCAGAATAGCCTCATGTGTCGGCCCATGTTGACTCCAATGCGTCACACTGGATGTCCTTTGGGTGGACCATTCTTGATACACACGGGATACTGTTGAGCGTGAAAACCCCAGCAGCGTTGCAGTTCTTGACACAGTCAAAATGGTGCGTCTGGCACATACTACCATACTCCGTTCAAAGGCACTTAACTATTTTGTCTTGCCCATTCACCCTCTGAATGGCACGCATACCTAATCAAAGTCTCAATAGTCTCAAGGCTTAAAAATCCTATTTTAACCTGTCTCCTCCCCTTCATCTACACTGATTGAAGTGGATTTAACAAGTGACATCAATAAGGGATCATATTTTTCACCTGGATTCACCTGGTTAGTCTATGTAATGGAAAGAGCCGGTGCTCCTTATGTTTTGTCCACTCAGTGTATACAGTATTTGCACACAGCATCTTATAATAATGAGACACAACATGTGGGAGGAAATTAAATGAGCCTTAGTGGGTTTAGAGCTGACCCTGGCCTGCATACCCCCCCCCCCACACACACACACACACACAAATATCGTGAGGTTATCAGTTATAGTAGGACCGTGGCATTCTAATTCAGGCTCTCTGATTGGCTTAGTGGCTCAATGATCTATGAGGTACCCTCATCCTCCGGTTTCTTCCAAAAAACAATTTCTTGAAGATGACTGAACTCCTCCTACGCTCACACTATGACTCCCAGCCATATTCATCTCCATAACCTCTGCTTCGCATCAATACAATAGACGGTCACACAGAAAATGGCAATCCCTCAATTTACCGATGCAGTCTCTAGGTAATTAACATAGTATTGTCTTTTCCCCTATCTGTCTCGTCTGAGAAGTGTGTGAGTGTTAAGTGTGTCAGATAGCGAGTGTGGAGTCGATATGTGTTTGTTTTGACAAAAGAAAGGAGAGGAAGACTGTGATCATCAGCAGCGACAGAATAGCCATGGCAGAAAGCAGATGTGATTCTATTGATGTAAGCATGAATGAAATGAATGTCTAAAATCAGAACTCCGAGCAAAGCTTCATTTCTCATACACCTCCTCTTTACCACGGAACCTGTTGGATGCAGTGATTTCTGATGTGTGTGTTCACAGAATCCCCTAATTCTCTTGAATTCCACACACCTTGAATCTTGGCATTAATGAATCTGTGTTTGTGTGTGTTTGCGTTTGCGTGTGTGTGTGTCCATGCGTGTGTTTTGTTTTCCAGCGTGCTGACATGGGTCTCTCGGCTCTCACCATCACACCAGAGCGGGAGAGTGTGGTGGACTTTACCACGCGCTACATGGACTACTCGGTGGGCGTGCTGCTCAGGAAGGCTGAACGCACCGTGGACATGTTCGCCTGCCTGGCGCCCTTTGACCTGTCGCTATGGGCATGCATCGCGGGCACGGTGCTACTAGTGGGCATACTGGTCTACCTGCTCAATTGGCTCAACCCGCCGCGCCTGCCCATGGGCTCCGTCTCCTCCACCACCCTCTACAACTCCATGTGGTTTGTCTACGGATCATTCGTCCAGCAGGGTGAGTTCATTTTTGTTGGTATACTTTTGTTTTCTTTAGAAATGTATTTTCATCACCTGGTGTGCATTGTGTACCCTTTATTATCCCTGTTTTTAATAGATTCATTGTTGTTTAAAAAGAAAAATGTGAGTATTGCAAGGGGATGGGTTTATGTTGAAGAGAAATAGAGAGAAAGTGAAACAGGTGGGAGAAGAGAGAGAAGTGTTTGTCAGAGTCATGTGTATCGGTGGCAGGGAAGTCAGGCGCAGGGGAATCAAACTGAGTGTAATGGAGTATTTAATAACAGCTAAACGAAACATACTCCAAACACTAAATGTAACAATAAACAAAGTGGGTACGAGGACCCGTCGCGCACCAATACAAAAACCAACACAACACTGAATAACAAACAATCTCTGACAAAGACATGAGGGGGAACAGAGGGTTAAATACACAACAGGTAATAAATGGGATTGAAACCAGGTGTGTAGGAAGACAAGACAATACCAATGGAAAATGAAAAATGGATCAATGATGGCTAGAAGACCGCCGAGCACTGCCCGAACAAGGGGAGGCTTCGACTTCGGGAGAAGTCGTGACAGTGTTGGATGTTTAGAGGGAACGAGAGACAAAAACATGGTGACGGTTGTCTTTCAGCGTTCTTTCAAAGGTCAGGCTGAAATCCATTTCTCTGGAATTGAGGAAAAGAGGTGAGCTTAGGGAAAATAGAAGAAAGCAAAGAAAAAGCAGAGCGTGATAATGGCATTGACTAAGTTATTTTTTTCAGAGTGCGATTAGTATTTGTTATTATATATGCTCAAGGACTCAGATTAGTACATTTTGGGCCACATTAATTATGCAAATTCTGGGAATGATTTTAGAGTTGGTGGAATATTTTATTTTGAATGAGCCGCCGATGAGCTCACAGCAAAACAAGCAAATTCTCAATCTACATTTTACTAATGCCGGTAATGATGATCATGATAAATGCTAATTGTTCCCTTTTATTCACAATCGATCTTCTTTTAGTTGTAATTACACTATAGTCATCTAGTCATTATCAAATTATTAGTAAACCAATTCTCACCTCAGTATCAACAACAAGGCAATCTACAAGAGCTTGATGCAGGAGAGCCTTGGTCAATTGTGGCTCATTATGCGTTGAGTAGACATCAACATCCCAAGGCTCAGTTCATGCGCGATGGGCGATTCCACGCAAGCAGAAGCGGAAATTATTTGAAGTATCTCTGATTGTCCTGGCAATTCTCTCATATACACTTAATTGAGAGAAAAGAGGCGTTTTACCTTTTTAGATCTACAGTATCAAATCAAAGTTTATTTGTCACGTGCGCCGAATACAACAGGTGTAGGTAGACCTTACAGTGAAATTCTTACTTACAGGCTCTAACCAACAGTGCAAAAAAGGTATGTGAACAATAGGTAAGTAAAGAAATAAAAACAACAGTAAAAAGACAGTGAAAAATAACAGTAGCAAGGCTATATACAGTAGCGAGGCTATATACAGGCAACGGTTAGTCGGGCTGATTGAGGTAGTATGTACATGTAGATATAGTTAAAGTGACTATGCATATACAGTATGATGAACAGAGAGTAGCAGTAGCGTAAAAGAGGGGTTGGCGGGTGGTGGGTGGCAGGACACAATGCCATTAGCCATTTTATTACATGTTCAGGAGTCTTATGGCTTGGGGGTAAAAACTGCTAAGAAGCCTTTTTGTCCTAGACTTGGCACTCCGGTACCGCTTACCATGCAGTAGTAGAGAGAAAAGTCTATGACTGGGGTGGCTTGCCAATTTTTAGGGCAGACAGCGTAGGCCCAGTGATGTACTGGGCCATACGAACTACCCTCCGTAGTGTGCCTTGCGGTCAACTAGTTGCCGTACCAGGCAGTGATGCAACCAGTCAGGATGCTCTCGATGTTGCAACTGTAGAACCTTTTGAGGATCTGATGACCCATGCCAAATATTTTTAGTTTCCTGCGGAGGAATAGGCTTTGTCGTGCCCTCTTCACGACTGTCTTGGTGTGTTTGGACCATTATAGTTTGTTGTTGATGTGGACACCAAGGAACTTGAAGCTCTCAACCTGCTTCACTACAGCCCCGTCGATGAGAATGGGGACGTGCTCGGTCCTCCTTTTCCTGTAGTCCACAATCATCTCCTTAGTCTTTGTTACGCTGAGGGTTAGGTTGTTATTCTGGCACCACCGGGCCAGGTCTCTGACCTCGTCCCTATAGGAGGAGAATACATGCCTCCTGTAAGACTCTATTATCTGTGAACCGTACATGATACAGACAACATATTGGTGTCATTATAGTCCTTTTAGTGTGCACTAACATATGGAGTATGTCTAGATTCTGAAAAATAATGTTTCACATGAACATTAAAAATATTAATATGAATATCTCAAAACTACCCTTTTTTATTTTTTTTATTTTAAGACATATTGTTGGGAACAATATACTCGACAAGTACATCCAATTTCAAGAGTGGGCTCTCTGCCCACTGAAGTTCTGATTAATTTTGTGAGCACCACCAACACACTGAATGTTAAATGTATTCAATGGGAACTCCCTCTGCTGGTGATTTGCTGATTGTGCAATCCTAAAGGAGAAATGTGATTGGTTAATGACATTTAATGCCAGTCAGTGGAGGCTCCTCAGAGGAAGATAAGGAGGACAATCCTCCTCAGTGAATTTATTTTAATTTTTTCAGTGAAACATTTTTTAAATCCTTTTTAGAAAAAACTTTACTAAATATATTCACATTACCAAATCATTGATTTAAATACAGTGTTTCGCAATGAAGGTCTACAGTAGCCTCAACAGCACTCTGTAGGGTTGCACCATGGTGTAGCTGAAGGACAGCTAGTTTCTGTCCTCCTCTGGGTATATGGACTTCAATACAAAACCTATGATGCTCATGGCTCTCACCCTCTTCCATAGACTTACGCAGTAATTATGACAACTCCCAGAGGACGTCCTCCAACCTATCAGAGCTCTTGCAGCATGAACTGAGATGTTGTCCACCCAATCAAAGGATCAGAGAATTAATCTAGAACTGAAAGCAAAATCTACAGCTAGCTAGCATTGCAGTTAATAAAATGTGGTGAGTGGTTGACTCAAATAGAGAGAAAGACAATAGTTGAACAGTTTTGAACAACATACATTTCTTTAAAAAAATATATTTCACTTAGCTAGCGAATGCAGCTAGCTAGTTTAGAATACTCAAACACCCGGCTCAAACAGAGACGGATGCTAGCTGAAGATGCGAGAAGTAATTATACAATGAACCAAATGATAATGCTTGTATGTGGCTACTATGAAAGTGACTGTGTTTGCGTGTAATCAGGAGCAATGTTCCCTCCAAAATATTTTTTTTTGCTGAGCACAAACTTGAATGTTGTGAAAATTTCATGCAACTTCCTGCACTTGTTTACTGTGAACACTGAAGCTGTACGTGTTTTAATTGACTGTTTAAACAGTGGCCATGTAGGCTACTGTGGCTATTCGATCATAATGTAGTCCTACTAGACTGGCCTACCATGGAAATAGGGGTTCTATCATTCAGCCTACAGTAGCAGCCAATGTGTGGTGTTTACACTTTTGAAGAAAAAAAACATGCTGGGCTTGACATTAACCTGTTTATCCACTTGTCCTCCAGACAAGGATGTGACTGAACATTTTGTACTGTTGTTTGATGCAAGAAACCACTTATTCCCATACTATTATTGTTATGCAGAGCGACACAGGAGAACCCAAAAGAGCAGACTCAGATGAGGAAACAGGGATGAATTAACCAAAATATGTATTGTTGCACAGAGAGGTATGGAGTGCAGGTCCGGGGTAGCTTGGATGATTTGCAGAAAAAACAGATGTGGAGACTGAGGTTGGAATTGGCTGAGTAGAACAGGGTAAAAAGGGCCTGAGGGGAATCCAAGGTAGTGGTAGTGAGTAAAATCCAGAGCAAGGTAGTTGGGTGGTGAGATGTGGAACAGGAGACAGGAGCCAGAGACAGAGCAGTGACTGCAATGAGCGGATAAACCAAATCAAATCAAATGTATTTATATAGCCCTTCGTACATCAGCTGATATCTCAAAGTGCTGTACAGAAACCCAGCCTAAAACCCCAAACAGCAAGCTATGCAGGTGTAGAAGCACGGTGGCTAGGAAAAACTCCCTAGAAAGGCCAAAACCTAGGAAGAAACCTAGAGAGGAACCAGGCTATGTGGGGTGGCCAGTCCTCTTCTGGCTGTGCCAGGTGGAGATTATAAATCAAATCAAATCAAATTTTATTTGTCACATACACATGGTTTGCAGATGTTAATGCGAGTGTAGCGAAATGCTTGTGCTTCTAGTTCCGACAATGCAGTAATAACCAACAAGTAATCTAACTAACAATTCCAAAACTACTGTCTTATACACACAAGTGTAGGGATAAAGAATATGCACATAAAGATATATGAATGAGTGATGGTACAGAGCGGCATAGGCAAGATACAGTAGATGGTATCGGGTACAGTATATACATATATGAGATGAGTATGTAAACCAAGTGGCATAGTTAAAGTGGCTAGTGATACATGTATTACATAAAGATGCAGTAGATAATATAGAGTACAGTATATACGTATACATATGAGATGAATAATGTAGGGTATGTAAACATTATATTAGGTAGCATTGTTTAAAGTGGCTAGTGATATATTTTACATCATTTCCCATCAATTCCCATTATTAAAGTGGCTGGAGTTGGGTCAGTGTGTTGGCAGCAGCCACTCAATGTTAGTGGTGGCTGTTTAACAGTCTGATGGCCTTGAGATAGAAGCTGTTTTTCAGTCTCTCGGTCCCAGCTTTGATGCACCTGTACTGACCTCGCCTTCTGGATGATAGCGGGGTGAACAGGCAGTGGCTCGGGTGGTTGTTGTCCTTGATGATCTTTATGGCCTTCCTGTAACATCGGGTGGTGTAGGTGTCCTGGAGGGCAGGTAGTTTGCCCCCGGTGATGCGTTGTGCAGACCTCACTACCCTCTGGAGAGCCTTACGGTTGTGGGCGGAGCAGTTGCCGTACCAGGCGGTGATACAGCCCGCCAGGATGCTCTCGATTGTGCATCTGTAGAAGTTTGTGAGTGCTTTTGGTGACAAGCCGAATTTCTTCAGCCTCCTGAGGTTGAAGAGGCGCTGCGGCGCCTTCTTCACGATGCTGTCTGTGTGGGTGGACCAATTCAGTTTGTCTGTGATGTGTATGCCGAGGAACTTAAAACTTGCTACCCTCTCCACTACTGTTCCATCGATGTGGATAGGGGGGTGTTCCCTCTGCTGTTTCCTGAAGTCCACAATCATCTCCTTAGTTTTGTTGACGTTGAGTGTGAGGTTATTTTCCTGACACCACACTCCGAGGGCCCTCACCTCCTCCCTGTAGGCCGTCTCGTAGTTGTTGGTAATCAAGCCTACCACTGTTGTGTCGTCCGCAAACTTGATGATTGAAACAGAACAGAACAGATGTTCAAATGTTCATAAATGACCAGCATGGTCCAATAATAATAAGGCAGAACAGTTGAAACTGGAGCAGCAGCACGGCCAGGTGGACTGGGGACAGCAAGGAGTCATCATGTCAGGTAGTCCTGAGGCATGGTTCTAGGGCTCCGACACAAACTACTGCAGCATAAATACTGGAGGCTGAGACAGGAGGGGTCAGGAGACACTGTGGCCCCATCCGAGGACACCCCCGGACAGGGCCAAACAGGAAGGCTATAACCCCACCCACTTTGCCAAAGCACAGCCCCCACACCACATAAACGGTGTCAGGCAGGGAAACAGGCACAGCAGAGTAACAGGATCTTGAGTACTAATAAATGGCTAGAATCATGAACTGACTGAGCAGAGATTACGATCTGGCGGAGTGGAAGTGGCAGGACATGTAGAGTATTTGTGGAGGTTTTGATTATGGAACGAGTTGCAGCTGGTAGGGATCTGCTCTGACTCCAGCACACCTGTCTCCAACCACACAATCACAAAGAGAGGGAGAGAGAGAGAGAGAGAGAGAGAGAGTGAGTGTACAGGGGGAGTAACTGTAGATCAAGAAGACACCGGATGAACACCAGAGGGCGTAGCAGGAGCAGATGTGACAATTATTGCAGAGAATCTGGCAAATTATGCTACCCTCTGCCGATTGGCTACTAAGCTTATTCAAGCCTGTCTCAAAATACAACACTTCCCCTTTAAGACATAGAACAAAGCCCTTTTCCTGACTTGCTTTTCAAAGATGGCTAGAAATGTACACATTTTGTGCTCTTGTGGGAACTCAAGTAAAAGTGATTCACCCAGTAAAATACTACTTGAGTAAAAGTCTAAAAGCATTTGCTTTTAAATATACTTAAGTATCAAAAGTAAATATAATTGCTAACACACAGTGCATTCGGAAAGTATTCAGACCCCTTAACTTTTTCCACATTTTGTTATGTAAATGTGATATTTATGTTTTTATTTTTAAACATTTGCAAACATTTCTAAAAATCTGTTTTGCTTTGTTATCATGGGGTATTGTGTGTAGATTGTTGAGGGGGAAAAACGATTTCATCAATTTTAGAATAAGGCTGTAATGTAACAAAATGTGGAAAAATGTGAATTTGAATACTTTCTGAATGCACTGTATACTTAAGTATCAAAAGTTAAAGTATAAATTATTTCAAATTCCTTATGTTAGACAAACCAGACGGCACAGTTTTATTTAATTATATTTATTTACGGATAGCCAACACAGCCTACACTCAGACATAATTTACAAACTAAGCATTTGTGTTTAGTGAGTCCGACAGATCAGATGCAGTAGGGATGACCATGAATTTTCACTTGATAAGTGTGTGAATTGGACCAGTTTCCTGTCCTGTTTCAAAATGTAATGAGTTCTTCTGGCTGTCAAGGAAAAAGTATGGAGTAGAAAGTACATTCTTTTCTTTAGGAATGTAGTGCAGTAAAAGTAAAAGTTGTCCAAATTATGAATAGTAAAGTAAAGTACAGATATATAGTACTTGAAAGTATTTTTACTTAAATACTTCACTCCACTGATAAATGGGCTAATAACTTACTAACTAGCAAAGAATATGAACAAATGAACATATGTGGCTATATGCAAATCTCGCTTTGATCTCAAAACAAAGACATAATAATCGTGACCACTCATGCTGTAAAGCAGTCCAGTTCAAAGTGAATGGCACAAATCCATATATGGTAATAGTCTATTTGCATGTAGGCCTACTGCAACTCTGATTGGTTATGGCACACCAGTCTGTGTAGAGTACAGGCCAGTCGTGCCTGTCAATGCAATAGAATCATACTCCGATGCGCTCTGCCTATAACAGAATATCTTGCATGGCTAGTTTTGCATAGTAAGTCTTGCATAGTTCGGTTTGTTTCGGTATGTTGCATTGAAAGTGGCTAGAATTGCGTTGATTCGATCACATTTCCCACAGTATAGGGAATTGATAGTGTTGATAGTGTTAACTGATGGGGAAAACTCTAGAAAGTTGAGAGAAATTCAATCTCCTGCTTCTCTGCGCGGACTAGAATTTCTTCTGCCCGCAGCTAGAGGGAAGATTGATCAGAATCATTCTGCCGATTCTGTTGAAAAACATTTCTTAAACGGAAGCAAAAAGAACGGGTCACAACTATTGTACTAATGATTACACCCTAGATCAGCTAGATGCAGGCAAGTGTGTGCAAGGCGGTATTGAATGTGCCACAGTCTGTCACCTTAATTACTCAAATGTTTCTCTCCACCTGTGCACCTACGTTTTAAACGTTCAATCATTGGCTAGGTTGTAGCAACCTCATGATGGGTACAGGGAAAGTTAGAGTATCATGTAGTCGCCTAAACCTATTGATGTAACATTCAGCTGGGTGAATGGAATATGAATGACAGTCATCCAATATGCTGTAATAGAAATAAGACCATGCTCATTAAAAAAAAAGAAGTGTCCTCCCTCATCTTAAACATCATTGACCGCAACTGATTTGTAAGTATAAAATGCAGGCCCTCAATGTCCGGTCTGGAGTGTGAAGTCATGAGCTCTGATGGTCGGTTACTGCGTGGCAACCTAGCGGTGCCAAAAGCCCTGGTCTGCCCTAGAAAGCCTATGTAAATTATGTAAATTACGATCGGCAGAACAGCCAAGCAAAAAAAATGTTGACGATTGTTTTGTTCGCTAAAATTAGTTTATTATGATCAAGTTAGATCCCCACTGTGAATTATTTTAAAGTTCACAATAAATCGAGACATTTAATTAAATAGTGATCCATTCTGACTACTATATTTGTCTTCACACAGGACCACCTGCTGACACAGACCAATCATGGGCCGGCAGGCTACGAGGAGGCTCCCAGTTGACTCTCTCAGGCAGGATGAAAGCGACGACATTGACCCTGATCCTTTGCTAGTTACGGCCACTTTCACTAAGGATCCTTAGCGATTTTTTTGGGGTGCCATTCAGCCCCATTCAGCAATATGGCATGCTTCAAATTAAAATACTTCCTGCTTCATGCGGCATCGGGAGTTTTCCACAGGAAAACGTCAATGCTACCACTATCTACTGATTTTAATGTCTATGATATAATGGTTCATATCGCTCTGGAAATGTGATATGTTTGAAGAGTATATTGTTCCAAACAACATGTCTAAACATCAAAGTACTCGTTGTATTTCAGAAGGTAGACATACTCCATATGTTAGTGCGCACTGTAAGGACTATAATGGCACCAAGATGTCTGTATCACGTACGGTTCACCGATCGTAGGGTCTTACAGGAGGCATGTATTGGTCTGAAACGGGCCTGAAAGGGCCACTGTCATCATGATTTGTGATACAAATGTAAAAGGTATCAAAAATGGTTTGTGATACAAATGTAAAAAGTATTTCAAAAATTCTTCCTCCCAATTAAGTTTCTATGTGAGAATTGACAGAAGAAAAAAAATCTCTTTCACTGCTGGTGTAGAATCACCCAGATATAGCTGAATGAGCGAACATGACGATGCAGCACCAGCTTTGGCTCTTTGTCATCTAATAGAGAATACACACCAGGTGTACAAAACATTAAGGACACCTGCTCTTTCCATGACAGACTCACCAGGTGAATCCAGGCGAAAGCTACGATCCACTTCAATCAGTGTAAATGAAGGGGAGTATAGGGCTGTTACGGTGACTGTATTAGTGCCAGACCGGCGGTCACGGGTCATGACCGCAGTCAAATTCCATGTGACTGTTTAGTTACGTAATTAGGCTCCTCCAAGCTCTGATGCTGCTGATGGTCATTAGTGTAAGGATCGACGCGGGTAGAGACGAGAAGCAGGTACAGGGAGTGAACATTTAATTATCAACTCGAGCGCCAGAGAGGGAGAGCCGGACCAGACGTGACAATTAGTAGCCTACCAAACTTGCTAACTGCCTGGTACTCAGCACTCTATTGTCCCTCCAATCACACTGACATCAATGCAAATTTATTCAAAAATCAAGTACTTCATGAGAGCCCATGAGCTCATGTTGCGCAACATTTCTATAGGCTATGCAATTGCGTGAGAAAACAGAGCTCCTGCTTTTTTCAAATCTTAATTAGAGTTGCATCATGCAGCCTTAGAATGTTACAAAAATCCAAACATATTTTGTATCACAACTTTTATTTTATTTAACCTTCGTTTAACTAAAGTTACATAACTCGAAATTAGCATATAGAAGGACCTTTTTTTTGTTAAACGCTCAATGTAGAATAGCGGCAATATGCGCACCAGCTCAAATCGTTTGAAAAGAAAATATCATTTCTATTTTTTTCACCTATGTTCAATTGTATTCTTCATATTATGAAATAATCTAAAATAATGGCACGGAATTATAAACTAATCTAGTCTGCTAAATGAACTAGTGTAGCCCACAGCCTTACGGCATAGCCAGATCAGGGCCTAACATAAGGACAACTCAGGGTATGCTATTCTGTTCTTCTGAAATAGACAACATTTACTTCATATTATGTTACTCTAGACCTGTCTAAAATAAATAATGGATTTATTGTGATAGTGTAGGCTTTATTACATGGATTTATTAGACTTTTTCAAATGCATCAGTGGCTTGCCAGGAGATGTTATGTTAATTAACGTTCAATTACCGTGAGCCTGGCAGTTTATTGTTTGACAATCACCGGCTAACAAAATTTAATGACTGCCACAGCTGTAGGTGAGACAGGTAAAAACATTATTTTCAACATTGCAACAATTGCTTGTGTGGGTGCCATTCAGAGGGAGAATGGGCAAGACAAAAGAGTTACGTGCCTTTGAATGGGGTAGGGTAGTACAGGGCCTTGCAAAAGTATTCATCCCCTTGGCATTTTTCCTATTATGTTGCATTACAACCTGTAATTTAAATATATTTTTATTTGGATTTCATGTAATGGACATACACAAAATAGTCAAAATTGGTGAAGTGAAATGAAAAAAAAATACTTGTTTCAAAAAAGTATACAAAATGAAAAACGGAAAATGGTGCGTGCATACGTATTCACCCCCTTTGCTATGAAGTCCGTAATAAGATCTGGTGCAACCAATTACCTTCAGAAGTCACATACAGTAATTAGTTAAATAAAGTCCACCTGTGTGCTATCTAGGTGTCACATGATCTGTCACATAATCTCAGTATATATACACCTGTTCTGAATGGCCCCAGCGTCTGCAACACCACTAAGCAAGGGCCACCACCAAGCAAGCGGCACCATGAAGACCAAGGAGCTCTCCATACAGGTGGAGAAGTTGTGGAGAAGTACAGATCAGGGTTGGGTTATAAAGAAATATCCGAAACTTTGACCATCCAATGCAGCGCCATTAAATCCATTCTTAAAAAATTGAAAGAATATGACCACAACAAAAACAATATGACCACAACAAAACTGCCAAGAGAAGGCCGCCCACCAAAACTCATGGACCAGACAAGGCGGGCATTAATCAGAGATAACCCTGAAGGAGCTAGAGAGCTGAGATTGTTGTATCTGTCCATAGGACCACTTTAAGCCCTACACTCCACAGAGCTGAGCTTTATGGAAGAGTGGCCAGAAAAAAAGCCATTGTTTAAAGAAAGATATAGCAAACACGTTTGGTGTTCGCCAAAAGGCATGTGGGAGATTCCCCAAACATATGGAAGGTACTCTGGTCAGATGAGACTAAAATTGAGCTTTTTGGCCATTAAGGAAAACGCTATGTCTGGCACAAACCCAACAGCTCTCATCACCCCGAGATCATCATCATCAGGTTTTTCATCGTCAGGGATTGGGAAACTGGTCAGAATTGAAGGAATGGTGGATGGCGCTAAACACAGGGAAATTCTTGAGGGAAACCTGTTTCTGTCTTCCAGAGATTTTAGACTGGGACGGAGGTTCACCTTCCAGCAGGACAATGACCCTAAGCATACTGCTAAAGCAACACTCGAGTGGGTTAAGGGGAAACATTTAAATAATTTGGAATGGCCTAGTCAAAGCCCAGACCTCAATCCAATTGAAAATCTGCCGTAAGACTTAAAGATTGCTATACACCAGCGGAACCCAGTGGCTAGATGTGGCTAAATCCCAGTGGCTAGATGTGCCATGCTTATAGAGACATACCCCAAGATACTTGCAGCTGTAATTGCTGCAAAAGGTGGCTCTACAAAGTATTGACTCATCTCTGTACCCCACACATACAATTGTCTGTAAGGTCTCATTCGAGCAGTGCATTTCAAACACAGATTCAAACCACAAAGACCAGGGAGGTTTTCCAATGACTGGGTGTATTGATACACCATCGAAAGTGGAATTAATAACTTCACCATGCTGAAAGCTTTGCGAGGCTTTGGAAAACGTCCCTGGTCTTTGTGGTTGAATCTGCATTTGAAATTCACTGTTGAGTCTATGTCTATATTACTTATTATGTAAACGTTTTTATTATGTTTTACTCCTGAACTTATTTAGAGTTGAATACTTATTGACTGAAGATATTTCAGCTTTTCATTTTTTATTAAAATATATATATATATATATATATTTGAAAAACATAAATCCATTTTGACATGATGGGGTATTGTGTGTGTAGGCCAGTGAAACAACATCTCAGTTGAATCCATTTTAAATGCAGGCTGTAATACAACAAAATGTGGAAAAGTCAAGGGGTGTGATTACTTTCTGAAAGCACTAGTCAATAGGGCAGGGGTCCCCAATACATTCAGCCGTAGGCTGATTTGTCCATGAGCGGATGGTCAGGGGGCGGCAACATAGTTATAAATAATTTGTACACTGAAAATTTACCACAATAATCCCAAACAGATATAGTATTTGACAAAAACAGAATAATATCAAACCTTTATTACATTGGGATATGATCACATGTGCCTATTCATTTATTTTATTTCTTTATTTCCCAAATTAAAATCGCTTTCAGCTGATTTCCTGGGGATTTTACAGTCTTTTATGTCCAACAACAAAAATGTCAAAAATTATATCATAAAACATTTTTTCACAGGAAACTTGGGGTTCCTAATAAAATCCCACATTGGCCAAACTTGGTCCTCGGGCCGCCTATTGGGGATCCCTGTAATACGGTAATAGCTCCACCTTGCGCTCTAATAGTCTAGGTGGATATTCCACCATTTTGCTTACACCTATCCCACTGTATCAGATCTACAGTGCATTTAAATCACCTACTCTATCTTTGGGGACTATTCAGAATGGGGAATATGCCTGTGTCAGCTGTGTCCAGCTTTAGTTGTTTAAAAGTGATCTCTCAGAACTACAGAACGCCTTTCAGACCCAAGTTATTTCAGAGTCTTTTGTTTAGTACAGAGTTTTGAAGTAAAATGAAACAGATTAGCAGCGCCCCTGAGGTCTAATCTCTCTTTCAGACCAGCTCCAATTAACCAGCAGAAATACTGAGTCATATCGAAGTCTCCTTCCTCCATTTGGTCCCATGACTGTGGTCCAGCAGCACATTCATGCACATTCACAAGAGGAATTCTACCTCGTGGGGACATTTCCCACATCCCCATGAGGACAAAGGCTATTTAAATTTTAGGGGTTATGTTAAGGGGTTAGGGGTTAGGGGTTACATTTAGGATTAGGGTTAGGAGTTAGGTTTAGGTGGCATCCCGCAGAGTGTGTTCTAATTAACTTCTTATGGCTGCAGGGGAAGTATTGAGTAGCTTGGATGAAAGGTTCCAGGGGTGCCCAGAGTAAACGGCCTGCTCCTCAGTCTCAGTTGTAAATATATACATATTATTATTAGTATTGGATAGACACTCCGAAGTATCTAAAACTGTTTGAATGATGTCTGTGACTATAACAGAACTCATATGGCAGGCAAAAACCTGGGAAGAAATCCAAACAGGAAGTTAGAAATCTGAGATTGGTCGATATTCAACCCAGGCCCTTTTGAATTCACAGTGGGATATGGATGACGTTCCACTTCCTAGGGTTTCCACTAGATGTCAACCGTCTTTAGAAACTTGAATGTGGCTTCTACTGTGTTGTGGGACTGAATAAGAGCTGAATGAGTCAGGTTACTGGCAGAGAGCCATTTCCTGGTCATGCGCATTCCACATGATATCGACCTGCATTCCATTGCTCCTCTAGACACAAAGGAATTCTCCGGTTGAAACTTTATTGAAGATTTATGATAACAACATCCTAATGACTGATTCTATACTTAGTTTGAAATGCTTCTTCGAGCTGTAATATTACTTTTTGAAGTTTTGTCCGAAGTAATGCTCGACCTGCACGGGCGTTTGGATTTGTATACCTAACGCACTAACAAAAGTAGCTACTTGGACATAAATAACGGGCATTATCGAACAAATCAAGCATTTATTGTGGAACTAGGATTCCTGGGAGTGCATTCTGATGAAGATCATCAAAGGTAAGGGAATATTTATCATGTAATTTCTGGTTTCTGTTGACTCCAACATGGCGGCTAATTTGATTATTTTTCGGAGCTCCGTCTCAGATTATTGCATGGTTTGCTTTTTCTGTAAAGTTTTTAAAAATCTGACACAGCGGTTGCATTAAGGAGAGGTATATCTACAATTCCATGTGTATAACTTGTATTATCATCTACATTTATGATGAGTATTTCTGTTGATTCGATGTGGCTATGCAAAATCACTGGATGTTTTGGAACTAGTGAATGTAACGTGCCAATGTAAACTCATATTTTGATATCAAACAAAACATTCATTGTGTAACATGAAGTCCTATGAGTGGCATCTGATGAAGATCATCAAAGGTTACTGATTCATTTTATCTCTATTTGTACTTTTTGTGATCCTCTCTTTGGCTGGGAAAATGTCTGTATTTATTGTGGTTTGGTGGTCACCTAACATAATAGTTTGTGGTGCTTTCGCCGTAAAGCCTATTTGAAATCGGACACTGTGATGGGATTAACAACAAGACTACTTTTAAAATGGTATAAGATACATGTATGTTTGAGGAATTTTAATTATGAGATTTTTGATGTTTTGAATTTGGCGCCCTGCACTATCACTGGCTGTTGTCATATCGATCCCGTTAACGGGAATTCAGCCCTAAGAAGTTAAGAGATGGCTGCAGCGAGAGCGCTACGCTGACAGCTCCACCCCCGCACTGAACCACACACACACACACACACACACACAGCTACAGTACTGTACAAATCGCTGTGTTCACTCACCCTGCAGTGGAACTACAGACCTCAGGCTCTGCTCTAAAACCCAGGGCCATAGGCCACCATCATGCCCTTTCATATGCAATTCCCAACACCTCCTCCCTTTCATCCTTCTCCTCCAGGCAGCAACCCCATCACTCTCCCTCGCCACGTCTGGAATCTATAAGACCCACAACACTCTGTCATCATCCCCTCCTTTCCCTCGCCTTAGTCCGGAAGATTGCCGCTGTGGAAGGACTTTTATAAACAGCTTTGAGGGGCCTCATTGTGGGGACCCTTACTGTACAGAGAGAGACATGCTGCTTTCCTTCTGGCCTCTCCCCTTATCGCTGACACACAGGGCCAGGGCCAGTCCGCCTCTCAGCAAGCCCAGGATTTATCCAGGCTGCTATTAGCTTCCTAATCTGAGAAGCCACGGGCAGACGAAACGACACGCTGGAGCCCTGGAACTCTCCACCTCCCTTTTCCCAGTGTCTGGTGTTGGATAGACCAGCGGAGGCTGGCTGCAAAAGGCAATGTCACACCAAATAGGACAGCTCAGCCACAGCCTCATCCTCCAAGCCAAGACAAAAAGAGAATGTGAGCCAAGAAGGAAATCCAAAGAAACAGAAGAAGCCCAAAAGAGACTGATTCCAGACTGTGCGAATGTGACTTAGCTGTGACTCCAAACAGAGTTCATCAGTGCAACCCCCCATGAAAATAGACCATGTCCTTCTTTCCATTGCCTTGTTAGAGAAATGGATAGCACAAGCTTGTTTCATGCTACATTTGTTCAATAATGGATGGGTGGGTTGGCCTAATACATATGGACAGACATTGTCTATGGCTGTTGCCTATATGTGCATCCCAAATGACACCCTATTCCCTTAAATATGCCCTAGTCAAAAGTGGTACACTATAGGGAATAGGGTGCCATTTGGGATGCACATATAGGCAATAGCCATAGACAATGTCTGTTTGAACACTTGCAGCAGGATCGTCGATGCGAAGATGAATCATGCGGCAGGTCCCTCTCAGTGCTGCAGAATTTAATATTTATTCATTCCCCTCTCTGATTCACTTCTTGGAGCGTCACTCCAGCTGCTCTTTACTGCAAATGTCACACCCAGTTGGTGTTCTAGTGTGAGGAAAAGGAGAGAGGAGGGATTGGAGGAGTTCCAGGCCCTAGGGAACAGTGACTGATTTGAGAACAGAATCTGCAGTTGAAGAAACTCTGTTCCTGTCTTTGTATTGTACTACCTCTTCACAGGTACACACACACACACACACACACAGCCTAGTATCTCTCTGCATCTCTCCCACGTACATTCTCTCTGACTCTCATCTTAATGGATAGCTCTGACAGTGCCAAGTCTTCCCTCGGTAATGGAGAGAGAGAGAGAGAGAGAGAGAGAGAGAGAGAGAGAGAGAGAGAGAGAGAGAGAGAGAGAGAGAGAGAGGGCAGTGTGTGTTGTGGTCTGTGTGTGAGTGTGCTTAGTTAGCCTCACTAAGGGGGGGTTACAGACTAAGTCCAGGCCGAGATAGGCTAATTTCCCTTCCACCTCAGCCCTTTCTCTTCTGATTATTCTGATGTGAGAGACAACAGTGAAGCTGGAGCGAAGCCGGACGCCCTGCTAGCATGCAGCACCTCCCAGCCCCTAGCTGCTACCAGTAATTACAGCTGACACATCACCCGCTCTCGCCCTAATCCCATCTCCCAGCATGATCTCTGAGCACTGCTGACCTCACTGCTCAGCTCCCTGAGAATGTGTGCGGCAGACGTTGTTTGGCTGTGTGGGTGACACACGGCAGCGTCGGAAGGCGTTCCGCCACACCTGTCACATCCTGTGGAACACGACCAGTGTCAGAGCTGACATCACATTTGTTTCACCTAATGGGACCAAGGCTTGAGCTCACATGAGACAGGTCCTGTGGGGAGGCATCTTGATCACTTCCTGTTTTGACACCACAGACAGACAGCTGCAAACCCCAGGGTCAATACTCATTTGTTAAGGTGTCAGGACCCATTTATGTTTTTCCCCCTTCCTACTTTGGGGTTTGAGGATTTTGTCACAGAATTTTGTCTAAGGGTGAATTCTAAAAGTAAAACCTGTTTAGTGTGAATTTGTGGTCATATTGAGATTCACTTTCACTCAGACTGTAGAAAAAGAGCAGTGTTTTAGGCAAGGCTGTTACACTTTGCCTTTAATCTCGTACGGTGACTGAGAGGTTCAACACTATTAAATCAAATAAAAATGAGATTCCTGCAAGTGTGATTCTAATGAAAAAAAATGTAATTGAATCTGCACGACAAATTGAATTGGAAGGATCAGGTGTCAATTTAATTCTATATCCATGTTTCAATCGGCAGCAGTATTTATGTACCTCTCTGTCCTTTTCCCAAGCAAGAGAGAGATATTATGTTGGAGGAGCATAGAGTTACCTTCAGATATTTCCTACTTTTTTTTTTCTTCTCAGTCAAAGTGGGTTTGGAGATGGAGTGCATTACCAAACACATGAATAATACATTCTGTTGCCCTATCCCCCCAACAATAGCAGGCTGAAATAGAACCTATGCCGCTGATGATTGTCAACCCCTCTCAGGGCGATACTAACAGACAGACAGCGATTCTACTGTAGGTTGACATTATATATGTCTGATTAAGTGTGCCAGTCCTGACTGAGAATGGTAGTCCATCTTCCATTTCGTATGATATGCTACGAATTACAATTAGTATGATTTGATTACAATTCGTATGATATGTTACGAATTCCAATTTGTTGTGGCTAACGTTAACTAGGTGTCTAGGTAGCTAACATTAGGTAGTCTAGGGGTTGGGGGTTAGGGTTAGCGGTTAAGGTTAGGGTGGTTAGGGGTTAAGGTTAGGGTTAAGAGTTAGGATTTGGGGTTAAAGTTAGCTAACAAGTAGTTGCAAAGTAGCAAAACAATTGTAAGTAGTTGCAAAGTTACTAATTAGCTAAAATGCTTAAGTTGTTCGCAATGTGATTTGAACACACAACCCCTTGCGTTGCTACTCATTTGAATTAAACACCCACCCATCCTCTCCGACCAACCTTCTTCTTTCATTTTTTGGGCTACTGACTTATCTAACCATACCAAACATAACATATCATAGTAATTTAAGCATCACAGCTTTTCATTTACTATGTAACGTCTAAGCTTTGAGGCCAGGCTGGAACAATAATGAGTAGCGCCATGTCTGAGAGGGGGGCGGCTCTGTCATACCGGTACAGTATTTGTGTGTGAATGGGTGGTGGGACTTTGACATGGGGGGGAATTCAACATGGGCAGGATTTCATCATGGGCGGGATTTCATCATGGGCGGGATTTCATCATGGGCGTGTTTTCATCATGGGCGTGTTTTCATCATGGGCGTGATTTCATTATGGGTGTGTTATCATCATGGGCGGGATTTCATCATGGGCGTGATTTCATCATGGGCGTGTTTTCATCATGGGCGTGTTTTCATCATGCCACACAATACAGCATATGTTTCCATCCAACTTCTTTCTAACCTTCAAGAACCACTGTCCTTCATGACTACTACTTCAGGACAAGAACTCGAGAACTCATCCTGAAACGATGATAAAAAAACTCAGCTAGCCTCTGTCTCCATCGAGGGATGAAGCCTCAGCACTAAAGTAAAAGTTAAATATTGACAGTGACACAACTTCAATTGAATATGAGCGTCTCAAAATTGCCGTCAGACTTTGAGCTGAAAGAGCGTGACGAGTCACAGGAGATCTGCTGAGGCAAGACAGTCTTCAAATGTTCAAGTCCAAAACAGACGTTGGCCGCAATTTTCTTGATAAGGATCCTATCTTTATTGTGGCAGCAGACTCCAGGTCCCAAGTGTCAACTCATCTCAGGTCAAAACTAGCATAAAGGGTTTTTGACAATATCAATGTCTCAACCATTTATGTGATTGTTTGAAGTAGTCAGGTCTGTCTGCACTGATGTACTGTAGTCATGTTTTAACCTTGTGAGATTGCATATTTCAAGGTAAGGAAATCATTAAGGCCTCAAAGAGGTGCACTCAACCTCAAGGAGCACATCCACAACCCCTGTTCACTGCCAGGCAGAACCACGTTGTTTACGCACACTACTACCACCACCAGTGCCAAGTCATGTCCATTGAAATAGTGCTTTTACTTCTTTTTGCGATTCAATGTTTCAAACCTATTGCTCACCATGTCTCTGCTGCAGAGGGAAAAGAGAGGGGCCATGAGAGAACCAGTTTTGGTCAGTCATGGAGAAGTGCTCAAAAAAATTGTCTTCCTATTTAAACATAGAACAAGCTGCAAAGGAAACATACTTGCGCAAAAATAATATTGTGATATTGTCAAAGTGCAACTATATATTGTGAAAACTAATATCTTGACATGTAACTGTGTCGATTTTTTCCCCCATCACGACCCATTATGGCATCATTGACTTGAGTGAAGAACCCCTTCTTATTCTGTGGTCACACCAAAGTGCTTTGCTTGGTATTTGTTGTCCGTTTCAAATACGGGTCCGCTTGCTACATACTGTATCGGCTACTGTACTGTGTACAGTGTCATCTATATTCCTGCAAGCAGCCGTGTTAACAGTGGCAAAACTGGCTCTGAATTTCCCCATTGTTATACTGTAAAACCTGAAATTCTAAACAATCCAAGTAAATAAGCTGAAAGGATTAGCTGACTCTGTTATTTCCCTTTTCAACATCAGAGGGATTTTGCTGATGTGGTTCAAAAGGAAATTTGTGTTTTCCATAGAATTGTGATGTCAGGCTTGGGAGTTTATCTTCCACCACCACATGTGGCAGCCAGACAGGGCTGGATTCACACCGGATCCCTTTTGTAAGGAATACAATCCCCCCCCCCACTGGCGTTCAACTGATTGTGGACTATTGATGACACAGCAACCTGCTCCTATAGGCAGACGTAGGTGCAACCAGTTCAATAAGGCTTCGTTCCGATTTCTACATTGCACCTCCACTTAAATGGTGCGAGATAAAGGCAGACGTGGGTCTGAAAGTGCTTCGTCGCGCACTTCCACGTTGCCTCATCAACATCTGTAAATGTAAATGGCAATCATTTTTGATTCATGACAAATATACCTATCCCCTCTGGGCAAAGGTATGTTGAATCAGAAAAACATGTTCTTTCAACATACTGCCGTTTGATTGTGAATTGATATTTTGGTTGAACTCGCAATAAAGTGTCAATGTACAATCATTCTAACTAGATTTCAACCACAAATCAACAACAGGATGACAAGGGTTGGTTTGTTTCATGATGAGCTAATTAAAATGGTCACCAATATCTGCCCGGGCGGTTTCCTCTCTGTTCTCCCGACATACTGTAGTGCGACGCCATGTCCTCTAATATGTTCTTGGAATCAAACACTCACTTTAGCATCAGATTCATGACAAATATAACTTTTTCCTGTCTGTTCCAGGAAATAGTGTGACGTCTTGTTCTCTGATATTCTGGGAATCAAACATTCAAACAGATGTGAAAATGCAAGGAAGTGTAATAGACAATTATACAGCGAGCTCTGCAGGTATACTATAGGGTATGATCTTTTCTGGGGCTCCAGGAGCCATACAGGGGAATCGATAATACAGTAGGTGGGAATATCAGGCATGGCCTTCCTCCTACTGTCCTACTGGCCATCAACTGTTCCAGGAACTGTTTCATTAGCTAAAGGTTAGGACATATGGTATGAGACACCGTAAGTAAAAAAATCTATTTATAAGTAGTTCCTGTTCCAATTATGTTCCTATCTTGGGAAGGCTTAAGACCTTTTCAGTGGTGAAACATTAACTCTGTGAAATGAGTCCAATATCTCTCCAGACTTCATTGCAGGGACTAACTCAAGAAGAAATGCCTCAACTCGAAACCCAACTATTGAATAATTAGAATTTCAATCATTTCATTTCTTTTCGATGACAAATTGCATTGACTTTCACATATGAGACCAATTAAATGCAGAGCTCCCCTGGGTGAAAAAGGACCATTTGAAAATATTTTTACATTTTTTTTATTTCACATTTATTTAACCAGGTAGGCCAGTTGAGAAGTTCTCATTTACAACTGCGACCTGGCCAAGATAAAGCAAAGCAGTGCGACGAAAACAACAACACAGAGTTACACATGGGATAAACAAACGTACAGTCAATAACACAATAGAAAATCTGTTTACAGTGTGTACAAATGAAGTAAGGAGGTAAGGCAAAAAATAGGCCATAGTGGTGAAGTAATTACAATTTAGCAGTTGACACTGGAGTGATAGATGTGCAGATGAGGATGTGCAAGTAGAAATACTGGTGTGCAAAAGAGCAGAAAAATATATATACAGTGCCTTGCGAAAGTATTCGGCCCCCTTGAACTTTGCGAACTTTTGCCACATTTCAGGCTTCAAACATAAAGATATAAAACTGTATTTTGTTTTGGATCATTGTCTTGTTGGAAGACAAATCTCCGTCCCAGTCTCAGGTCTTTTTGAAATCTTTTTGTATCCAAATCCGGCTTTAAACTTCTTCACAACAGTATCTCGGACCTGCCTGGTGTGTTCCTTGTTCTTCATGATGCTCTCTGCGCTTTTAACGGACCTCTGAGACTATCACAGTGCAGGTGCATTTATACGGAGACTTGATTACACACAGGTGGATTGTATTTATCATCATTAGTCATTTAGGTCAACATTGGATCATTCAGAGATCCTCACTGAACTTCTGGAGAGAGTTTGCTGCACTGAAAGTAAAGGGGCTGAATAATTTTGCACGCCCAATTTTTCAGTTTTTGATTTGTTAAAAAAGTTTGAAATATCCAATAAATGTCGTTCCACTTCATGATTGTGTCCCACTTGTTGTTGATTCTTCACAAAAAAATACAGTTTTATATCTTTATGTTTGAAGCCTGAAATGTGGCAAAAGTTCGCAAAGTTCAAGGGGGCCGAATACTTTCGCAAGGCACTGTATATATAGGGATGAGGTAGGTAGTTGGTTGGATGGGCTATTTACAGATGGGCTGTGTACAGCTGCAGCGATCGGTAAACTGCTCTGACAGCCGATGCTTGAAGTTAGTGAGGGAGATATACGTCTCCAATTCGTTCCAGTCATTGGCAGCAAAGAACTGGAAGGATAGGCGGCCAAAGAGGTGTTGGCTTTGGGGATGACCAGTGAGATATACTTGCTGGAGTGCTTGCTACGGGTGGGTGTTGCTATGGTGACCAGTGAGCTGAGATAAGGCAGAGCTTTACCTAGCAAAGACTTATAGATGACCTGGAGCCAGTGGGTTTGACAACGAATATGTAGCAAGGATCAGCCAACAAGAGAATACAGATCGCAATGATGGGTAGTATATGGGGCTTTGGTGATAAAATGGATGGTACTGTGATAGACTGCATCCAATTTGCTGAGCAGAGGGTTGGAGGCTATTTTGTAAATGACATCGCCGAAGTCAAGGATCGGCAGGACAGTCAGTTTTACGAGGGTATGTTTGGCAGCATAAGTGAAGGAGGCTTTGTTGCAAAATAGGAAGCCGATTCTAGATTTAATTTTGGATTGGAGATGATTAATATGAGTCTGGAAGGAGAGTTTACAGTCCAGCCAGACACCTAGGTATTTGTAGTTGTCCATATATTTTAAGTCAGAACCGTCCAGAGTAGTGATGCTAGGCGGGCGGGTGCGGGCAGCGATCAGTTGAAGATCATGCATTTAGTTTTATTAGCATTTAAGAGCAGTTGGAGGCAGCGGAAGGAGTGTTGTATGGAATTGAAGCTCGTTTGGAGGTTTGTTAGCACAGTGTCCAAAGAAGGGCCAGATGTATACAGAATGGTGTCGTCTGCATAGAGGTAGGTCAGAGAATCACCCGCAGCAAGAGCGACATCATTGATATATATACATGGAAAAGAGTCGGCCCAAGAATTGAACTCTGTGGCATCCCCATAGAGACTGCCAGAGTTCCAGACAACAGGCCCTCCGATTTCATTAGAGAAACCAAGGTTGTTGAGTCCGCCGATAAGAATATGGTGACTGACAGAGTCGAAAGCCTTGGCTTGGTCGATGAAGATGGCTGCACAGTACTGTTTTTTATCGATGGAGGTACACCCGTGACCAGCTCGGAAACCAGATTGCATAGCGGAGAAGGTATTCGATATGGTCGGTGATCTGTTTGTTCACTTGGCTTTCGAAGACTTTAGAGGGGCAGGGCAGGATGGATATAGGTCTGTAACCGTTTGGGTCTAGAGTGTCTCCCCCTTTGAAGCGGGGGATGACCGCAGCCGCTTTCCAATCTTTAGGAATCTCAGACACGAAAGAGAGGTTGAACAGACTTGTAATAGGGGTTGTGACAATGGCGGCGGATAATTTTAGGAAGAGGGGTATCCAGATTGTCTAGCCCAGCTGGTTTGTAGGGATCCAGATTCTGCAGCTCTTTCAGGACGTCAGCTATCTGGATTTAGGTGAAAGAGAAGTGGGGGCTTCGGCTAGTTGCTGCGGGGGGTGCAGACCTGTTGGCCAAGGTTGGCGTAGCTAGGTGGAAAGCGTGGCCACCCGTAGAGAAATGATTCTTGAAATTCTCGATTATCGTGGCTTTATCGGTGGTGACAGTGTTTCCTAGCCTCAGTGCAGTGGGCAGCTGAGAGAGGTGCTCTTATTCTCCATGGACTTTACAGTGTCCCAAAACTTTTTGGAATTAGTGCTGCAGGATGCAAATTTCTGTTTGATAAAGCTGGCCTTAGCTATACCAAATGACTGTGTATATTGGTTCCTGACTTCCCTGAAAAGTTGCATGTTGCGGGGACAATTCAAAGCTAGTGCAGTGCGCCACAGGATGTTTTTGTGCTGGTCAAGGTCAGTCAAGTCTGGAGAGAACCAAGAGCTATATCTGTTCTTAGTTCTACATTTTTTTGAAAGGGGCATGCTTATTTAAGATGGTGAGGAAGGCACTTTTGAAAATCAACCAGGCATCCTCTACTGTCGGAATGAGGTCAATATTCTTCCAGGTTACCCGGGCCAGGTCGATTAGAAAGGCCTGCTCGCTGAAGTGTTTTAGGGAGCGTTTGACAGTGATGAGGGGTGGTCGTTTGACCGTGGACCCATAACGGACGCAGGCAGTGATCGCTGAGATCCTGGTTGAAAACAGCAGAGGTGTATTTAGAGGGCAAGTTGGTCAGGATGATATCTATGAGGATGCCCATGTTTACGGATTTGGGGTTGTACCTGGTAAATCCCTTGATAATTTGTGTGAGATTGAGGGCATCTAGCTTAGATTGTAGGACGGTCGGGGTGTTAAGCATATCCCAGTTTAGGTCACCTAACAGTACGATCTCTGACAATAGATGGGGGTTAATCAATTCACATATGGCTTCCAGGGCACAGCTGGGAGCTGAGGGAGGTCTATAACAAGTGGCAACAGTGAGAGACTTATTTCTGGAGAGATGGATTTAAAAAAATAGTAGCTTGAACTGTTTGGGCGTAAACCTGGATAGTAAGGACAGAACTCTGCAGGCTATCGCTACAGTAGATTGCATCTCCGCACCCCTTTAGCAGTTCTATCTTTATGGAAAATGTTGTAATTGTAATTCCTAAGCCAGGAGTCAGACACGGCTAGGACATCAGGTTTGGTGGAGTGTGCTAAAGCAGTGAATAAATCAAACTTAGGGAGGAGGCTTCTAATGTTAACATGCATGAAACCAAGGCTTTTCCTGTTACAGAAGTCAACAAATGAAGGGCCAGGTGCTGAAAGCTAGGTGCTGTCTCCGCATGTGTGGGGGGTGTGGCAAGGGAGCTAACTGAGACATGTAGAGTAGGACTAGGGGCTCCGCAGTAAAACAAAACAACGAGAGCTACCCTAAACAACAGTATACAAGGCATGTTGACATTAGAGGGAGGCATAAAGCAATCACAGATGTTGATTGGGAAGGCCAAGACAACAACGGGTAAACCGCTGAGGCATCAACAACGGGTAAATGGCGATGAATCGGCAGAGAGGGTCAGTTAGCTACACACAGGGCCTGAGTTCAAGGCCAGGGCCAACAAAATAAACAAAATGAAGTACCGTGTTAATTCACAGTTTAGTGGGCATCAGCTGTGTAGCCGAGTGATCATAGAATCCAATCAGCAGCAATGGACGTCAGTTTGAATATGTCTGTTGTAGATGTCAGTGTGTCTGTTTCTCTGGCTGTCTGTCGATCGAAACTGTTGAGTCAGTCATGTTGTGAACATAGCACATTATGAAAGTAGGGGTTGCAATCCCAATTGATAACCTATTCCTATTATTGTGCACTACCTTTAACCAGAGCCCTATTTGCCCTGGTCAAAAGTAGTGCACTATAAAGGGAATAAGGCGGTCCATTTGGGACGCAGGCTAGCTCTGTCTGAGAGATACATGAATGTGTATGATGAGTCAGTTTTAATGCGATCACACAATTTACCCCTGTTGTATGTGTCTGTGTAGGCATTGTATGTGTTTAGTTGTGTGACAGCAACAAAAAAAATTCGTCTGTGTGTTGTGTGTGTGTGTGCGTGCGTGTGTGGATGTATCAGTTTGTATGTGTGTGAGTTTGCCTTTGGGGAGCTCTTAGCCATGTGTGTCTGGAAGAATGTACGTCTCCTCCATTATAATGAGACTTGCTTCTTCATTCACCTCCAGTCATTTTAGGTGTCAGTGTTTAGACATGACCTGAATCACAGAGCAGCCCAGGAAGTCATCGGATGGCTTTGAAATGGGTTTGCCCCTGATACAATCTCTGAGGCAGGTTAACTTTTTTTTTTAAAGGTGCCTTACAGGGTGCTAAAATGGCTTCTCAGTGAATGAGACAAGAAAGCAGCAGCTTCTCACCTTGCCATCACGATATGGTGTGAATTGAACAAGCAGATATTACAACACAACATTAATTTCCTTTCTTCTGCACATTACTTCCTGAGGATGGTGAATCTGATGAAAGTAATAACTCTTGGGACCTAGCCATGCTCTGACACGTTTATCGAGGAATAGATTGCCTCACATTCAAACAGGCTCATTCCACAACATTCACCCACCTCCTCCCCCCCACCCCCCTCCTCACTAAGGAAAATGATGCAGCCAGAGCCCAACAGCGATGCTATTGCTATTTGTTTGGATCAAAATTGAAACCGTACATTTATCATAATGTGAACACGTACTACAGCTTGTTTAGTAGTATAATGATTAAAGATTGTATTTGTGTCTGTCCTTGGTAATACATGTAATACATCGTACTCAATCTTAGACACACAGAGACCTACACACAGCAAACAACTAAACCCACTAGACAATAATCCAGCGCCATGGCAACTATGTAATCCTGTTTATTTTGAAGTAGCGCTCAGGGCGAGATAATGCTTCCACAGTAGATGATACATATTCAATAGCTCTCTTTGGCGACCGTGCACCCGTGGGATGTGTCCCGTCATTATTGGCGCTCTTGCTCTCACTTCGCGTGCCAGTAACCCCTTGTGCTTCTCTCCCGGCAGCTGCAACTAAAGAGATCTCCTCTGACTCGTCATTTTTTTATATCTATTTTTATTTTGATGATTTACCGCAGTTGAAAGTTCCAGTGTGGTTGCGTGGTACACTTTGAGAGTGACGACCGGGCATCGAAGCGTAAACTTTATGCAAATTGATGGCATTATTTGCCAGCTAGCCTCATAATGGGATACTTGATGGGTTGAATAAATTATAGTCACCCGGAACCTGCCAGTTTGGCTTGGTGCCAGGAAAATGAAGGTGACATGCAGAGGAAGCTGTACTCTCCTCCCGGTATGTTTTCCTTCAGTTAGTTAACATCAGGGAGCTCTTGGAAAGAAAATAAAGAAATAAATGAAATAAAAACTAACAGCACTCATCAAGAACTACAATCTCTGCTTCTCAAGGTGCCTCCGAGATTTAACGCTTTACAAGGTAGCTACTTATAAACCTTTGGATGTTCTGCACCGGTAGCTTCAAAGCACTTATTTGAAGTTTTCTTTAACTACTGAGTGTCAGAGTTGGAGTGGGAAGATATTTGGTGTATGTCAAAGCAACCAGTGCTTCCATATTTTATTAATGTCCTGTTATTTTTTTTGCTCTGTTCCTGCTAATTTTGCTCACAGCAGAAAATGCAAAAGGAAAAGCAAAAAGCACAGTGAGAGAATACTTTTTTTGACTTGCAAAAAAATGTTTCACTTTTGGATGAAAGGGTAACTTTTCTCTTGAAGATCGATCCATAACATGTAACAACATCGGTGATGTAGTGAAGGTAGTGTTGATGTAGTATTGTCGCATAAATAAGTAAGAATCATCCTAAACGGGTCAAATTAAATCTAATAAAATTGTATTTATCACATGCGCCGAACTAAACTTTTACAGAGAAATGCTTGCTTATGAACCTTTCCCAAAGACGTAGAGTTAAAAAATATTAATAACAAATAAAATAGTAACTAACACAGGAAGAATAAAATGGAGCAATGGAGCTATATACAGGCAGTACCAGTACCAGATCAATATGCAGATGAACGAGGTATTTGAGGTAAATATGTACATGAAGGCAGGGTAAAGTCCAGATAGGAATCCAGATAGATTATAATGAGTAAAATAAAGAACAGAGTGGCAGGAGCAAATTGTGTGTGTGTGTGTGTGTCTGTATGCGCTTCTGCGTATGTGAATGTGTGAGGGTTTTGTGTGGGAGTGACAGTGTAGCATGTGTGAGTGACTGTGTATACTGTATGGAATGTAAATAAAGTCTAGTGAATGTGGGTAGGGTCAGTGCAAGATAGAGTCAGTGCAGACAGTTTGGGAACCATTCATTTACTATTTAGCAGTCTGGCTATTTAGCAGTCTTATGGCTTGGGGTTAGAAACTGTCTCGGAGCCTGTTGGTCCGAGAGCCAATGCTCCAGTACCGTTTGCCGGACGGTAGCAGAGTGAACAGTCTATGGCTTGGGTGACTGGAGTCTTTTTTTCTGACCTTCTTCTGATATCGATATCATGGCGGAGGTGTTGTTGCCTACCCTCACCACTTGGCGCCGACCCGTCAGGAAGTCCAGGACCAGTTGCAGAGGGAGGGGTTCAGTCCGAGGGTCCTTAACTTGGTGATTAGCTTGGAGGGAACTATGGTGTTGAACACTTAGCTGTAGTCTATGAACAGCATTCTGGCATAGTTATATCCCCTCTTTCCTAAACTTTTCATGGCTCTTTATTTACCACCACAGACAGATGCTGGCACTAAGACCGCACTCAGTCAGCTGTATAAGGAAATAAGCAAACAGGAAACCACTCACCCAGAGGCGGCGCTCCTAGTGGCCGGAGACTTTAATGCAGGGAAACTTACATCAGTTCTAACCAAATCTCTATCAACATGTTAAATGTGCAACCAGAGGGAAAAAAATTCTAGATCACCTGTACTCCACACACAGAGACGCATACAAAGCTCTCCTTCGCCCTCCATTTGGTAAATCCGACCACAACTCTATCCTCCTGATTCCTGCTTACAAGTAAAAATTAAAGCAGGAAGCACCAGTGACTCTGTAAAAAAGTGGTCAGATGAAACAGATGCTAAACTACAGGACTGTTTTCATATCACAGACTGGAACATGTTCCGGGATTCTTCCGATGGCATTGAGGAGTACACCACATCAGTCACTGGCTTTATCAATAAGTGCATCGAGGACGTCGTCCCCACAGTGACTGTACGTACTTACCCCAACCAAAAGCCATGGATTACAGGCAACATTCCCACTGAGCTAAAGGGTAGAGGTGCCGCTTTCAAGGTGCGGGACTCTAACCCGGAAGCTAACAATAAATCCCGCTATGCCCTGCGACGAACCATCAAACAGGCAAAGCGTCAATACAGTGCTAAGATTGAATCGTACTACACAGGCTCCGACGCTCGTCGGATGTGGCAGGGCTTGCAAACTATTACAGACTACAAAGGGAAGCACAGCCGCGAGGTTCCCAGTGACACGAGCCTACTAGATGAGCTAAATTACTTCTATGCTCGCTTCGAGGCAAGCAACACTGAGGCATGCATGAGAGCCTCAGCTGTTCCAGACGACTTTTTCGATCACGCTCTCCGTAGCCGACGTGAGTAAGACTTTTAAACTACTTTTAAACAACATACACAAGGCTGTGGGGCCAGACGGATTACCAGGATGTGTGCTCCGGGCATGTGCTGACCATCTGGCAGGTGTCTTCACTGACATTTTCAAAATGTACCTGATTGAGTCTGTAATACCAACATGCTTCAAGCAGACCACCACAGTCCCTGTGCCCAAGTACAACCTGCCTAAATGACTACAGACCCGTAGCAAGTGCTTTGAAAGGCTGGTAATGGCTCACATCAACACCATTATCCAAGAAACCCTAGACCCACTCCAATTTGCATACCGCCCAAACAGATCCACAGATGATGCAATCTCCATTGCACTCCAAACTGCCCTTTCCCACCTGGACAAAAGGAACACCTATGTGAGAATGCTGTTCATTGACTACAGCTCAGCGTTCAACACCATAGTACCCTCAAAGCTCATCACCAAGCTACGGATCCTGGGACTAAACACCTCCCTCTGCAACTGGATCCTGGACTTTTTTTTTTTTTTTACCTTTATTTAACTAGGCAAGTCAGTTAAGAACAAATTCTTATTTTCAATGACGGCCTAGGAACAGTGGGTTAACTGCCTGTTCAGGGACAGAACGACAGATTTGTACCTTGTCAGCACGGGGATTTGAACTTGCAACCTTTCGGTTACTAGTCCAACACTCTAACCACTAGGCTACCCTGCCGCCCATACCCTGCCGACTTCCTGACAGGCTGCCCCCAGGTGGCGAGGGTAGGTAGCAACACATCTGCCACGCTGATCCTCAACACTGGAGCTCCCCAGGGGTGCATGCTCAGACCCCTCCTGTACTCCCTGTTCACCCACGACTGCATGGACAGGCACGACTCCAACACCATCATTAAGTTTGCTGATGAAACAACAGTGATAGGCCTGATCACCGACAACGACGAGACAGCCTATAGGGAGGAGGTCAGAGACCTGGCCGGGTGGTGCCAGAATAACAACCTATCCCTCAACGTAACCAAGACTAAGAAGATGATTGTGGACTACAAGAAAAGGAGTACCGAGCACGTCCCCATTCTCATCGACGGGGCTGTAGTGGAGCAGGTTGAGAGCTTCAAATTCCTTGGTGTCCACATCAACATCAAACTAGATTGGTCCAAACACACCAAGACAGTCATGAAGAGGGCACAACAAAGCCTATTCCCCCCCAGGAAATTAAAAAGATTTGGCATGGGCCCTGAGATCCTCAAAAGGTTCTACAGCTGCACCATTGAGAGCATCCTGACTGGTTGCATCACTGCCTGGTATAGCAAATGCTCGGCCTCCGACCGCAAGACACTACAGAGGGTAGTGCGTACGGCCCAGTACTGTACATCACCGGGGCCAAGCTTTCTGCCATCCAGGACCTCTATACCAGGCGGTGTCAGAGGAAAGCCCTAAAAATTGCCAAAGAGTGTGGTCACCCTAGTCATAGACTGTTCTCTTTGCTACCGCACGGCAAGCGGTACACGGAGCACCAAGTCTAGGTTCAAAAGGCTTCTTAACAGCTTCTATCCTTAAGCCATAAGACTCCTGAACAGCTAACCAAATGGCTACCCGGCCTATTTGCACTGACCCCCCCCACACGCACACTTTTTACGCTGCTGCTAATCTCTGTTTATTATCTATGCATAGTCACTTTAACTCCATGTATATATTACATTAATTACCTCAATTACCCTGTGCCCCCACACATTGACTCTGTACCCGGTACCCCCTGTATATAGCCTTGTTACTGTTATTTTATTGTTGCTCTTTAATTATTTGTTATTTTTCTATTTTCTTGTTTTTTTTATTTTAATTTTAATTTATTTATTTTTTCAGTTTATTTAGTAAATACTTTCTTAACACACATTTTTTCTTAAAACTGCATTGTTGTTTAAGGGCTTGTGAGTAAGCATTTCATTGTATTCTGCGCATGTGACAAATACAATTTGATTTGATTTGCTTAAGGTCATTATACTGTGGTCTGTGGTCCTGAGCGCTCTGGGGCAGGTTATCATCAAGGATCTCTCTGTACTTTGCTCCATTCATCTTTCCCTCAATCCTGACTAGTCTCCCAGTCCCTGCCGCTGAAAAATATCCCCATAGCATGAACCTGCCACCACCATGTTTCACCAGAGGGATGGTGCCAGGTTTCCTCCAGACTTCACGCTTGCCATTCAGGCCAAAGAGTTCTATTTTGCTTTCATTAGATGAGAGAATCTTGTTTCTCATGGTGTCTTTTAGCAAACTCGGCCATCTATGGGAAGAGTCTTGGTGGTTCCAAACTTCTTGCATTTAAAAATTATAGATGCCACTGTGTTCTTGGGGACCTTCAATGCTGCAGAAATGTATTGGTACCCTTCCCCAGATCTGTGGCTCGACACAATCCTGTCTCGGAGCTCTACGGACAATTTGTCATGGCATGGCTTGGGACCTTTTTTAGACAGGTGTGTGCCTTTCCAAATCATGTCCAATCAATTGAATTTTCCACAGTTGGTCTCCAACTCAAAGATGATCAATGGAAACAGGATGCACCTGAGATCAATTTCGAGTCTCTTTACCAAATGGTGTGAGTAAGTAAGTAAGGTATTCCTGTTTTTTTATGTCAATATATATTAGCAAACATTTCTAAAAAACAGTTTATTTTATCCATTTTAGAATAAGGCTGTAATGTAACAAAATGAGAAAAAGGGAAGTGGTGTGAATACCTTCCGAATGCACTGTATGTACTGTGTATGATGGTTTGATTAGACATTATGGACAGTATATGAATAGAAAAGGTGTGTACAGCAATAGTTATATTGACTTTAATTGTCACTACTCCCGCTCTCCCTCCCTAGCGCTTGAAGGCACCAGGCTCCCAAACATTCCGCACCCCTGCCACCATCATTACGCACACCTGCCTTCCCTCGTCACGCGCATCTGCAAATTATTGGACTCACCTAGACTCAGTCACCTGTTTATTACCTCCCCTATATTTGTCAGTTCCCCAGCTCTGTTCCCCGCTGCTGTACTGATTGTTGTTTGTCATTGTGTACCCGTGTGCTGATGCTGTTCATGGCTTGTTCTTTGTCTGTCCCTCATTAAATGTTCCACTCAACATACCTGCTTCTCGATTCCAGTGTCGGTCCTTACAAGAAAACAGTATACACAGTACTGGTGAAAAGTTTGGACACAGCTACTCAGTCAAGGGCTTTTCTTTATTTTTACTATGTTCTACATTGTAGAATGATAGTGAAGAAACCAAAACTATGAAATAACACACATGGAATCATGTCATAACCAAAAAAGTGTTAAACAAATCAAAATCAAAATAGATTTTAGATTCTTCAAAGTAGCCACCCTTTGCCTTTATGACAGCTTTGCACACTCTTGGCAATTTCTCAACAAGCTTCATGAGGAATACTTTTCCAGTCTTGAAGGAGTTCCCACAAATGCTGAGCTCTTGTTAGCTGCTTTTCTTTCACTCTGCGGTCCATCTCATCCCAAACCATTTCAATTGGGTTGAGGTCGGGGGATTGTAGAGGCCGGGTCATTTGATGCAGCACTCCATCACTCTTATTCTTGGTCAAATAGCCCTTACACAGCCTGGAGGTGTGTTTCGTGTCATTGTCCTGTTGAAAAACAAATTATATTCCCACTAAGCGCAAACCAGATGTGATGGCGTCTCGCTGCAGAATGCTGTGGTAGCCATGCTGGTTAAGTGTGCCTTGAATTCTAAATAAATCACTGACTGTGTCACCAGCAAAGCACCCTTACACCATCACACCTCCTCCTCCATGCTTCACGGTGGGAACCATAATGCGTTTGATTGGCTCCAATGCGTTAAGAAGGAAATAAATTCCACAAATTAACTTCTAACAAGGCACACCTGTTAATTGAAATGCATTCCAGGTCACTACCTCATGAAGCTGGTGGAGAGAATTCCAAGCATGTGCAAAGCTGTCATCAAGGCAAAGGGTGGCTGGTTTGAAGAATCTCAATTATATAATACATTTTGATTTGTTTAACAATTTTTTGGTTCCCACATGATCCCATATATGTTATTTAGTAGTTTTGATGTCTTCACGTTTATTTTTACAATGTAGAAAATAGCCGAATGAGTAGGTGTGTCCAAACCTTTGACTGGTACTGTACAGTACATATGAAGTAGGTTAAATAGTATGTAAACGTTATTAAAGTGACCAGTGTTCAATGACTATGTTCATAGGGCAGCAGTCCGATGCACGGTTGAGTACCTGGTGGTAGCCGGCTAGTAAAAGGGACTAAATTTCAGGGCAGGGTACTGGGCAGGGGCCGGTTAGTGGTGACTATTTAACAGGAGAAAGAGTAGTTTATCAATCTCTCGGTCTCATCTTTGATGCACCTCTACTGTCTCTACGCCTTCTAGATGGTAGCGGGCTGAACAGGCCATGACTCTGGGGGCCAAGCCAAATTTCTTCAGCCTCCTGAGTTTGAAGAGGCCCTGTTGCGTCTTCTTCACCACACTGTCTGTGTTGACCATTTGTCAGTGATGTGTGCGCCGACAAACTTGAAGCTTTTCACCCTCTCCACTGCGGCCCCGTCGATGTGGATGGGGGCGTGCTCCCTCTGCTGTCTCCTGAAGTCCACAATCAGCTCTTTTGTTTTGTTGACGTTGAGGGAGAGGTTATTTTCCTGGCACCACTCTTCCAGGGCCCTCATCTCTTCCCTGTATGCTGTCTCGTCGTTTTTGGTAATCAGGCCTAACACTGTTGTGTCATCTGAAAACTTGAGTTGGAGATGTGCGTGGCCACTCAGTCAAGGGAGAACAGGGAGTACAGGAGGGGGCTAAGCATGCACCAATGTTGAAGGGGGCAGGGTTCTAAAGTAGTGTCCCAAGGAGTATGACTACTACGGTAGTGTTAGTTTGGTGTTTCAGATAACATGACTACTGAGGTAGTGTTAGTTTGGTGTTTCAGACAGCATTACTACTGAGGTAGTGTTAGTCTGGTGTTTCAGACAACATGACTACTAAGGTAGTGTTAGTCTGGTGTTTCAGACAGCATGACTACTGAGGTAGTGTTAGTCTGGTGTTTCAGACAACATGACTACTGAGGTAGTGTTAGTCTGTTCCAGTCCCAGACAACACGACTACTAAGGTAACAGTAGCGGTAGTGGTGTTGAGAGGCCATGCTCAGCCAGTTGGCTCACTGACCTTGGACTGATTGGCATTTTCTTCCCCTCCCTGAGAGAGTTAGGAGCAGAATAGCCTCTCCGGTTGCCCTTAGAGAAATGTACAAGTATTCCAACAGCCGTGAAGGGTTCTTGACAGTGTTTCATGGCTTTTTCTCTTTGATTGGAAATCCACTTTGGACTGAGTGTCCTGCCTGCACAGGCAGGACTGCCTGGCGGAACTTTAAGGGCCCTTTTTAGTGGGATGCGGACTCCTTGACTGGCAGACTGATCAGCTGACAGTCAAAAACAGCCATTCTCCGACCTTGGACTCACTTGTGGCTGTGGGAAAATATTTTCAAAGCTAGCCCTGTGGACCGAGGTTGCCTGAAAACAAACTCACTCTGGGCAAACATTTTGAAGCCTTGGGGGCATGACTTTGATCACTGCCTTCACTGTGTATTAGGTTTGGAGCTGAGTTTAACAAATCAATCCATGTGTTCTTGCTATTTTCCTAGATGGACCTGCAGCAGTCTCTCTCTCACTCATTCTCTCTCTCACCCCATTCTCCCTCTTTATCTCTCTTATTATCTTCCACCCGCACTTTCCTTGTCTAAATGCATTTGTGGATTAGAAACGTGGTGCTGCTTACAGAATGATTTGTGTGAATGTATGTGCATGTACAGTATAAGTATATTTGCAAAGGAATGAAACAAAGGAGGGTGGATTGGAGAGAGAGAGAAAGAGTGAGCTGGGTGGAGTAGCAGTAGCAGTATGTTGCCCCTAGCCTGGCTGGAAATCAAAGGCAGGCAAGGAGAACCTGGTCAAAATGGTGAAGCTGATTCAATGTGCATAGCAGGGTGGCTTTGAACCAAGTCACAGGACTCCCTAATAAAAGTTGCATTACACTCTGGCTCATTCTCTAAAGATCAACATCCTACAGCCGAGAAAATGGGATTGCAATCAGCTTCAACTACATCCTCCCGTAGCAATCTCTCTCTCACTCCATGGCAGGCCTTAACTTCAGGGCAGAGCTTTTCTCACTCACACTGAGATTCCACCAAATAGTCTCCCTCTCTCTCGTGCTGTCCGTCTGAATCGTCTCGGTGTTATTCAAATGTAATGGACAAGCATATCTGCACTCTTTGGCCATGTGAGCATAAAGGGCTTTCACGTGAGACCGTTATGATCCAGAGGGATTACATTCACATTGAGTCTCTACGTAGAACACCGTCCTTTCTACTGTCACATTTGGACCCAACAGCCCGGCTAGGTCAACTGTACAGCAACAGGCACTTTGTTTACAAAACTCAACATGGCAATCAATGTTCTAGTCGAAATTGTATTTGGAACAATATTACATCCATCACACATTGTTATGTATAAATTTGAGCAGCAGAAACCACCTATTCTGAAGTTCTGTCGGATGACTTCCCAGGTCAAGACCACTCAGAATACTTTCACAAACAAAAAACGGTCTCTAGCAGATCTATTTACATCCCTTTTTCCTAATATGACTGCCCCTACCGGATGTCTTAATACTATATGTTACTGTCTAGATATGGTTTACGATTCCTTTATTTTATGTCAGAAATGATGGATGGGGTCCATAATATGTATCATGTTGTGTCCCTCCAAAATGATTTTTTTTACTGATATTCACATGGCAGACAATGAAACAGAAATACATGGATATCACAATACATTAACAATAATACATTTACGTTGAAATCACAAGTGAAATTCATGACAATGTGTACATTCAGAGGACTCTGAGAGGCCATACTTGTGAACACTAGAAAAAGCGCAAGGTCAAGTTCAAGCATCAACCAATCAGACAAGCATCAGAATCATGTAGTAACCAAAAAAGTGTTAAACAAATCCAAATATATTTTATATTTTGGCAGTTACCTGTACAACATTATAGCCTACTTATCATATGTGTTTTATGAACGCCTAACATAGAGTCAAAGCACATAAGAATATTCAAACTACTCTACAATAGCAACAACATGTTAACAGAACACAAATAGCATTCAGGCCATATGAGCTCATGTCAACTGGACATTTAATTCATAAGACAGATTAACCCAGAGGACAGCACTGGATAGAATGGGTGTCAGATATTTTATTGAGTCTTTGCTGAAGAGATTGAAATGACTGGCACTTATTCCACATGCGAGCACAATGATCTGCGAGCTACAAGGATAAATTAGGCACATTTGTAACAGGCTTCAATGAAGGTGAGGCTGAAGCTCTACAGATCCATCATGGGAGCTATGGTTGTCTTTCCCAGGAAGAGGCTCCCCTCTCCCTCCACTCTGCAGTGCAAAGTAAAGGTTTTGCATTAATACAGAGAACAAACAGATGTGCCTTTAGTCCTGACTGGCCTGTCTGGGGAAATACACACTCTACATAGAGCATACATTTATCTCTTTATGAAAATGCAAAAAAATGGAAGAAAACAACATCATATTGTCGAGTTGCACTGGAAAGCCTGCCTTTGTGGGTCATAATATGTTGTCGTGTGTGAGAATTGGTATACCTGACATCACAAATTAGGTTTCCTCTGAGAAATGATTTTCTTTTCTCATGCACAACCATACCTGCCATTTGACTGACATTTTTATTCTGTCTCTCGTCCTGGTCTTGTTATCAGGTGGTGAGGTTCCGTATACCACCCTGGCCACGAGGATGATGATGGGGGTATGGTGGCTCTTCGCTTTGATCGTACTCTCCTCCTACACAGCCAACCTGGCTGCCTTCCTCACCATCAGCCGTATCGAGAACTCCATCCAGTAAGTAACTGACACACACCACCACTCAGGGTGAAGTTTCCCCTCGGTACACATCTAGGATCAGCTTGTGGGGGAAATACTTTACATTTGAATTGGGACTAGACTATTGGTTCCAAGTTAGTGTGGTTTATTCAATCCACTTGCTAGAAAGACAGTGTGTTATGAATTTGCGGTACAGTACATTCATACATATTTGTGAAATTGACATTCAACTGAGGACATTATGTCAAGGCTTTCAGACAGTAAGTGTGTGCATTGTGTCTTCTAGCTAGTTCTCATTGTAGCAACTATTATGGAAGAACATACTGATGCACAAGACAGACACACGTACAGTAGGTTTACCTGTACCCAGACACATACATTTAAGATTAGGGAGGATAATAATTGGTTTATGAGCATGGTTAAACATATAACAATGCTTAAACCACATCAGGAGACCACTTTGGAGGTCTGGAAAAATTTTGAGAAATGTCGATTTTTGATTGTAGTAATCCTTTAATTAAAGTGTGCAGGCACTGAGCACTGTTGTTTGGTTAGCTGTTTCTGTAGCACATGAGATAAAGTTTGCAAAGCAAATGGCTATAGGATTTGTTTTGTTTTGTTTTTTATTTCACCTTTATTTAACCAAGTAAGCTAGTTGAGAACAAGTTCTCATTTACAACTGCGACCTGGCAGTGCGACAAAAACAACAACACAGAGTTACACATAAACAAATGTATAGTCAATTACACAATAGAAAAATCTATGTACAGTGTGTGCAAATGTAGAAGAGTAGGGAGGTAAAGCAATAAATAGGACATAGAGGCAAAATAATTACAATTTAGCATTAACACTGGCGTGATAGATGTGCAGATGATGATGTGCAAGTAGAGATTCTGGGGTGCAAAAGAGCAAGGATAAATAATATGGGGATGAGGTAGTTGGGTGTGTTATTTACAGATTGGCTGTGTACAGGTACAGTGATTGGTAAGCTGCTCTGACAGCTGATGCTTAAAGTTAGAGAGGGAGATATAAGACTCCACCTTCAGTGATTTTTGCAATTCGTTCCAGTCATTGGCAGCAGAGAACTGGAAGGAAAGGCGGCCAAAGGAAGTGTTGGCTTTGGGGATTACCAGTGAAATATACCTGCTGGAGTGCTTGCTACGGGTGGGTGCTGCTATGGTGACCAGTGAGCTGAGGTAAGGCGGGGCTTTACCTAGCATAGACTTATAGATGTGGACCTGGAGCCAGTGGGTTTGGCGACGAATATGTAGTGAGGGCCAGCCAACGAGAGCATACAGGTCGCAGTGGTGGGTAGTATATGGGGCTTTGGTGACAAAATGGTTGGCACTGTGATAGACTACGTCCAGTTTGCTGAGTAGAGTGTTGGAGGCTATTTTGTAAATGACACCACAGAATTTAAGGATCGGTAGGATAGTCAGTTTTACGAGGGTATGTTTGGCAGGATGAGTGAAGGAGGCTTTGTTGCGAAATAGGAAGCCGATTCTAGATTTACTTTTGGATTTGAGATGCTTAATATGAGTCTGGAAGGAGAGTTTACAGTCAAACCAGACACCTAGGTATTTGTAGTTGTCCACATATTCTAAGTCAGAACCATCCAGAGTAGTGATGCTAGTCGGGCGGGAGGGTGCAGGCAGCAATTGGTTGAAGAGCATGCACTAGTTTTACATGCATTTAAGAAGCCTCGGAAGAAGTGTTGTATGGCATTGAAGCTCGTTTGGAGGTTTGTTAGCACAGTGTCCAAAGGGCCAGATGTATACAGAATGGTGTCGTCTGCGAAGAGGTGTATCAGAGAATCACCAGAAGCATCATTGATACAGTCGAAGTCGGAAGTTTACATACACTTAGGTTGGAGTCATTAAAACTCCTTTTTCAACTTTCAATTTCTTGTTAACAAACTATAGTTTTGTCAAGTCGGTTAGGACATCTATTTTTCCAACAATTGTTTACAGACAGATTATTTCACTTATAATTCACTGTATCACAATTCCAGTGAGTCAGGGGTTTACATACACTGAATTGACTGTCTTTAAACAGCTTGGAAAATTACAGAAAATTATATCATGGCTTTAGAAGCTTCTGATAGGCTACTTGACATAATTTGAGTGAATTGGAGGTGTACCTGTGGATGTACTTCAAGGCCTACCTTCAAATTCAGTGCCTCTTTGCTTGACATCATGGGAAAATAAAAATACATCAGCCAAGACCTCAAAAAAATAATTCTGGTTCATCCTTGGGAGCAATTTCCAAAAGGTACCACGTTCATCTGTACAAACAATAGTGCACAAGCATAAACACCATGGGACCATGCAGCCGTCATACCGCTCAGGAAGGAGACGCGTTCTGTCTCCTAGAGATGAACGTAGTTTGGTGCGAAAAGTGCAAATCAATCACGGAACAACAGTAAAGGACCTTGTGAAGATGCTGGAGGAAACAGATACAAAAGTATCTATATCCACAGTAAAAACCAGTCCTATATCGAAATAACCTGAAAGGCCGCTCAGCAAGGAAGAAGCCACTGCTCCAAAACTGCCATAAAAAAAGACAGACTATGGTTTTCAACTGCACATGGGGACAAAGATCGTACTTTTTGGAGAAATGTCCTCTGGTCTGATGAAACAAAAATAGAACCGTTTGGCCATAATGACCATCGCTATGTTTGGAGGAAAAAGGGGGATGCTTGCAAGCCAAAGAACACCATCCCAACCGTGAAGCACTAGGGTGGCAGCATCATGTTTTGGGGGTGCTTTGCTGTATGAGGGACTGGTGCACTTCACAAAATAGATGACATCACGAGGTAGGAAAAGGATCTGGATATATTGAAGCAACATCTCAAGACAGTCAGGAAGTTAAAGCTTGATTGCAAATGAGTCTTACAAATGGACAATGACTTCCAAAGTTGTGGAAAAATGGCTTAAGGACAACAAAGTCAAGCTATTGGAGTGGCCATCACAAAGCCCTGACCTCAATCCTATAGAAAAGGAAGTCTACAAACTTGACTCAGTTACACCAGCTCTGTCATGAGGAATGGGCCAAAATTCACCCAACTTATTGTGGGAAGCTTGTGGAAAGCTACCTGAAATGTTTGACCCAAGTTTAACAGTTTAAAGGCAATGCTACAAAATACTTATTGAGCATATGTAAACTTCTGACCCACTGGGAATATGATGAAAGGAATAAAAGCTGAAATAAATCATTCTCTCTACGATTATTCGAACATTTTACATTCTTAAAATATAGTGGCGATCCTAACTGACCTAAAACAGGGCAATTTTACTTGGATTAAATGTCAGGAATTGTGAAAAACTGAGTTTAAATGTATTTGGCTAATGTGTATGTAAACTACAGACTAAAACTGTATATACAGAGAAAAGAGACAGAATTGAGAATTGAACCTTGTGGCACCCCCATAGAGACTGCCAGAGGTCCGGACAACAGGCCCTCTGATTTGACACACTGAACTCTATCTGGAAGTAGTTGGTGAACCAGGCGAGGTAGTCATTTGAGAAGCCAAGGCTATTGCGTCTGCCGATAAGAATGCGGTGATTGACAGAGTCGAAAGCCTTGGCCAGGTCGATGAAGATGGCTGCACAGTACTGTCTTTTATCGATGGCGGTTATGATATCGTTTAGGACCTTGAGCATGGCTAAGGTGCACCCATGACCAGCTCGGAAACCAGATTGCATAGTGGAGGTACTGTGGGTTTCGAAATGGTCGGTTATCTGTTTGTTCACTTGGCTTTCGAAGATTTTAGAAAGGCAGGGCAGGATGGTCCATAACAGTTTGGGTCTAGAGTGGCACCCCCTTTGAAGAGGGGGATGGGCAGCTTTCCAATCTTTTGGGATCTCAGACGATACGAAAGACGGGTTGAACATGCTAGTAATAGGGGTTGCAACCATTTCAGCTGCTAATTTTAGAAAGAGAGGGTCCAGATTGTCTAGCCCAGCTGATTTGTAGGGATCCAGATTTTGCAGCTCTTTCAGAACATCAGCTATCTGGATTTGGGTGAAGGAGAAGCGGTGGGGGCTTGGGCATGTTGCTGCAGGGATTGCTGAGATGTTGAAGGCCAGCCGTAGAAAAATGCTTATTGAAATTATCGATAATCGTAGATTTATCGGTGGTGACAGTGTGTCCTATCCTCAGTGTAGTGAGTAGCTGGGAGGAGGTGCTCTTTTTCTCCAAGGAATTTACTGTGTCCGAAAACTTTTTGGAATTAGTGCTACAGGATGCAAATTTCTGTTTGAAAAAGCTAGCCTTAGCTTTCTTAACTGACTGAGTATATTGGTTCCTGACTTCCCTGAAAAGTTGCCTATCGCGGGACTATTCAATGCTAATGCAGAACACCACAGGGTGTTTTTGTGCTGGTCAAGGGCAGTCAAGTCTGGAGTGAATCAAGGGTTCTTAGTTCTACATTTTTTGAATGGGGCATGCTTATTTAAGACGGTGAGGAAAGCACTTTTAAAGAGCAACCAGGCATCCTCTACTGACGTGATGAGGTCAATATCCTTCCAGGATACCCGGGCCATTTCGATTAGAAAGGTCTGCTCACTGAAGTGACCAACTTGCCCTCTAAATACAGCTCTGCTGTCTTCATCCAGGATCTCAGTGATCATTGCCTCATTGCCTGTATCCGCTACGGAGCCGCAGTCAAACGACCACCCCTCATCACTGTCAAACGCTCCTAAAACACTTCTGTGAGCAGGCCTTTCTAATCGACCTGGCCCGGGTATCCTGGAAGGACATTGACCTCATCCCGTCAGTTGAGGATGCCTGGTCATTCTTTAAAAGTAACTTCCTCACCATGTTAGATAAGCATGCTCCGTTCAAAAATGCAGAACTAAGAACAGATATAGCCCTTGGTTCACTCCAGACCTGACTGCCCTCGACCAGCACAAAGATATCCTGTGGCGGACTGCAATAGCATCGAATAGTCCCCGCGATATGCAACTGTTCAGGGAAGTCAGGAACCAATACACGCAGTCAGTCAGGAAAGCTAAGGCCAGCTTCTTCAGGCAGAAGTTTGCATCCTGTAGCTCCAACTCCAAAAGTTCTGGGACACTGTGAAGTCCATGGAGAACAAGAGCACCTCCTCCCAGCTGCCCACTGCACTGAGGCTAGGTAACACGGTCACCACCGATAAATCCATGATTATCGAAAACTTCAACAAGCATTTCTCAACAGCTGGCCATGCCTTCCGCCTGGCTACTCCAACCCCACCCCCCGCAGCTACTCGCCCAAGCCTCTCCAGGTTCTCCTTTACCCAAATCCAGATCGCAAATGTTCTGAAAGAGCTGCAAAACCTGGACCCGTACAAATCAGCTGGGCTTGACAATCTGGACCCTCTATTTCTGAAACTATCCGCCGCCATTGTCGCAACCCCTATTACCAGCCTGTTCAACCTCTCTTTCATATCGTCTGAGATCCCCAAGGATTGAAAGCTGCCGCAGTCATCCCCCTCTTCAAAGGGGAGGACACCCTGGACCCAAACTGTTACAGACCTATATCCATCCTGCCCTGCCTATCTAAGGTCTTCGAAAGCCAAGTCAACAAACAGGTCACTGACCATCTCGAATCCCACCGTACCTTCTCCGCTGTGCAATCTGGTTTCCGAGCCGGTCACGGGTGCACCTCAGCCACGCTCAAGGTACTAAACGATATCATAACCGCCATCGATAAAAGACAGTACTGTGCAGCCGTCTTCATCGACCTTGCCAAGGCTTTCGACTCTGTCAATCACCATATTCTTATCGGCAGACTCAGTAGCCTCGGTTTTTCGGATGACTGCCTTGCCTGGTTCACCAATTACTTTGCAGACAGAGTTCAGTGTGTCAAATCGGAGGGCATGCTGTCCGGTCCTCTGGCAGTCTCTATGGGGGTGCCACAGGGTTCAATCCTCGGGCCAACTCTTTTCTCTGTATATATCAATGATGTTGCTCTTGCTGCGGGCGATTCCCTGATCCACCTCTACGCAGACGACACCATTCTATATACTTCCGGCCCATCCTTGGACACTGTGCTATCTAACCTCCAAACGAGCTTCAATGCCATACAACACTCCTTCCGTGGCCTCCAACTGCTCTTAAATGCTAGTAAAACCAAATGCATGCTTTTCAACCATTCGCTGCCTGCACCCGCACGCCTGACCAGCATCACCACCCTGGATGGTTCCGACCTTGAATATGTGGACATCTATAAGTACCTAGGTGTCTGGCTAGACTGTAAACTCTCCTTCCAGACTCATATCAAACATCTCCAATCGAAAATCAAATCAAGAGTCTGCTTTCTATTCCGCAACAAAGCCTCCTTCACTCACGCCGCCAAACTTACCCTAGTAAAACTGACTATCCTACCGATCCTCGACTTCGGCGATGTCATCTACAAAATTGCTTCCAACACTCTACTCAGCAAACTGGATGCAGTTTATCACAGTGCCATCCGTTTTGTCACTAAAGCACCTTATACCACCCACCACTGCGACTTGTATGCTCTAGTCGGCTGGCCCTCGCTACATATTCGTCGCCAGACCCACTGGCTCCAGGTCATCTACAAGTCCATGCTAGGTAAAGCTCCGCCTTATCTCAGTTCACTGGTCACGATGGCAACACCCATCCGTAGCACGCGCTCCAGCAGGTGTATCTCACTGATCATCCCTAAAGCCAACACCTCATTTGGCCGCCTTTCGTTCCAGTTCTCTGCTGCCTGTGACTGGAACGAATTGCAAAAATCGCTGAAGTTGGAGACTTTTATCTCCCTCACAAACTTCAAACATCTGCTATCTGAGCAGCTAACCGATCGCTGCAGCTGTACATAGTCTATCGGTAAATAGCCCACCCATTTTTACCTACCTCATCCCCATACTGTTTTTATTTATTTACTTTTCTGCTCTTTTGCACACCAATATCTCTACCTGTACATGACCATCTGATCATTTATCACTCCAGTGTTAATCTGCAAAATTGTAATTATTCGCCTACCTCCTCATGCCTTTTGCACACAATGTATATAGACTCTTTTTTTTTCTTTTTTTTCTCTACTGTGTTATTGACTTGTTAATTGTTTACTCCATGTGTAACTCTGTGTTGTCTGTTCACACTGCTATGCTTTATCTTGGCCAGGTCGCAGTTGCAAATGAGAACTTGTTCTCAACTAGCCTACCTGGTTAAATAAAGGTGAAATAAATAAATAAAAAAAATTTTAGGACAGCTGTTTTTTAGTCAAGACATTTGTGTTTTTTTTTAACTTAATATGTACTTTGTACTGTATGTGTGTCTATAGTTTTGTTTAATGTTGTGTTAGTGTATGCAAGTTGTTTTGTCTGAAACTTTGTTCCCCCTGCTGCTATTGGACCAGGTCTCTCTAAAAAAGAGATGTTATCTGAATGAGAAAAACCTGTATAAATAAAGGTTAAATAAAAGAAAAAATTAAGTTACACTGGTGGGCCCCGGTGGCATACGTTTATAAAACCAAATGCTTACCTTAACTTGGAAGAGTTCCAGTGTTTGATAACCATAACCATCTAACAAACATAGCATCCCTCTCTGTTTGAGCCAGTTGTTTGAGTAGGCTAAACTAGCTAGCTGCATTCGCTAGCTAAGTAAGTGAAAGTGAAAAAAATATATAGCTAACTCTCTCACTTTCTCTTGCTTCTCCTTCCTTTTTGAAAAGATTATTTGTTAAAAACTGTTCAACTATTGTCTTTCTCTCTCTTTGAGTCAACTACTCACCACATTTTATGCACTGCAGTTCTAACTAGCTGTAGCTTATGCTTTCAGTACTAGATTAATTTTCTGATACTTTGATTTGGTGGACAACATGTCAGTTCATGCTACAAGAGCTCTCATAGGTTGGAGGACGTCCTCCGGAAGTTGTCAAAATTACTGTGTAAGTCTATGGAAGGGATGAGAACCATGAGCCTTCTAGGTTTTTTATTGAAGCCAGATGTCCTCCAGCTTTTCATCCTCCAGCTACACCATGGTGCTACCACAGATAGTATAGTTGTGGCTACTGTAGACCATTGCAAAACAGTGTTTTGATCAATTATTTGGTGACGTGAATATACAGTATATCGTTTTTATCGAGAACTGATATCTTTTTAACATTTTCACTGTTTTTATGAAATTTACTGAGGAGGATGGTCCCCACCCTTCCTGCTGTGAGGAGCCTCCATTGCCTCACGCTGCAGTTGACGGAGTGTGCATAAATGAATCCACATGGGAATATACATTCGTAGCACTGCTCTCTCTGCTCACTGCTCTCTCTGCTTATTGCTCTCTCTGCTCACTGCTCACTGCTCTCTGCTCACTGCTCTCTCTCGCACTCTCTGCTCACTGCTCTCTCTGCTCACTGCTCTCTCTGCTCACTGCTCTCTCTGCTCACTGCTCTCTCTCGCACTCTCTGTATCAATCAGGCAGTCTGCTGTTTCTGGACAGATGGAGTGTCTGTCTGGGAAGAAGCCACATGGGCACATCCCCTCTCTAGGGGCCAGTGAGGGCCCTCTGTTTTTAATTTCCTGTGTGGCACAAATCAGATCTATCATCCTGCGGGTGACGTCACTCTCCCGGGCACAACGGGTAACTGGTTTACGAGGACTCCACGGTGGACTCTATGGTGTTTTAGGAGGATGTGCACTGTGCCCACGCTGAAGGAGGACTAGAGCAGATCTGAGGGAGTGTGTGTGAGTTGTGGCAGGTAGAGGGGCCCAGAGTCAACAGTTAGGGAACTTTCTTCAACACCACGTCAATGTCTTCAACACCACATCCCACACCACGTCGATTGAAATTGCATGTCTTTACTAAGCCTTGTCTCTGTTTATCATCTCGTCGTCATCATTTGTTTGCTCCCCTCACGGTGCCACGCCTAAATCCCCACCGCTCATTTGGCAAATCAGATTCCGGATTGCCTAGCAGTAAGAAGTTAATTGTGCTTTAGCGAGAATATCTCATCTCCCTGCTCCATCTTGCTGAAGAAGGTTAGGGAAATAAAGCGAGAGAAAGAGAGAAGGAGAGTGAGTGGGAACGCCCCCCCTTTCCCTTTTTTGTTTTGTTTTTGCATGAGATGTCATTAATGAGTCCTTCTCAAATTGCTCCGTTCTACTTCTATGCAGCTAATTATGATTTCCATACATTTCAATGTATTATCTTTAATGTGTAGACTCTGGGATCATTACTGCAATAATTAGAGCCTAAACTTTACACCCAGGGGCCTGTTGTTTTAAAGAGGAGGGATGTGCTACCTCAGACAGGAAACCCTCAAGATTTATGGAATGTGAATTGAGATGGGAGGGGGAAAAGGGAAACAAACTCTGATCTTGTAATTAGATGGTCTGTAATCTGATAAAAGTTTGATTACCATTCTTGCAGCGAGTTTGGAAAGTGGATCTCTTGGATCTCTCCCCTCTTCAGTCCTTATACACATTTGAATCGGTTTCTACCTACAGATAAGGAGGGAGTCATATAGATAGCATTTTAATAGTGGTCTGCTACCATGTCATTGAGCCAGTAAAGCTGAATGGCTTGACACAGTGACAAGAAAAAGAGACCGAGTTTTTGTATTAATACTCCAAGGTTGAGTTTTGTGGAGGATTGTTTTTGTTAGATAGTGTTGCGAATCCTTTAGGGGGAGATTGGAGGAGAGTGGAGCTGAAGCAGCAGAGCTGGTAGGAACAGAATGTGTGAACAGTGAAAAGATAGGAGTCAGCAGACATTGTGGGCGGATTGATGGAAGAGGAGAGATGGAGGACTGAGGATTGGGGTCAGAAAAAAGAAAGAGAGGAGAGGAGAGGGCACCCGTTTAGAGCGAGAGGACATGGAGTGGAAGGATGAGTATAAGGATGGAGGGGTGGATTGACGGAGGGTGTGTGTGTTTGCGTATGTGTGTGTGCGCGCGTGTGTGTGTTGGGGAATTGGGCAAACACCTGCTTTGTCAGGGACAACATTAGACATTTAAAGGGCTGTCATTGTGTCTTTGAGTGTCATGAAAAGCGCTACACAAATTCCAATGTATTCTTAGTAAACACCAATAAACCTACAGTGGACACATCACACATGGTGGCTTCACAAGGTGAGGGACATGTTTGAGAGAGGGGTGTATTCATTAGTGCACGCTGTAGCAAAACGTGTTGCAATGGAAAGCATTTTGCAATTAAATGTGTGTAACAAACATGTCCCGGCTCATCCCTCTCTGTTTCTCCCCTTTTTCTTTTCTGTTTGATTTCTACACCCCTGCTGAACAGCTATTTAGTTGTTTTGGCCCTTTTCAAAAGTGGTGCACTACATAGGGTATAGGTTGCCATTTGGGACACAAGCATAGTCTACCTTAGTCTACGACTCCTCCACCCACCCCACCATCACTCTCCCTATATCCCCATGTGCCCACACATTATTTAAGGAGAATTTCCCCCTTCAAAGAGAATGCAAATGATAGACACGGGCACGCCGAAACGTGGAAGAGGGAAGTGGGAAGATTAAGGGCAAGGATTAATTGACAGCAATAAAAGATTAACATTTGGCAGCCAGGTTCATTAAAACCTCAAAGAGGGTTGAAAGTAGCTGCAGAGAGCAGGGGGGAGTAGTGCGGGGGGGGTGACAGTATGCTGATGTAACGATATTCAATTAATGAATTCTCCGGTAAACTCGTCGTGTGATTGTACTTAGAATAATTGAAACGGAAGGGCATAACACGATGGAGTTCTCTTTCTACGGACTAAATCTGTCCGTAAACAGAAGTGTATCAATACTGACGGCGATGGAATTGTTGTTCTCCTAGTCACATCGGCAGCTTGTGTTAAAGCAATTTGACAAACAAACAGTAATTAGTCCCAGGAATGGTTTTCTATTACAGTTATAAATGGTGAGTGTTTGAAAACTTATCAAACCGTAGCATTGTAATTAAAATACCTTCATTTCCCTGGAGGTGGTGATGGTATGAGAGTGATTTTATTTCAGTCCTCTATTATTCCCCTTTTAGTTGAACTACATGGAGCTTCTTGCCAGTTGATTGGCTGGCTTACCCTTAACTATATTCATGTTATTAACTCAGCGCTGACAGAACAACTCTTTGTTTAACTAGTGTGTGTGTGTGTGTGTGTGTGTGTGTGTGTGTGTGTGTGTGTGTGTGTGTGTGTGTGTCAAATCAAAATCAAATCAAATCAAATCAAATTTTATTTGTCACATACACATGGTTAGCAGATGTTAATGCGAGTGTAGCGAAATGCTTGTGTGTGTGTGTGTGTGTGTGTGTGTGTGTACTTTTCTGTGTGTGTGTGCGTGTGTGTGTGTGTGCATGCGTGTGTCCCTCTATGCGTACTGTAGGTGAATGGGTTTGGAGTGTGATTATTTGCACGTGTATCTAACTATCATTCCACATCATCGTCATGTTGTGTCTTTGTACATGTGTACATGTACATGTGTCTTTCCCCTAACCTCCCCCTACTGTCTTTGTCTATAGGTCTCTCCAGGACCTGTCCAAGCAGACAGAGTTGCCCTACGGGACGGTGTTGGACTCGGCTGTGTACGAGCAGGTGCGCAGTAAGGCCATGAACCCCTTTGAAAGGGACCCCATGTACTCCCAGATGTGGCGTATGATCAACCGCACCGGAGGGGCTGACAACAACGTGGAGGAGTCCAAGGAGGGCATCCGCAAGGTAGGTGGCCATACTACACTAAATGAAACACCCCCATTATCATGCAATAGTGGGCGAGTCCAAGGAGGGCATCCTCAGACTTCACATAGCCAATGCCATTTCGCAGATGCTTTTATCCAAAACAACGTACATTACAGTGAGCTCATACATTTTAGTATGTGTGAACCTGGGGGAATCTGGCTAACTAATGCAGTATATGAACCCATGACCCTGGCATTGCAGGCACCATGCTCTTACCAACTGAGGCTCACAAGATCATGTGTGTTCTAACATTATTATTTTCTCAATTGCTAAAACACTAAAACCCAATTGGCTGAACAAAGTTCTCAGTTGCCTGGACTCATTTAGCTAATTATGCAGTCTGTTGTCCATACCTTAAACCATTTCACATGATAAAACACAATTTGCAGATCTCACTTAGACTTTTCAGCAAAACTCTAAACACATTCTCATTCTCAAAACACATTCTGCACTCTAATGCACATGTCATCCATACTGGTAAACACAAGTGGCAACAATCAAATACAAATAGAGAACATATGTCATTGATTGAACACAACCACTCAAAATTGATTTAACGTGTTTCAAATGATGCGACACAACCAATATAAGCCAGTTCAGAGAGCAAACAGGTTGTTGAAGGTGGGAAGGAGAAAGTCTGAGAATGGATACTGTAGTACAGTGCATTGTAGGCTGTATACTGTACAATGGACAAATTGTATGGCCTGAACATTGTGCTTTCCATTTATTAACAGTACTGACTTCTCAATAGATTTTGACTGGTTGCAGGTTCATATCAACAAAGAACAAGAATTATAGTATCACAGAGACAAAGGACAAGTTTGTGAGATGCAGGGTACAGTACTGTAAAAATAGGGGTACAAGGAGGAAGAACAAAAAACTAAATTGCAAAGAGCAAAGCAGAGTAGTAATTTCTGATCAATTTTGAGCTACTATGATAGAACATGTTTTCGTTCATCAAAAGACAATGACGGAAAAATAGATTAGATTAAAAGATTAAAAATGTACTTCTCCCTGAGAATTGTATGTTTTGAACAATGTGTTTTCTATTTTTCGGTGTATTGTTTACTGACTGCTTGAGAGTGTATATCATTTTGATCACTTTGTTTATTATTTGAGAGCCGTGTTTGATTTTGAACACAGGTAAAACTGTTTTGAGGTGAATGTTTCATTTTGCAAGAGGAGTCAGAGGTTATGTAAATAGTGCTTGAAGATGAGGTTTTGTGTTTAATGTTTTCAGGAAATGGAGCAAGGTATCAGAAATGGTGTTTTAGCAATTGAGAAAAACTGTAATATGCGGTGTTCTAGACCTCTTACTAGTCATGAATGTTTCATAGGGTTTCATATACCGCACCTCTGGCTGGGTGACACGTGTGGTGTGTTTTACATGTGTTCCTTATTGTCAGTAGTTTGTTAAGCATTCATTTCTAAACAACAACTATAGACTGAAAACTAGCATGTGAGTCACAGAGAGAGTGAGAGGGAGGGAGAGAGAAAGACAGAGAGAGAGAGAGAGAGAGAGAGAGAGAGAGAGAGAGAGAGAGAGAGAGAAGGCTGTACTCTAGCTCTCTAAATGTTTCTTGTGAGATACATGTATGCATGGTTTAGTGCTCATTCCCCTAGATATTTACTTACTACCATAAGTGCCTAGTACTGGTACGTAAATGCATCATTTGTAAGCCTCAACACACGTACAGTATATCCTCCCTGATGTTTTAATTCCTGAATTAGAGCTGACATAGGCTTTGTGTCCCAAATGGTACCCTATTCCCTATTTAATGCACTACTTTTGATGGGCCATGGTCTAAAGTAGTACACTATACAGTATGGGGAGTAGGGTGCCATTTGGACATACACGTGGTAACAGCAATTAAAGCAATGGTAAATGAGTGAAGTATGACTTCAAGTCTTCATCTCCTTGCCTTGAGGATTATTAGGGCTGAATATCTCATTAGTGGGTTTGGTTTCATGAATTAGTCAGCATTATTTTGAGGTGATCAGCACTCCCAGGTGCTCAGATAAATATTGCATGACAGGGGTGTCACCCCCAGAGTAGCAGACAAGTACAACAACTGTGAAGCTTAATGCAGGCCACCACACCCACTGCACTCTCTCTACCTGCCTCCCCTTTTCTCCCTTATTCCCCCACCCTCCCCCTCACTGGGCTGTAGGCTCAACGTCTCCCTCTAGTGGGATACTGGTGTCCCTGACTCTCTCCCTTGCAATGACAAGTTTCTCTCTCCTAACCTAGAATTGTTTTTTTCCCCTTTCTTTAAAAAAAATAAATATATATTTACATTTTGAAGCAGTATCTCTGAAAAGCAGTATCTTTTGTCTGAAGGGCCAGTGACTCCGGCAGCCATACCTTCCCGCCATAACACAGCCATAATACCCGGCAGCCATACCTTGTATTTTATGCCTCTCTCTCCTGCTCCATGTTTTGTTGGCCGGGTGTTGACAGTTGTATATTCCACACACTGTCAATACACCCCTCCGAATCACAGTCCCAGGCAGTATGGATTTTGTCCCCCACACTTTTCAGATTGCAATCATTGTAGCAGAATAATATGATCTGTCAGAGCCCCTGCGTTTCTTTTATCAGGAACATATAGCATAACCCTGAAGGACAATGTTAGGGGCACCAATCGCTGCCACTTCAGTCAAAGCTCAGAACGATCAATACTTTTTTAGGTTCCCCTCAAGCAGCATACCACCCTGCATCCAGCTGCTGGCTTACCTCAAGCTAAGCAGCGTTGGTCCTGGTCAGTCCCTAGATGGGAGAACAGATGCTGCTGGAAGTGGTGTTGCAGGGTATGTAGGGGACACTCTTTCCTCTTAAGATAATGTCCCAGGGCAGTGCATGGGGACATTGGCCAGCATATGGTGCTATCTTTCAGATGGGATGTTAATTGTGGTTATTTAAAATCCCATGGCACTTATCACAAGAGTAGGGGTGTTAACACGGTTATCCTGGTTAAATTCCCAACCTGACCCCATTCTATCATGGCCATCTAATCATCTCCTTCATTCTCACCTCTTCACCAATCATGCCAGCTGATGTGTAGTGAGCGTTCTGGCACAAAATGGTTGGCGTGCATCACCCAAGTGGGTGCCACACATTGGTGGTGGATAAGGTCAGTTTCCCCCTTACTATGTAAAGTGCTTTTTGTAGGTAGAAAGGTGCCATACACGGTGTATTCGGAAAATATTCAGACCCCTTCCCCTTTTCCACATTTTGTTACTTTACAGCCTTATTAAATAAATACCCCATAATGACAAAGCGAAAACTGTTTTTTAGGAATGTTTCCAAATTTCTAAATAAAATTTAAAAAACAGAAATACCTTCTTTACATAAGTATTCAGACCCTTTGCTATGAGAATCAAAATTGAGCTCAGGTGCATCCTGTTTCCATTGAGCACGCTTGAGATGTTTCTACAACTTGATTGGAGTCCACCTGTGGTAAATTCAAATGATTGGACATGATTTGAAAAGACACACACCTGTCAACATATGGTCCCGCAATTGACAATGCATTTCAAAGCAAAAACCAAGCTATGAGGTCGAACGAATTTCCGTAGAACCCCGAGACAGGATTGTGTTGAGCCAGAGATCTGGGGAAGGGTACCAAAAAAATGTCTGCAGCATTGAAAGTCCCCAAGAACACAGTTGCCTCCATCAATCTTAAATGGAAGTTTGGAACCACCAAGACCCTTCCTAGAGCTGGCCGCCCAGCCAAACTGAGCAAACGGGGGAGAAGGGCCTTGGTCAGGTAGATGACCAAGAATCCAATGGTCATTTTGACAGAGCTCCAGAGTTTCTCTGTGGAGATGGGAGAACCTTCCAGAAGGATAACCATCTCTGCAGCCCTCCACCAATCAGGCCTTTATGGTACAGTGACCAGACAGATACCACTCCTCAGTAAAAGGCACATGACAGCCCGCTGGGAGTTTGCCAAAAGGTACCTAAAGGACTCTCAGACCATGAGAAAAAAGATTATCTGGTCTGATGAATCCAAGATTAAACTAATTTAGCCTGAATGCCAAGCGTCACGTCTGGACGAAACCTGGCACCATCCCTATGGTGAAGCATGGTGGTGGCAGCATCATGCTGTGGGGATGTATTTCTGCAGAAGGGACTGGGAGACTAGTCAGGATCAAGGGAAAGATGAATGGAGCAAAGTACATAGAGATCTTTGATGAAAACCTGCTCCAGAGCACTCAGGACCTCAGACTGGGGCAAAGGTTCACATTCCAACAGGACAATGACCCTAAGCACACAGCCAAGACAATGTAGGAGTGGGTTCAGGACAAGTCTCTGAATGTCCTTGAGTGACCCAGCCAGAGCCCAGACTTGAACCTGATCGAAAATCTCTGGAGAGACCTGAAAATACCTGTGCAACGACACTCCCCATCCAATCTGACAGAGCTTGAGAGGATCTGCAGAGGATAATGGAAGAAACTCCCCACATACATGTGTTCCAAGCTTGTAGCATCATACCCAAGAAGACTCGAGGCTGTAATTGCTGCCAAAGGTGCTTCAACAAAGTACTGAGTAAAGGGCCTGAATCCTTGTGTAAATGTGACATTTCAGTTGCTTATTTATTTATACATTTACAACATAAAAATTACAACCTGTTTTTGCTTTGTCATTGTGGGGTATTTAGTGTAATTTGTTAAGGGGGGTAAAAAACAATTTAATACATTTTAGAGTAAGGCTCTTGTCACGCCCTGACCTTAGAGATCCTTTATATTCTCTATTTGGTAGGTCAGGGTGTGACTAGGGTGGGAAATCTATGTTTATATTTCTTTGTTGGCCGAGTATGGTTCCCAATCAGAGGCAGCTGTCTATCGTTGTCTCTGATTGAGGATCATACTTAGGCAGCCCTTTCCCACCTTCTGTTGTGGGATCTTGTCTTTGTTTGTTGCATGGGTTGCACTCCTAAGCTTTTCATTCATTGAGTTGCTTATTGTTTTTTTTGGTGGAACATTTTAATAAAGAAAATGTACGCCTAGCGCGCTGCACCTTGGTCTTCATTTAACGATGGACGTTACAGCTCTAACATAACAAAATGTGGAAAAAGTCAAGAGGTCTGGATACTTTCCGAATGTACTGTAAATCCAATCCAAAACCTATTCTTGGAATTTTAGCAATATATTATTATGACATTTTTCACATATTGTTCATATCATAGCCATTTGACTATCAATCTTAAAATCCTTAACTTCTTATGGCTGCAATCCCGTTAACGGAAGCGAATATGACAACAACCAGTGAAAGTACAGGGCGCCAAATTCAAAAGAACAGAAGAGTCAAAGTGGGGGGTTCTACTAAGTTCTACTAAGTTAAAATATGGAATTGTTTTTAGATGGTCATACCAAGGATCACTTAGCTATTTCATTTAGAATTGAAGGACCCCATTGAAGGACACCTTTAGGTATAACAAAAACTACTTCCATGTATACTTCCATAAAAATGTTTAACTGGTACCGTGGTGCCTTCAGACGAGTTTTGTGAGGCTTGTGGGCGTCTGACAAAAACGCCTCCTGCTGGCGGGAGACAGAGTTGGGCTTCGTTCTTTACGTCTTCCACTCTGGCGGGAGTAAGCCATCTAGTGCGAGAGACTCATTGGAATGAAGACTAGAGCAGACACAGAGTTTTTATTGAATAATTTCAAAAGTAAAATATACACGAAACACTTTTTTGGTTACTACATGATTTCCTATGTGTTATTTCATAGTTTCGATGTCTTCACTATTATTCTACAAAGTAGAAAATAGTAAAATTAAAGAAAAACCCTTGAATGAGTGGGTGTGTCCAAACGTTTGACTGGTACTGTATATAAAAGTCAAAAGTTTGGACCCACCTACTCATTTCAGGGGGGTCTCAAATATTCAAAGTATCCACCCTTTACCTTGATGACAGCTTTGCACACTCTTGGCATTATCTCAACCAGCTTCATGAGGTACTCACCTGGAATGCATTTCAATTAACAGATGTGCCTTGTTCATAGTTCATTTTTGGAATTTCTATCCTTCTTAGTGCGTTTGAGACAGACAATCAATTCTGTTGTGACAAGGTAGGGGTGGTATACAGAAGATAGCCCTACTTGGTAAAATACCATATTATGGCAAGAACAGATCAAATAAGCTAAGAGAAATGACAATCCATCATTACTTTAAGACATGAATGTCAGACAATCTGGAACATTTTAAGAACATTAAAAGTGTGTTCAAGCGCAGTCACAAAAACCATCAAGCGCTATGATGAAACTGCCTCTCATGAGGACTGCCACAGGAAAGGAAGAGCCAGAGTTACTTCTGCTGCAGAGGATAAGTTCATTAGTTACCAGCCTCAGAAATTGCAGCCCAAATACATTTTTCACAGAGTTCAGAGGACACTGTGTAAATCAGGCCTTCATGGTTGAATTGCTGCAAAGAAACCATTACTAAGAAGAAGAGACTTACTTAGTCCAAGAAATACTAGCAATGGACATTAGACCGGTAGAAATCTGTCCTTTGGTCTGATGAGTCCAAATGTGAGATTTTTGGTTCCAACCATGTCTTTATGAGACGCAGAGTAGGTGGTTCCCACCATGAAGCATGGAGGATGTGTGATGGTGTGGGGGTGCTTTGCTGGTGACACTGTCTGTAATTTATTTAGAATTCAAGGCACACTTAACCAGCATGGCCCCCACAGCATTCTGCAGTGATACGCCATCCCATCTGATTTGCACTTAGTGGGACTATAATTTGTTTTTCAACACGACAATGACCCATCACACCTCCAGGAAGTGTCATGGCTATTTGACCAAGAAGGAGAGTGATGGAATGCTGCATCAGATGACCTGGCCTACACATTCACCTGACCTCAACCCAATTGAATTGGTTTGGGATGAGTTGGACCACAGAGTGAAGGAAAAGCAGCCAACAAGTGTTCAGCATATGTGGGAACTCCTTCAAGACTTTTGTAAAAGCATTCCATGTGAAGCTGGTTGAGAGAATGCCAAGAGTGTACAAAGCTGTCATCAAGGCAAAGGGTGGCTGCTTTTAAAGAATCTCAAATATAAAATATATTTTGATTTCACACTTTTTTTGTTACTACCTGATTCCATATGTGTTATTTCATAGTTTTGATGTTTTCACTATTATTCTACAATGTAGAAGAAGAAGATTTTACTGTAGTTTATTATATACTGTTGGGCTTTCAAGTATATCCTGACCTAGTACTTTAATAGCATGGCTCCCATCACTGCTCATTGTCATGTGGCCGGAGGCCGAGGCTGTACATCTTCTCTTTCACTACATCAGTGTCCTCTAGAGAACTAAAATTGCAGTCGATTCCACATATGCATGCTGCTCTGTCTGGAATAACGAGAGTAGCTATGAAGATTATGCTAATAACCCAGGTAATGGTGAATCATCCTTCTGCTAGTTGGTTCTTTCTGGATGCAGGAGAAAATGGTCATGGCTCGTCTCTGGAGAGATATAGAGGGTGAGGGAGGGAGGGATGGAGGGATGGAGGGGGAGATGGGAGGTGTCTGACTACAAATGAGGTTGTCCTTCACACTGCGGTGCTAAAAGTGATCTCAGTCATTTTTCTCATTGTGCCGACTTCATTACCAAGGGCTTATATTGCAAACATGTCCCTCACACTTAAGAGAGAGGGAGGGGGTCGATGGAGATAGAGAGGGGATGATAGATGGATAGATGGATAGACTACATGACCAAAAGTATATGGACAACTGCTCTTCGAACATCTCATTAAAAAATATAATGGGCATCATGGAGTTTTATACCACTCCAGCCGACGCTTAGCATTGTGCGTGGTGATTTTAGGCTTGGGTGGGTCCTCTCTGCCATGGAAACCCATTTCATGAAGCTACCGACGAACAGTTCCTGTGCTGACATTGCTTCCAGAAGCATTTTGGAACTCGGTAGTGAGTGTTGCAACCGAGGACAGGCGACTTTTACACACTATACGCTTCAGCATTCGTTCAGTGAGCTTGTGTGGCCTACCACTTCACGGCTGAGCCGTTGTTGCTCCTAGACGTTGCCACTTCACATTAATAGCACTTACAGTTGACCGGGGCAGCTCTAGCAGGGCAGAAATTTGACGAACTGACTTGTTAGAAAGGTGGCATCCTATCATGATGCCACATTGAAAGTCACTGTGCTCTTCAGTAAGACAATTCTACTCCCAATGCATGTCTATGGAGATTCATGGCTGTGTGCTCAATTTTATACAGCTGTCAGCAACGGGTGTGGCTGAAATAGCCGAATCCACTAATTTGAAGGTGTGTCCATGTACTTTTGTATATATATATATAGGATACGATACGATACAATAGGATAAGGTAGGTAGGTAGGTAGGTAGGTAGGTAGGTAGGTAGGTAGGTTGGTTGATGGGTTGGTTGGTTGGTTGGTTGGTTGGTTGGTTGGTTGGTGGGTGGGTGGCTGGGTGGGTGGGTTGGTTGGTTGGTTGGTTGGTGGGTTGGTTGTGAGAGTGATGGAGGGGGGAGGGAAAGGAAGAGAGAGCATGGGAGAGTAATGGCAACAGTGGTGGAGTCCAGAGTGTGAATTCACCATGATATTCGAGTGGGGGTCTCTGTAATGAGATGAGATTTATTTATATGGGCTTAATAATAAACTGTAAAAATGAATTACCTTCATGTGGCATGAACACAACCATTCATGATTACAAATTACTTCAAAATTGTGGAATGTTCATCCACTCTAAAATAATTCCAGCATCCAAACTGCATGTATACTTGTGCTATTTGATGAATGGAAATAGACATCTGTTACAAAACACCAAAATGTGTGCCTATTGTATAGATTACCTCAACTAGCCTGTATCCCTGCACACTGCCTCGGTACTGGTGCCCCCTGTATATAGCCTAGTTATTCTTATTGTGTTACTTTTTATTATGACTTTTTATTTTAGCCTGCTTGGTAATATGTTTTTCTTCTTGAACTGCACTGTTGGTTAAGGGCTTGTAAGTAAGCATTTCACGGTAAAGTCTACACTTGTTGTATTCGGCGCATGTGGCAAATAGTTTGATTTGACATTCAGCGATTGCCATTGATTAGGCCTACATTAACTGATGCATCTTGCTGACAAATGTACCTTTTTTTGTGGCCTGAAACGTCGGGTTAACTGAAATGGGGCTGAAACTATCCCGGGGAAAAACAGGATGGTCACTCTAACACACATGGTCAATTTACTAGACTAGGCTACAAAGTGTATTACCCTGAACTTCAAATAGCCTTTCCGTTAGCCAGTGATGTAGTTTTTTTTTTTTTTTTAAATAGGTCGTAAACTCCGATTGCTGGTCACGGTGAAAAAAGTAACGCTCCTTATACTTTCAACGCATTTTTTGGAACAAGGTGGGTAAACAGCGTTTACTAGCATTTACCCTCCACGAGGTCTACACCTCTGCTGGTAGCCTACCCTCTCAGCCAAGGCCATTTGAAACGCATGAACACACACAAAATAGGTAGTCTTTACATTCAATATAATAGACGAGTTGAATCAAAACATGTTTTACACCCTAGTTCATGAGTTGTCCATAATTCATGAGTTAATGCTCGGAGTCGTCACAGATCGTGTGACATTAAGCACAACCTTTTATTTCTTTACATGAATGACATTTATGACAGTATTATTTTTCATTACTAAGCATTTAACAATTGAATTAACATGGAACTTTAACCTTGTACGAATCATGGATCTTGGAGATCTTGGAAAAATGTGCTATGCCTACATAATGTTTCATTACGTTTCACTGTGAAAACAGTGAAAATAATGTAGGCCTATGCCATTGCAAAATCGAATGCTTCTAACTACAGGCCTACTGTTATTAACGTGTATTTGTTGGATGGATTGGATTGGTGTCTAGCTGTAGACTAGTTCTCTTGTGATATTGTCAACCATCATCAGCTGATCCAGGAAAGAAAACAAATATTGATTGAAAATAATAAAGCTAAATGAATGGTCTACTACTTCCGGCCATGGATGGCACGGAGAACACCGGTACCCGTGCCCACTTGAAAAACAAAGCAATAAGCGCTCTAACAGCTGACTGACAAAAGTAAATCATGATAAATCAATGGATAAATCTAATGCATTGGAATAAAGGCTATTTTTTTTAAATCAAGGACGCGTCGCAAACAAATGGCGAAAATGAGGAAGTACCACGGAAAATGCATACGTAAAGGAGCTCAGCTGAGGCCTGAAATTCAGCACTACTGGATGGACAGTGCCTCCACATAGGAATAAATGGTTTAATCCATGGTTTCATTGTAATATTTTATTTTCATATTTACCACTGTAAAACACATTAACCACTTAACTTTAAACAAATAGGAAAATAGTTTAATCAGCATTATTTTGTTGCATTTAGGGGCGATAACATCTCATTATGGCTCCTCTGTAATTTGCACCATGGCTGAGACTCTCTCCAGTGCCGCTGCGTAATTAAAGAAAAGAGAAGCTAGAAGAAAAGATGCAAACAAAAGAGTTTAGTCTTCACATTGTAAAAGCTCTTATTTACTTTATCTTTCTCAGCCCCCCCCACCCCAGTATGCTCATTAGTTTCTTGTCATATTGAAATATGTTAAACGTGGTGCAGTGAGAATGAGAGACATTGTTTACACAGAGCATATCAATGAGCTGTTCTGCTCCTCTCTGCCCGTCTGTCTGTCTGTCTTCCACTGTGTGTGCTCTCTGTGTGGAGTGGCTCAGTGCTCTGAGAGCCTCTCCAACACCTGTTTCACTGCCGGATGGCTCTCTTAAATCACACTGTGTGTGTGAGGGACTTGTAGCCCTGTTGTGTGTGTGTGTGTGTGTGCTTGCACAGTATGGCCGACGAGTGTCAACCCTTGCTTTAACCCCACATGCCAGTCGTCAAGGGGAAGAGCTTGACAGTTGCCAGGGTTACGGGCAATAGCAGAGCAGCAGTGGTGGGTGGAAGGTTCGGCTTGCAGTGCAGCTTTGCTAACATCGGTTCATCTGTGTACAGTCATGGATTCTGACGACGATAATACGTAGCCAGAAGTAAATAATGGATTATTGGGGATTCTGTCACCATGGGCCTTCCTGCACAACTCAAGGTAAGGGTAATTTGACATAAATATATATTTTGCATGAACTATCCCTTTAACCAAACTGAGTATGCGTTACAGTGTACTTTACTTTTGTAGGGGTCAAGTTCATCTCTAAAAAGTCTTTAAGTCTTAAAAGTCGCATTTCACGGTGATATGTAATTAGATTTCAATTAGATTTCAAAACCACAAACATAATCGGTTCCATCCTTTGATGCAGGTAACAGTGTGCCTTTGTTTTCCTGTCCCTCAGAATACTAAGAGAGAGGAAGGGAGAGAGGGAGGGAAGGGTCAGGGAGAATTTAGACTCAACATTAAAGGAGGAGTAGAGGGACAAATAAAAGACAAGACGGGCCTGAGAGAGTGTGCAGCTGTAGAGGGAGGGAAAGACAGAGGGAGAAAGAGACTGGCCTGCCTGCACTGATCTCACTCTCTTGTGATTGATTTAGTTCTGGGATGGTTGCTAGGCATCTGAATGACTGGCTGTAAGTGAAAGAGAGAAAGAGCAAGAAAACAAGGGGGATGATATGGGGACAGGGTTAAGATAGTGAAATAATAAAGTGTGTGATTGAGTGAGAGTAAGATTGGGCTATGGCTGCATCGCCGTGGCCCCTAGGTCTGTTAAATAGCCTGATCTGTCATGACTTAACCGCATCCAGCCCTCGCCGCAGGAGTTTGTAATTATAGAAATGTGTAATAAGAAAATCAATGAAAGAGCAGGGATGGAAATGGCAATTAGGGGTGGGGGTTTGGTAGGGGTGTTGGGAGGGGAGGTTGTATAATCTCCTGCAGCGAAGAAGAGGAGGCTGAGGGACAGAGGGAGGAGTGATGTTAAATGATTGTGTATCGGGCTGACTTTTCATCTTCTTCCCTCTCTCCTCAGCTCCCCAGCCATCCCCTGTGTATACACTTGTCCTGGAGGAGACCTAACTATCATGGAGGGGTTGGTGGCGGTGGTGGTGGTGGAGGGGGGGATGTGCCGTCAGTCATGGATCCCAGTAATCTAAGATAACTTGAGCTTCAGCCCTTTTTTCTAAAATAATGTGTTTCCACTGCAGAATACTGGGAGTACTGAGTCTATTGGGACAGCTAATATGGATGCTGTATTTGAGAGTATTTTTGCATGTGGAAATGTTGAGATGCTACCGTGGTAAAAATGACGTGCAATGGATGTGTAAAACTATGTGCAGTTATTGTTCTCTTTACTCGGCACCCTTCAAGCAACAGTGTTAATGTTTGCAGTTTGAGCTAATGTTTATTGGACTCTCATCCTGTTCATTTGGCATTCTTTTCCCCTTCACAAAGGACGTTTGTATGGTTAGATCGTTTTGACACTCTCCCTTAACGAGACACTTGAGATAAATACAGATCATTACCAGATTAAAGGAGTACAGGGAGCACGGAGGGAAAGGCAATCACACCACAAAGGAGGTTAAATGTTGCAAAGGCTTGACTGCATAAATTGAGAGGGAAACATCAATGCAAATAAACTAAAAAGAAAAACTACCTTCTAAAGACAAGCTTAATCTTGACCCACCCAGATCTGTGTTTGCCAGCAAGATGACCCAAATCGAATCAATCAATTTCACATTGGTATTCCCCCAGAAGAGAAGGAAAAGAGAATGAATCGCACCCTCCTCGCTTTGTTTTGTGCCGCAAGGTCAATGATTGGATTGTAAATAAATTACAAAGAGGCCGTGGATCTGATGGAGGATACAGCGCCTGTATATATTGTGCAGGTGGAGACTCCCCTGACCCTCTCTCTGTCTTGCCTCCCTCCCAATGCTCATCTCATCTCATTCTCATTCTGTTTGCTCTCACAACCTCCACACGTCTTTATCTCTGTATGCCTGAGACAAGATGGCGCCAGGCCAAGACCTAATGGACTTTTGGAACAGGGAGACAAAATGACATCACAGTCCAGAACCAGGGAGGGAGCCAACTCAGCGCTCTCCTCATCCCTCCTCCCACCCACGTGGGGGTGTGGGGGTAACCTCAGGCATAGGCCGACAGAGTTTCTATAGCAGGCTGAGGACTGGAGATTCTCCACAGAGCCATCAAACAGGCAAAAGGACAATATAGGAACAAGGTAGATTACAAAGGTAGACCTAGCCGTGATCTATTCAACGATGCCTCTCTACCAGACGAACTCAATCTATTTTATGCATGTTTCAACATCCGACATAAGTAAGGTTTTTAACCTGCTCACCACTCGGATTACCGTGAGGCCGGTATTCCAGGGCATGCCAGACCAGCTGGCAGGCATCTTCACGGTCAATTTCAACCCCTGCTTGTCCAAGTCTGTAATCCCCACGTCTCAAGGTGACCACCATCATTCTTGTTCCCAAGAACTCTTAAAACTACCTGCCACAATGACTACTGATCTGTAGCACTAACATCTGTAATGATTTTGTGTTTGGTCTTTATTAGGATCCCGATTAGACGCTGAAAAAGCATCAGCTACTCTTCCAGGGATCCACATGAAACATGACATGATACATACAGTACCAGTCAAAAGTTTGGACATGCCTACTCATTCCATGTATTTTTACTATTTTCTACATTGTAGAATAATAGTGAAGTCATCAAAACTATGAAATAACACAAATGGAATCATGTAGTAACCAAATAAGTGTTTAACAAATCAGAATATATTTGAGATTTGAGATTCTTCATAGTACAGTAGCCACCCTTTGCCTTGATGACAGCGATGCATACTCTTGGCATTCTCGCAACCATCTTCATGAGGTAGTCACCTGGAATGCATTTCATTTAACAGATGTGCCTTTTTAAAAGTTCATTTTTGGAATTTCTATCCTTCTTAGTGCGTTTGAGACAGACAATCAGTTCTGTTGTGACAAGGTAGGGGGGATATACAGAAGATTTATTTGGTAAAAGTCCATATTATGGCAAGAACAGATCAAATAAGCAAAGAGAAATTACAATCCATCATTACTTTAAGACATGAAGGTCAGTCAATCTGGAAAATTTCAAGAACTTTGAAAGTCTCTTCAAGTGCAGTCGCAAAAACCAGCAAGCACTATGATGAAACTGGCTCTCAGGAGGACCGCCACAGGAAAGGAAGAACCGGAGTTACTTCTGCTGCAGAGGATAAATTCATTAGAGTTACCAGCCTCATAAATTGCAGCCCAAATAATTGTTTCACAGAGTTCAAGTAACAGACACATCTCAACATGAACTGTTCTTTTGGAGACTGTGTGAATCAGACCTTCATTGTCGAATTGCTGCAAAGAAACCATTACTAAAGGACACCAATAATAAGAAGAGACTTGCTTGGGCCAAGAAACACGAGCAATGGACATTAGACTGGTGTAAATCTGTCCTTTGGTCTGATGAGTCCAAATGTGAGATTTTTGGTTACAACCGCCGTGTCTTTGTGAGATGCAGAGTATGTGAACGGATGATCTCTGCATGTGTGCTTCCCACCGTGAAGCATGGAGGAGGAGGTGTGATGTTGCAGGGGTGCTTTGCCTGTGGCACTGTCTGTGTGTGATTTATTTAGAATTCAATGCACACACAAGCAGCATTCTGCAGCGATACGCCATCCCATCTGGTTTGCGCTTAGTGGGACTGTCATTTGTTTTTCAACAAGAAAATAACCCCAAAAAACTCCTGGCTGTGTAAGGGCTATTTGACCAAGAGGAAGAGTGGTGGAGTGCTGCATCAGATAACCTGGCCTACACAATCCCCTGACCTCAACCCAATTGAGATGGTTTGGGATGAGTTGGAACGCAGATTGAAGGAAAAGCAGCCAACAAGTGCTCAGCATATGTGAGAACTCCTTCAAGAGTTCCCACAAAAGCATTCCAGGTGAAGCTGGTTGAGAAAATGCCAAGAGAGTGTACAAAGATGTCATCAAGGCAAAGGGTGGCTTCTTTGAAGAATCGCAAATGTAAAAACAGTTTTTTGGTTACTACATGAATCTATATGTATTATTTCATAGTTTTGATGTCTTCACTACTTTTCTACAATGTATAAAATAGTAAAAATCAACAACAAAAAACTTGAACGAGTAGGAGTGTCCAATCTTTTGACTGGTACTGTAGTACAGAACATTATTAGTCAACTGAAATACATAAATTAAAAACATCACACATAGCCTACATATCAGTACATACACAATATCTAGATCTAATATACAGTACAATGCAAATTACAATACAAGATATATAAAATGGCTGTGTCTCTCTCCACAGTCCCCTGTCCAGTAAAGGTGTTATTTTATCTGTTTTTTAACTGGTTTTATTGCAAGCTTGTTACCTGGGGTGGCAGAGAGTTCCATGAAGTCATGGTTCTATTTAATGCTGTGCTTTTCCCTGCCTCTGTTCTGGACCTGGCAACCGTGAAGAGACCTCTGGTTGCATGTCTTGTGTTGTACTGATGAGTCTCTAAACTGTGTGCCAACTGCTTGAACAGACAGTTCGGTACCTTCAACACATCAATAACACAGATAAAGACCAATAGTGATGCAGTCAATTTGTTCTCAACTTTGAGCCAGGAGAGACTGACATGCATGTTACTGACACTTTTCCTCTGTGTACATCTAAGTGCGATACGTGCAGCTTTAGGACCTGTCTGGTTGACTGAGATGTCAAGAAGGCAGAGGAATGCCTTATCATGGATAGATGTCTTCCCATTTTAGTAACCATTGAGTCTATATATTTTGACCATGACAGCTTTCTATCTAGGGTTACATCCAGTAGTTTAGTCTCCTCAACTTGCTCATTAGCCACATTATTCAATAATAGATCTAAACGAGGTTTAGCGTTGAGCGAGTGATTTGTCCCAAAAAGTATGCTTTTAGTTTTTGAGATATTTAGCACCAGCCTAAAACTGACAGAAGCTCTATGTTAAATGTCTCAGTTATTTATTTTACTGTTGCAGCTGTTGAGTCATCAGCGTACATAGACGCACAGGCTTTATTCAAGGTCAATGGAAAGTCATTTGTAAAAAAAGAAAACAATAATGGCCCAAGCTGGCTGCCCTGCAGTACACCACACTCAATGGAATTTGCATGAGAGAGGCTCCCATTAACAAAAACCCTCTGTGTTCTATTAGATAGGTAACTATCAATCCATAATAAAGCAGAGGATGCAAATACACAACACCTACGTTGTTTCAGCAATAGGTTATGATCAATGACATCAAAAGCTGCACTGAAGTCTAACAAAACAGTTCCCACAGTCTTCTTAAAATGAATTTCTTTCAGCCAATCATCAGTCATTTGTGTCAGTGCCGAGCATGTTGAGTCGCCTGTTTGAACCATTGAAGGTTGCTCTGCTATTCTTGGCTAGCGGAATGACCTTTGCCTCCCTCCTTGTCTGAGGGAACACACCGTCTTCAGAGGCTTAAATTGAAAATGTGGCAAAAAGGAGTCACAATGTACTCCACCACCAACCTAAGCAATTTACCATCGGTACTAGGTGATTTGTCCTTATTTAAAGATAGCAACCATTTTTTCACCTCTTCCACACTCACTTTGTGGAACTCAAAACTACAGTGCTTGTCTTTCATTATTTGGTCCATTATGCATGAATATGAAGGCTCAGCATTTGTTGTTTGCATGTCATACCTAAGTTTGCTAATCTTGTCAACAAAAAAGTTAAAGTGGTTAGCAGTATCAAAAGGTTTTGTTATGAACAAGCCATCTGCCTCAAGGCAGGATGGAGCTGACTTTGCTTTCTTGCCTAGAATTTCATTTAAAGTACTCCAGAGCTTTTACTATCACTCTTTATATCATTTATCTTTGTTGAATAGTATTGTTTCTTTTTTTTGTTTGGTTTAGGTCTGTGATTTCTCAATTTACATCATGTTTGCTGTTGTTGTCAAACTTATTTGCTATTCCCTTTGCCTCATCCCTCTCAGCCATACAGTTTTCAAATTCATCATTTATCCATGGGGATTTGGCAGTTCTAACATTACATTTCTTGATGAGTGCAAGCTTATCAGTAACCGGAGGAAGCAGTCTCTTACAGGCTGACCACACCACTCGCGTAGCGTTGCAAAATAAATGTACACATACATGTTATTCAATCATTGCACCCACACTGCTCGCACTCGCCAACGTGTGTCTGCAATGTCAAACACTAAAATATAAGTCAGTTCTATTTGTGGCGCTGAACACCGTGCAAGTCCTGCCTCTCCCATCTCCTCATTGGTTTATAGAAGCAGATACCCACGTGCCATCTCCACATTGGTTATAGCCACGTGGGTGATTGAAAGATGAACTGAGGTCGGTCAGTCATGGTAATACACCTTATTATGAAAGTTAGATGCCATATAAAGTCCAAAGAAGAAAAAGCCTGGAAGGAGGAGAGATTACTAGAAACAATTCGGTTGACCGTTTTATGAGTGGATTAAGTGTTGGAGTAGAGGACCTTGTGCATTTCAGGTAAAATAACAACCCAAAGTTTATATCCCAGCAGACAGCAAGCTAGCTAAATAGGACAAATTAGCTAGCAACTGCAAATTGCCATGAATGTTTTGACCTGTCCCCAAATTAATATATTTGGTTCAGAGTTTGTTTGGATATTTCAACCTGTGTGTCGTGAGGGTGACAAAATCAATTTGCGCACGATGGGTTATGGGTATGGTGTTACAAAATAACTGATGTGTGTGAAACATGTTGCATTTAAAGTGGAACTGACAGCATTTTAGTAACTTGAAATCTTATTAAAATCTGTTCATATACACCCCCAGGAAGAACATACATTTTCTGACAAGCACCCACTTAGTTATGGTTATTTTCAGGTTTTCATAAATTCATAGAATGTTTGGGAATTACGTATACTAAGGCATTTGTGAAAATTCTGTAGCAATATAGAATGGGAAAGTCGCCATGTGTTTGGACAATTAGTAGACAACACAATAAATAAAACCGAATAAAAACATCTGTCTTGTCCAGGATCGGAGTCGACACCGACCGGTGCGCTATAGCCAATCAGAGCTACAGTAGACCATGATACAAACAAGCCATTTACCACATGGGCCTGCCATCATTCACTTTGAACTGGACTGTGTGTTTACAGGCAGTTGCAACAGCGCGACTTTCGATCATTAGAACACATTCGCCAAAAGCCACAAAATACACCTGAATGGATTTCTGAAAGTATGTGACCAACCGCCTCGATTTGGTCATAATGTAGCAAAATTTGAAATTGTGTTTTTTACATTGGATAAAAGTAGAGACTCAGAGCTAGAAAATGGTATGTCATACACTGAGGTTGTCGAACAATGGGAAAGTCCTTCTGCTTTGAAAGTTGATAAACTTGAAACCCCACTTGAGAAAATGGTCCTTGAATGTTTTGGTACACCTACTGGAAAGCTCTTCTTTGTCTATGCCCATTCAGCATCATTCACACTCTTTTACGCCTTAGCCCCACCCATTTTTTTAAGGTTTTCACATGTGTGTCCATGTGGTAAACACACGCTATATCAAATAACATTTGATTTTAAATTATTAAAGTGTATTTGTCACATGCACAGGATACATAAGGTGTAAACAAATATTTTATAATTATTAGATTATGCTTACCTGAAACATTTGTCTAAATTGATGGATCATGTGAAAGAAATGCTATAAGCAGCCTCCAGCCACATCTAGTTAAGTGGATGGGCCACTATTGTGTAGACATGTTGATGAAATACAATAGATGGCTGTAATCACCCCCAGACACACCTGGCTAATTTGATGGCTCATGTAATAATCTGGCTGAAGTGGAGTATTTTGTTTAGACATGTAGCTAGCTAGCTAAACAATGATCCCAACTCATACTACTACCAATACAAACATTATCATAGCTGTAGTGTGAATCTGCAGGTACAGTGGCTTGTGAAAGTATTCACCCCCCTTGACATTTTTCCTATTTTGTTGCCTTACAACCTAGAAATTAAATAGATTTTGGGGGGGATTTGTCTAATTTCATTTACACAACATGCCTACCACTTTGAAGATGAGAAATATTTTTTATTGTGAAACACAAGAAATCAGACCAAAAAAAACAGAAAACTTGAGCATGCATAGCTATTCACCCCCCAAAGTCAATACTTTGTAGAGCCACCGGTTGTAGAAATTGCAGCTTCAAGTCTCTTGGGGTATGTCTCTATAAGCTTGGCACATCTAGCCACTGGTATTTTTGCCCATTCTTCAAGGCAAAACTGCTCCAGCTCCTTGAAGTAGGATGGGTTCCGCTGGTGTATAGCAATCTTTAAGTCAGACCACCGATTCTCAATTGGATTGAGGTCTGGGCTTTGATTAGGCCATTCCAAGACATTTAAATGTTTCCCCTTAAACCACTCAAGTGTTACTTTAGCAGTATGCTTAAGGTCATTGTCCTGCTGGAAGGTGAAACTCAGTCCCAGTCTCAAATCTCTGGATGACTGAAACAGGTTTCCCTCAAGAATTTCCTTGTATTTAGCGCCATCCATCATTCCTTCTATTCTGACCAGTTTCTGAGTCCCTGCCGATGAAAAACATCCCAACAGCATGGTGGGATGGTGTCCTCAGGTTGATGAGAGGTGTTGGGTTTGCGCCAGAGATAGCGTTTTCCTTGACGGCCAAAAAGCTCAATTTTAGTCTCATCTGACCAGAGTTCCTTCTTCCATATGTTTGAGGAGTCTCCCGCATGCCTTTTGGCAAACACCAAACGTGTTTGCTTATTTTATTCTGGCCGCTCTTCTGTAAAGCCCAGATCTGTGGAGTGTACGGCTTAAAGTGGTCCTATGGACAGATCTCCGCTGTGGAGCTTTGCAACTCCTTCAGGGTTATATTTGGTCTCTTTGTTGCCTCTCTGGTTAATGCCCTCCTTGCCTGGTCTGTGAATTTTGGTGGGCGGCCCTCTCTTGGCGGGTTTGTTGTCGTGCCATATTCTTTCCATTTTTTAATAATGGATTTAATGGTGCTCCCTGGGATGTTCAAAGTTTCAGATATGTTTTTATAACCCAACCCTGATCTGTACTTCTCCACAACTTTGTCCCTGACCTGTTTGGTCTTCATGGTGCTGCTTGCTTGGTGGTGCCCCTTGCTTAGTGGTGTTGCAGACTCTGCGGCCTTTCAGAACAGCTGTATATATACTGAGATCATGTGACAGATCATGTGACACTTAGATTGCACACAGGTGGACTGTATTTAACTAATTATGTGACTTATGAAGGTAATTAGTTGCACCAGATCTTATTTAGGGGCTTCATAGCAAAGGGGGTGAATACATGCACGTACCACTTTTCTTTTTTTTGTGCATTTTTTTAAACAAGTTATTTTTTAAAGATTTCACTTCACCACTTGACAACCTCCTAGCAGCTAGCTAGCTATCTTGCTAATGTTAGACTCTGTGTTTTAGCTTGCTACATAAATAGATGCACTAGCCTATTAGCCACGTTATGACTGACTTGTGATCAATGCCCTGGCTAGTTTGATTGTATTGACATTCCCAGCCTTAGTTACATTCGTCCGTCTTTTCCAGAATATTGAGTCATTGAAACTGAAAGAGTGGATCCCGAATGGAGGCAGCAAACAATGTACCAGGCCAACTGTGATTTACAACATGATAGCAATATTTTTTGGGCTACCAAGAAAGGTATTGGTGAATTATATTAATCATGCATTAAAACTGCAACCATATATTATGCCAACAATGCCTTAATGTATTTCATGAAACTATTTTGTTGCATAAACTGGGAATTTTGTATATTGACTGATTTTATGATTGTCTGTTTGTTTCATATCTGCAAAGTAGTTAAAACGCTGTCAGTTCCACTTTAAACTTTAGGTCACCAGTTACATTGTGTGCTAAACGTGAAATGTTTTTTGCAAAGGAAAGTAATAGTTGTAAATTTTTTGATTGGGAAATGCTTAATGGTTGTGCTTTTGTATTCTTATGAATGAAACCTACTAGCTTATTGTGTCTGAGTTCATGGACTGTTTATCCTTTAACATCATGCTGTGTGTGACTGCTGTCTTTCCATTGGCCCTATGCAGTGGTGCCTGGAGAAGTTGGTATGCTCTAATGTTGCCCAACATGTCCCAAATGGCCTGCCCAGCGAAGGAACGGCAGCCTGTGTGAAAAATCCTATGTTTTTATTTTTCCTATAGATCTTTTGCAGATATTCACAAAATATTTTGTAAGAAAAAATACAAAAATGTGATGGCCTGTCCACAACTTTGCTTAAACCACAACAATCTGATTGGGTGGGCCTGTCAGGGCCTGGCACCCCAGTGGGTTTGCCCTCTGTCCACCCAGGCCCATCCGTGTCTACTCCTCTGACGTAAAAGAGCACATGATGATAATTGCGCATCACAAATAACCTACTGACCAACACTTCGGCCAAAAACAATTCAATACCTGGTTTGCCTTGTTGCCTTAGTTAGAAGTTACTGGTACATATCATAATGTCTTTCCTACCCTACTGGCTACCGATGTCATTCTTCTGTGAGCTGCTCCATACCAAAACCAGTTGAGAGCTGCACATTCTTGCTACCTGCAGATGATATTCTGCTGGAACTAGGCTATGTATGTGGCACACATGTGAATATATTTCAAGTGCTTTGCGATTGTGTAGGCTACTTTGTGCTTGATTTCTCTACTGTACTACATAATTGATAAGTCGCATACGTCCACTACACTACTTTTATACGCACCAGTAGGGATTAATAAGTGAGGATAAGCAATGCCCACTGAAAACAAAAGTTGAATATACAGTTTACCTGCGTATACCCTCCACTACACCATGGGCCCTTTGTGTTTTGCAAAAAGTGTACTCTCCTACATGAGTGGGCTGGAATTACGGTTTATGTCCTTTCAGAATCACGAACCTGTCACTCACTGAATGCCTATAGGTTCACCACTGTACTAACCTGTCACACATTGAAGACCTATAGGTTTGCCACTGTACTAACCTGTCACACACTGAAGGCCTATAGGTTTGCCACTGTACTAACCTGTCACACATTGAAGACCTATAGGTTCACCACTGTACTAACCTGTCACACACTGAAGGCCTATAGGTTTGCCACTGTACTAACCTGTCACACACTGAAGACCTATAGGTTCACCACTGTACTAACCTGTCACACACTAAATGCCTATACGTTTGCCACTGTACTAACCTGTCACACACTGAAGGCCTATAGGTTTGCCACTGTGCTAACCTGTCACACACTAAATGCCTATACATTTGCCACTGTACTAACCTGTCACACACTGAAGGCCTATAGGTTTGCCACTGTGCAAACATGTCTATAATAGATATAAAGGCTGGTAAGATTCAAGAAAGAAGTATTTATATTTGGTCTGGCGAAGCAGTTTTATGCGCTGACTGAATGGAAGCTGATAGTTATTAGCTTTTTTACTCCGCTGGTCTTTGCTGGTCTCGGGAAGAAAATGATGAGCCCTCATTGTCTTAGACTGAGTAAAGACGAGTACAAATGTCTCCAACACTGAGACAAAACCAAGATATTAAATACAGCATCAGACTATTCTCAATTTAATCTTGTCTTTACTAATATGTACAATTAGTTTATATTTGAATGGCCGATTATGAAATGGGCAGGGGCAGGGGGAAAAAGACTGTATCTGTAACTGTCATCTGTATGCACTCAAATAGCGAGTGGAGGCAGTGAGCTTTCCGACTGGTCCGTTTTGTAGGCTACTTCAGGTTTATAGTGGAGCAGGTCCTTAATATGAGCAGCCGAGAAATAAATATAAGAACACTTAGGGTACTAGGGGGTAACTAGCCCCACCCCCAAGAACAATGTCTAATTCCTGACACATAAAAAGCAATGTTTCGAGAGAGAAAAAATTGTGTGTGGATTAAGGTCATGCTTAGGCGAATAAACTATAAAGGGAAATAAATGACTGCAGTTTACACTTTAGTTATTTCATGAAATGTTGTTCTTAGAAAGGGGGAGTTTTTCAGTTTTTTTTTAACTGCCCCCAGAGGTGCAAGTTACCCCAGTAGAAGATTATGCCATAGGGTTTCACACAAGTGATACTAATTCTTTAGTAATTAATACTTAAAAGCTAAGTATATTTGTCTTATTTTAATTATTTAAATAAAATATGGGGGGGGATTGGTTTTACACATGTCACCATTAATATCTGCACTATGAGGAGATTTGATGTGAAGTCCCTCTTTTTAGCTGCATATTCATTTTCTTTGTTGTTCCTTTTCCATACAATCCATTATGTACAATTACACTAAATATTATTTGGATAGGTTTATAAAGGTTTACAATAGTTGTTTTTAATTCATTAAAACATGTAACATTTAATAACAACACCTTAACTAATTAATTCAGTGTAACATTGATTTGGAAACTCTCTTATGGTCTGCTTTTGCACGATTGTACATCATATCAAATTATATTTGTCACATGTGCCAAATACAACCGGTGTAGACCTTACAGTGAAACGCTAAGCCCTTAACCAGTAAGCCCTTAACCAACATGGCAGTTTTAAGAAAATAGAATTAAGACAATATTTACTAAATAAACTAAAGTTAAAAAATGTTTTATAAAAAAAAGTAACATAATAAAATAACAATGATGAGGCTATACACAGGGGGTACCGGTACCGAGTCAATGTTCGAGGTTACAAGTTAGTCGAGGTAATTTGGAGGCAGGGAAGTCATTTGTAAATTGGGAGGTGCCGGAAGAAAAGGTGAGCCTGAGAGGGTGGTGACCTGGGGGGCTCTGAGTTACTGGAATGCATGAAAGGAAAAATCACTTTTATAATAAAGCATTGCATGTATTATCATCACTTCTGCATACTGGTGTAGAGCAGTAGAGTAGAGAGAGGCGCTTTCAGGAGTTGCACACATGGGGAAATTTTGTGCGGCCTTTATAAACACAAATTGGCCTTTATAAACGCATTTCATACAATTCTACAGGATTTCAGATGAATATAGACATTAGCAGAATATTTGTTAATACCTCACAAATTATCTAAATGACAGGCTTTACTTTGACACGGACAAACTGAGAATCTGAGATCTATGAAAATTACCTTTGTCTTGAATCCATTAATAGCCCAGGCCTAAGTATGTGGAGACACACATATGGGGAGGACATTTTTGTTCTAAAAAAAGCTTTAGTTTCACTGACTCACTCAGGGTAGCCTCGTGGTTAGAGTGTTAGACTAGTAACCGAAAGGTTGCAAGTTCAAATCCCCGAGCTGACAAGGTACAAATCTGTCGTTCTGCCCCTGAACAGGCAGTTAACCCACTGTTCCTAGGCCGTCATTGAAAATAAGAATTTGTTCTTAACTGACTTGCCTAGTTAAATAAAGGTAAAATAAAAACAAATATGCACCTCAATCACCGGCAATAACCGATTTGCTCGTGCCAAAAGCTTACCTCTATTTTGTTTTACTTTGTAAAACAATGCTGTTTGCTCAGTAGGTCTATTTGGAAGTTGATAGCTTCGTAGCCTACAGACAGATTAGTCTACTCTTTTCAGCAGGATCTGAGTTTTCCCGCGATTGTATTTGAAATATTGCAAAAGGCCTGTTTTGCCTGACAGCAGTAATTCTATAACTTTGGCAAATGTATTTAAATGTGTCAGGGGTTCTGTGATATTTCCAGCACCCTTCCCGTGGCTATGATTCAATAAGGAAATAAATGATTAAGTGCAGGGCTGGAGAGATGAGAGTTGCATGCTCATGTCTATCAGAGCAGAGAGAGAGATCATAGATCATATGCTTTTGTTCTAATTTTTACATTACAAACAGTGAAAATAATGTTTAATGTCAAGAGAGGTAACGGATCCTGGCAAATGGGTTCTGCAACAAAACAGTCCAAAACTGAGCACCGAGGTAGGGGTAAAGTGTCTATGCGTAGATAATAAACAGTGAGTAGCAGCAGTGTAAAAACAAAGGGAGTGGGGGGGTCGATGCAAAATGTTTGAGTGGTCATTTGATTCATTGTTCAGCAGTCTTATGGCTTGCGGGTAGAAGCTGTTAAGGAGCCCTTTGGACCTAGACTTGGCACTCCGGTACCGCTTGCTGTGCGGTAGCAGAGAGAACAGTCTATGACTTGGGTGACTGGAGTCTTTGACAATTTTTGGGGCCTTCCTATGACACCACCTAGTATATAGGTCCTGGATGTCAGGAAGCTTGGCCCCAGTGATGTACTGGGCAGTATACCCTCTGTGGCGCCTTATGGTCGGATGCCGAGCAGTTGCCATACCAGGCGGTGATGTAACCGGTCAGGATGCTCTCGATGGTGCAGCTGTAGAACTTTTTGAGGATCTGGGCACCCATGTCAAATCTTTTCAGTCTCCTGAGTGGGAAAAGGCGTTGTCGTGCCCTCTTCACAACATTCTTGGTATGTTTGGACCATGAGGGTTTGTTGGTAATTTGGACACCAAGGAACTTGAAACTCTCGACCTGCTCTAGGACAGCCCCGTCGATGTGAATGGAGGCATGTTCAGCCCTCCTTTTCCTGTAATCTATAATCATCTCCTCTGTCTTGCTCATGTTGAGGGAGAGGTTGTTGTCCTGGCACCACACTACCAGGTCTCATCATTGTTGTGTTGTCAGCAAACTTAATGATGGCGTTGGAGTCGTGAGTGAACAGGAAGTACATGAGGGGACTAAGCACACACCCCTGAGGGGCCCCCGTGTTGAGGATCAGTGTGGCAGATGTGTTGTTTAGTCCCAGCATCCTTAGCTTAGTGATGAGCTTTGAGGGCACTATGGTGTTGAACGCTGAGCAGTAGTCAATCAACCGCATTCTCACATACAGTTGAAGTCGGAAGTTTACATACACTTAGGTTTGAGTCATTATAACTAGTTTTTCAACCACTCCACAAATGTCTTGTTAACAAACTATAGTTTTGGCAAGTCGGTTAGGACATCTACTTTGTGCATGACACAAGTAATTTTTCCAACAATTGTTTACTGACAGATTATTTCACTTATAATGCACTGTATCACAATTCCATTGGGTCAGAAGTTTACATATGCTAAGTTGACTGTAACTTTAAACAGCTTGGAAAATTCCAGAAAATTATATCATGGCTTTAGAAGTTTCTGATAGGCTAATTGACATAATTTGAGTCAATTGGAGGTGTACCTGTGGATGTATTTCAAGGTCTACCTTCAAACTCAGTGCCTCTTTGCTTGACATCATCATGGGAAAATCAAAAGAAATCAGCCAAAACCTCAGAAAATAAATTGTAGACCTCCACAAGTCTGGCTCATCCTTGAGAAGAATTTCCAAATGCCTGACGGTACCACATTCATCTGTACAAACAATAGTATGCAAGTATAAACACCATGGGACCACTCAGCTGTCATACTGCTCAGGAAGGAGACGCATTCTGTCTCATAGAGATGAACTTACTTTGGTGAGAAAAGTGCAAATCAATCCCAGAAGCAAAGGACCTTGTGAAGATGCTGGAGGAAACAAGTACAAAAGTATCTATATCCACAGTAAAACGAGTCCTATAACGACATAACCTGAAAGGCCGCTCAGCAAGGACGAAGCTACTGCTCAAAAACCGGCATTAAAAAAGACAGACTACGGTTTGCAACTTCACACAGGGACAAAGATTGTACTTTTTTGAGAAATGTCCTCTGGTCTGATGAAACAAAAATAGAACGGTTTGGCCATATTGACAATAGTTATGTTTGGAGGAAAAAGGGGAGGCTTGCAAACCGAAGAACAACATCCCAAACGTGAAGCACGGGGGTGGCAGCATCATGTTGTGGGGGTGCTTTGCTGCAGGAGTGACTGGTGCACTTCACAAAATAGATTGCATCATGAGGTAGGAAAATGATGTGGATATATTGAAGGAACATCTCAAGACATCAGTCAGGAAGTTAAAGCTTGGTCGCAAATGGGTCTTCCAAATGGACAATGACCCAAAGCATGCTTCCAAAGTTGTGGCAAAATAGCTTAAGGACAACAAAGTCAAAGTATTGGAGTGGCCATCACAAAGCCCTGACCTCAATCCTATAGAAGATTTATGGGCCGAACTGAAAAAGTGTGTGCGAGCAAGGAGGCCTACAAACCTGACCCAGTTACACCAGCTCTGTCAGGAGGAATGGGCCAAAATTCCCCACTTACTGTGGGAAGCTTGTGGACGGCCACCCAAAACGTTTGACCCAAGTTAAACAATTTAAAGGCAATGCTACCAAATACTAATTGAGTGTTTGTAAACTTCTGACCCACTGGTAATGTGTTGAAAGAAATAAAAGCTGAAATAAATCATTCTCTCTACTATTATTCTGACATTTCACATTCTTAAAATAAAGCGGTGAATCTAACTGACCTAAGACAGGGAATTTTTACTAGGATTAAATATCAGGAATTGTGAAAAAGTGAGTTTAAATGTATTTGGCTAAGGTGTATGTAAACTTTTGTCCATGTGGGAAGGGCAGTTTGTATTGCGATTGAGATTGCGTCATCTATGGATCTGTTGGGGCGGTATGCGAAATTGAGTGGGTCTAGGGTTTCTGTGATGATGTGAGCCATGACCAGCCTTTAAAACCACTTCATGGCTACCGACGTGAGTGCTACGGGGCAGTAGTCATTTAGGCAGGTTACCTTCGCTTTCTTGGGCACAGGGACTATGGTGGTCTGCTTGAAACATGTAGGTATTACAGACTTGGTCGGGAGAGGTTGAAAATGTCAGTGAAGTCACTTGCCAGTTGGTCAGCGCATGCTCTGAGTACACGTCCTGGTTATCGGTCTGGGCCTTGTGAATGTTGACCTGTTTAAAGGTTTTGCTTGCATCGGCTACGGAGAGCGTGATCACAAATGAGTCTGGAACAGTTGGTGCTCTCATGCATGCTTCAGTGTTTGCTTGCCTCAAAGTTATCATTAAAGGCATTTAGCCCGTCTGGTAGGCTCGTGTCACTGGGCAGTTCGTGGCTGGGTTTCCCTTTGTAGTCCTTAATAATTTGCAAGCTCTACCACATCTGATGGGCATCAGAGCTGGTGTATTAGGATTCCATCTTAGTCCTATATTGACGCTTTGCCTGTTTAATGGTTTTTCTGAGGGCATAGCGGGATTTCTTATAAGTGTCTGGATTAGTGTCCGGTCTTTGAAAGCAGCAGCTCTAGTCTTTAACTCAGTGCGGATGTTCCCTGTAATCCATGGCTTCTGGTTGGGATATGTACTTACTGTGGAGACGGCGTCGTCGATGCACTTATTGATGAAGCCGGTGACTGTGGTGGTATACTCCTCAATGCCATTGGATGAATCCCGGAACATATTCCAGTCTGTGCTAGCAAAATAGTCCCGTAGCGTAGCATCCTCGTCATCTCACCACTTTCGTATTGAGCGGGTTAAGGGTTAGGGTTTTTGCTTGTAACCAGGAATCATGATGATAGCATTATGGTCAGATTTTCCAAATGAAGGGCGAGGGAGAGCTTTGTACGTGTCTCTGTGTGTGGAGTAATGGTGGTCCAGAGTTTTTTTCCTCTGGTTGCACATATGAATTGCTGGTAGAAATGAGGTAAAACAGATTTAAGTTTGCCTGCATTAAAGTCCCCGGCCACTAGGAGCGCCGATTCTGGATGAGCATTTTCTTGTTTGCTTACGGCCTTATACAGCTCATTGAGCGCGGTCTTAGTGATTGCACGTTGGCCAATAGAACAGATGGTAGAGGCGGGTTACCCACTCACCAACAAATTCTCACAAGGATCCCTGATCTCTGCCCCCTGTGTTTTCTTCTTTTCTTCATGCGAATGACAGGGATTTGGGCCTTGTCTGGGAGCAACCTTATATCCTTCACGTCAGACTCATTAAAGAAAAAATCTTTGTCCAGTTCGAGGTGAATAATCGTTGTTCTGATATCCAGAAGCTATTTTCGGTCATAAGAGACGGTAGCATCAACATTGTATACAAAATAAGTTACAAACAATGCAAAGAAAAACACATGGCAAAACAAATGGCAGCCATCCCCTCCAGTGCCATTCTTTCTCAACATAGGTCACAAATAAAGCTATCCAAAGTCAAATTGGAGCACAACTCACAAGCCCACCTCCTGCACTGCTCACACCTAATCCAGTCCCCACCTGTCACTGAAAGCAGGGGGAAAGTTGCCAATTGAAAAGCTCTCTCTTAAAAACGTAACTAGCTATCCAGCAATATGATATAAAATGCTGTGTTAAATATTTAAAAGGCTATAAAGTAACATTAACTGTAAAGCTATCAGTCAGCAGTGGAAACATTTACAACTGCCATTAAGTCATGTTATATTTTTAATGTATTTTACCTCAGACAATCTGGTAGTAAGGTTGCTAGCTAGCATTCATAGCAGCTTATGCTAACTAGCTAGCTGGCTAGCATTTACTGCTTGTGAAGTTGCTAACTAGCATGTTAGCATAAACTAGCACTAACTGGGCTAGTCATTGTCTAAATGACAGGTAGAAACACATTCATAACCATAAAGAGGTAACTAGCCCCCAGGGGCCAGGGAGGTGGGTTGCCTCCAGCACACTCATCCAACATATTACTGCTTTACTCAAATGATCTACATTTTTCTCTAAATGTATTTTAAAGCTTTCCTACTTGTATATTTAAAAACTTTTCTAGATTTAACTTCATTGAAATACATCTACAACTTTCTCAAAATGTAAAAAATAATGTAATACATTTACCACAACTTTTGAAGTATCTCCAAAAGTAGTGGTGACACAGGACATTTTTTGTTGAGCAAGTGCAGTGGCAGCCAGGGAAAGTATTGGGGAAATAATTTGGTGACATCTTGTGGTCTTTATGTGAATTACAGGGGGTGGCAGTTACCCCAGGGGGCTAGTTACCTCCTAGGACCCTACTTCACTTCAAGCATCAACCACTGTTTGAGGAGCAAGCTCTTGCTGCCCAACAAGTGATATTCTGCCCAAACTGTATGCCATGGACTCTCAAACCTTGTTCCTGCAGCTACCCAGTGCTTAATTTTGAAATCTGTTCAGGAACATCGATAGTAACATGTTTTCGCAATGAAACATATTTCACTAAACTGTTGACAGCCTTTCTGCGTGCTCGAGAAAGGAATAAAGGAGAGAGGAGGAGATGGAAACGCATGGTGGTGAGATATTCTGTAGAGCTAAAAGTCATTTGTCACCCAGTAATTATGAAAATATAAAAATTACTGGGCACATAAGCCTATTAAAATATTACTAGGCTATACAAAATCAAATACAAATTTCCTAGGTGGCAAAGGTCCGGATGGATAATGTAATTTATCGGCGTAGTGTCAAACCCCCACCACACAACTCATGCGACCCCAAACTGTTCACACCCCTCTTGTTGGCGGAGAGAAAATGTAGCAGTTATTTTTTTTTATGTAACCTCTTTTTATCTAGGCAAGTCAGTTAAGAACAAAGTATTATTTACAATGACAATGACAGCCTATCCCAACAACACTGGGCCAATTGTGCACCACCCTGTATCACAGCTGGATGTGATACAGCCTGGATTTGAACCAGAGACTGTAGTGACACCTCTTGTACTGAAATGCAGTGACTTAGACCTCTCCGCCACTTGGGAGCCCAGGTGTCTTAAAGCTAATTTCCTGCAATTCTATGCATTCTTCCATGTCTTATGTGTGTTTATATGATACCAGGGGTCGAAGCCCGATCTGCGGTCCGTATGGATCCTGTTCTGTGTCCGGATCCAGTCCGCGGTACGCCAGTTGAGTATGGAGGGCCTCGGCTATATGTTCTCTCCCAGGCTAATGGATATCATTTTTGGAGCATAGCATAAGGTAATCAGTCCATCCAGTATGCATAATAATACAGTCCACACTCAAAGGCGATTACTAAAATGTGTTTAATTTTGGAGTATAGGCTATAGCAATTATGTACCAAAGACATATTAAATCAGTTTTGTTTGATGTTTTTCTGCCATGCCTAATATGCGGTAGTCTATGTATTGTATTTAAGCACAATCATCACTTTAATTCAGGTTGTTTTTTGGGGCTTGGGCTCATAAGCCTATGCATAAGCTCTAATATGTCTATGGGAGTTTTGAATGAATCATCCCCCTAGAAAGCACTGTCCATTTCGTTGTGTTAGGCTCTGAAACAACATCCACAACAACCATGTTTTACATTGTTTCAACCTGCTGTTCATCTTATTTCTTCAAATTTATCATCACAGTGAGGTGAGTTTTTAAAGTATGATAGGCCTACTGTTTTAGTGAGCGTTTGATATGATTTCCAATTGTGATTGCATTGATGTCAGAGTGGTTAGGGACAATAGAGCCTGAGTATCAGGCCATTAGGACCTGATGGAGGGTTAATAGAGCCTGAGTATCAGGCCATTAGGACCTGATGGAGGGTCAATAGAGCCTGAGTATCAGGCCGTTAGGACCTGATGGAGGGACAATAGAGCCTGAGTATCAGGCCATTAGGACCTGATGAAGGGACAACAGAGCCTGAGTATCAGGCCATTAGGACTTGATGAAGGGACAACAGAGCCTGAGTATTAGGCCATTAGGACCTGATGAAGGGACAACAGAGCCTGAGTATTAGACCATTAGGACCTGATGAAGGACAATAGAGCCTGAGTATCAGGCCATTAGGACCTGATGGTAGTTAGCAAGTTGGGTACTACCAAAGCATGTCCAGAGTGTTTTAAAGGAGATTACCTTGCAGTCATGACTCATCACTGCCTGTGTGGCGGTAATAAGGTCACCACAACAGCCCTAGTAGCAGCATCATGTTATGGGCATGCTTTTCATTGGCAGGAACTGTGAAACTGGTCAAGATTGAGGGCAAGATTGATGGAGCTAAATACATTTCAGTTGGCAAGAGACGTGGGACTGGGCCGGAGGTTCACCTTGCAGCAGGACAATGACTCTAAGCACACAAGCAAAGCTACACTGGAGTGGTTTAAAAACAAGAATATAAATGTCTTAGAATAGCCAAGTCAGAGCCAAGACCTCAATCTGATTGAGAATCTGTCACAAGACTTGAAAATTGCTGTTCACCAATGGTCCCCAACCAACTTAACCTAGCTTGAGCAATTTTGCCAAAAAGAATGGGCAAAAATTACAGGATCCAGATGTGCAAAGCTGGTAGAGACTTAACCAAAAAAGACTCACAGCTGCAATTGCCGCCACAAGATGCTTCTATCAAGTATTGACTCAGAGGGGTGAATTTTGGGGGACGATTTTTGTTTTTGTTTAATTAACTTTTGTGTCACCCCCCAAAATATTTTGCACCTTCAAAGTGTTAAGTATGTTGTGTAAATCACAATTAAATACATTTTAATTCCAGATTGTAACACAACAAAATGTGAAAAAGTCCAAGGGGTGTGAATACTTATGCAAGGCACTGCATGTGAGAATGCTTTTCATACAGCTCAGTGTTCAACAACATAGTGCCCTCAAAGCTTGTCATCAAGCTCAGGATCCTGGGACTGAACACTTCCCTCTGCAAGTGGATCCTGGACCTCCTGATGGGACGACCCCAGGTGGTGAGAGTAGGCAACCACACCGACACCCTCAATCACGGGGGCCCCCAGGGGTGTATGCTTAGCCCCCTCCTGTAGTCCTTGTTTACCCACGACTGTGTGGCCACACATGACTCCAACTCCATCATTAAGTTTGCTGGTGACACAATGGTGGTAAGCCAACGGCGATCAGACAGCCTACAGTTAGGAGGTCAGAGAAATGGCAGTGTGGTGCCAGGACAACAACCTCTCCTTCAATGTCAGCAAGAACAAGGAGCTGATTGCGGACTACAGGGAACAGGGGGGTGCACACCCCCATCCACATCGACGGCCCACTGCTGGGAAGGTCAAGAGCTTGAAGTTAGTTCCTCTGTGTCCACAGCACTGAGAACTTAACATGGTCCTCTCCCACCAGAACAGCATGAAGAAGGCACGACAGCACCGCTTCTGCCTCAGAACAGCTTGAAGAAGGCACAGCGTGAAGAAGGCATGGCAATGCCGCTTCACTGAGCTCTTCAGTAAGGCCATTCTACTGCCAATGTTTGTATGGAGATTGCATGGCGGTGTACTAATTTTTATACACCTGTCAGCAACTGAAATAGCCGAATCCACTAATTTGAAGGGGTGTCCACATACTTTTGTATATATAGTGTACTTGCATTCCTGTTATTCAATATATTAAAACAAAAAATTATATTATTATCTATATTATTATTATCGCTGCATTGTTGGAAAGAAAGGAGAAAGGGGGATACCTAGTCAGTTGTACAACTGTATGCATTCAACTGAAATGTGTCTTCCGCATTTAACCCAACCCCTCTGAATCAGAGAGGTGCGGGGGGCTGTCTTAATCGACATCCATGTCTTCGGTGCCGGGGAACAGTGGGTTAACTGCTTTGCTCAAGGCTAGAACGACGAGCTCTCAAGGTAAGAATTTCACTGTCCTGTTTTACACCTGTTATATAATCTGCACATGGCTAATGAACTTTGAAACTTGAGATTCACCTGGTATTGTCACATCCTGCCCATGTTGTCGGTGTCCTGACCCCACTTGTCAGGAAGTGAAGTCACAGCTGTGTAGGGAGCAAACACTGTCACAACAGAGATAGAGAGATGGGGGGCGCTGATTCACTGTCAGAGGGCCACCGGCTGCTATGTCCTATGGCTGTGCTCCCTATTCCCAATCGGTCCTGGTCCAAAGTAGTGCACTATATAGGGAATAGGCTGCCATTTTGGATGAAACCCATGAGTCTCAAGTCTCATTATAAAATCCTAGTGGCGTGGCAGTCTAAGGCACTGTATCTCAGTGCTAGAGGCATCACTACAGACGCTGGTTCAATTCCAGGCTGTATCAGAACCAGCTGTGACTGGGAGTCCCATAGGGTGGCGCACAATTGGCACAGCGTCGTCTGGGTTAGGGTGTGGCTGGGGTAGGCGGTCATTGTAAATAATAACTTGTTCTAAACTGACTTGCTTAGTTAACAACAAAAAAAGTAATGCTGCATGTTTCCATTACCTGTGCTGGTAAACGACGAGAGCAGCTCAACAGTACCAAGTGTGTGGTGTGGTACCGGATCCACTGGTGTGAGCCTATTTGAAAGGTCATGACTCATTTGTGGTGAGCTGTGTTGGTGAGAGCTGCAGGAGGGAGAGAGGATGAACATTTGAATCACTTCATACATGAGACAGGCTTGTTAATGTCGATGAATAGGCGGTCCCACTGAAGCCACAGTGTCTGGGCGAGGCACCTCACTCACTGCATGTCGACCGACTAAAGTTGCCATCTGTGTGCCAGGGTACCGTCATTCTTTTGGAGAAAGGGAGCCCTAAGAATAGTCTCAGACATTAAAGAGTGATACTGGGGAGAGAGGGAAAGAGGGAGAGAAGGAGAAGATGCTACGCCTCTGGCCCATTCAACTGACTCATGGCTTTAACAAGGGTAAGTCATACTACCAAAAGTTCCTAACAAAGGATAGGGGGCTCTGTATTTCTTTCCTCGTGTTGATTTGTTTTGTTCAGCACAAGTCAAATATTATGCAATTAACTCTGCAGCAGAGAGACGATGACAAATGGTGTTTGTGGCTAAGAAACCCCCTTTGAGGAACTAGCAGCAATGCAATTTCATGCGGCTTGTGCCAAATAGTGTGTGTTCAAAGTCGACAATGTTTTAATTATGTCACTTTTGCAACGTCTCAGTGGTTTAAGTAATAAAAAAAAACATAACGGGTTTATGCAGCGGTTAAACCCTACTTCCTTTGTCAAATCAATAACCAAATCCTCTTAGGTAAAACTCATTGTTGCGCTGCTGTTTGGCTCAGATTATGTGCTCCTGTTCTTTGTTGGGTATTAGAGAGACGATTCAGATCCCTCCCCCACTGTTTAGTGAGATTACTTTTACCTACGTGTTAGCTGTAAAGATCAAAGAAACAATGTAGCGTAAATGCTAAATACATGTCAAGCGTGGTTTTGTGATTAGATGGTGGTGTTAACCTTTTATTCCAATATACATAGATTAAAATCGAGGGGAAGATCATTCCTCGATCAGGGTGTCCAGGGATTGGGAAGAGGAATTTTGAGGTTAGATGATTGTGCAGTTGGATGTAGAGTAGCTACTGGACCCTATTTTGAAATTCAGCAGGCTTTGACACACCGGGCTATTGTCCCTGAAAATAACAGATAAAGACTTTTCCCATCCATCTTCACAATCACAAATGTTCATATCCTCACACACACACACCTGTTTCTTAGAGGGAGCTTGATCCAAATAGTGCGGTCCAAATCATTGGATATAAAGTTTTTGGAAACTGTTTCTTTCAGTTAAGAAGTGTCCAACCTCGTTGAATAAAACATTCTGGTAAATTCAAATTAACCCAATATTTTCCCCTGACATAAGTGTTTCCCTCTGAAAGGCAGGAGGTGACTACCCTGCCAAAAGGAGGTGGGTGGCTTAAGGCTGCCATGTTACATTAGCCTTGTGAGGTTCCTGCTCCAGGCCCCTTATGTTCCTCTGTCAAATTACTCTGTAATCGAGAAGAGGCAGAAAGGCATGTTCACCAATCCAGTAATTATGTTTACTCCGCTCTCCCCAGCATGCACCATACTGTAGCTGGTGGTCCAATGGGTAGCCTATTTCATATGAACCCATCCATTGTAACATTATTTAATTTGTAACATGATTTAAGTTGTAACACGATTTAATTTGAAACGAGCACAATTACATATTTCAAAAGACAAAAGTACATACTTTTGAAACAACTGAGCAGGAAAGAAAGAAAAAATGTGAATATATATTTTTTCATGCCAGATCCTATTAGCAAAAGCATTTTAGTTCTAGCCCAGTGAGCTGTCCTGGACTGTTTCTCCAACATCTGTTTCTAATTATTCTGGGTTTTGTTATCAGATCCCCGTCTTTGGAAATTGCTTTGCAGATTTGCATATGGTTGGCGATAGACTATTAATTGCTTTTTATATTTTCCTAAGGAAACAAAGATAATTAATGACAGCTCAAGGCCAATTAAGGCGAAAAACAAGTGCAGGAGGAGAAGTTGTCACACACAGCATCGGTCTGTCGCCGCTGTCACCGTCGAGCGCGTATGCGGTTGGCGGGACTGCCACCTGTGTGCCAACTGGTGCCCACCACGCTGAGAGAGGTACTGCTGGGAAAGACTATCTCCACTGAGCCCAGAGACCAACCATAGTGGAGAATGATCGGAGTAAAAACTCAGTGGTTTTACCACACAATGCTTCCTGATTCCTTGAAAACAAACACATGCATAGATGGAGAGAGAGAGAAAGAGAGAGGGAGGGAGGGAGTATGAGGCATCTCAGCAGATGCAGAGAGAGCCTGGAGAGGGAGCTGGAAGGCGGTGAGGGACAGTTGTGAGCTGGCATGTTGAGAGGGGCTTTTAGAGATGAAGCTCCAGCACAAACAGAGGGTTGAGCCAGCTGGGAGGGAGGTTGGGAGAGAGATTGTTGGCTCATAAAGGTCAGACTGTACCTGAAGAAACCTTGGTCTGTCTCAGGTAGCCAGACCTTTCTCTGAACTGAGACGGCACTTTGAAAACCATTCTGTAGAAAAAAGTTGTTGCTTGCACCAACATTGTGTAAATCTGCCCTTAAATCTGCCACAGTTTCATGAATCCTTGATTGCAATACCTAATTGTTAACCTCTGGAACCCTCGACTTTTGAGACCAGACATAAAAAACAACAAAGCACAAGCTCCAACAACCATGTTAGAAATGTAACAACCAAGTGATAAAACCCTAAATATTAGCCCCTTCAAATGAACTTAAACTGATTGATAGAAAATACCACTTTATATACAGTATGTGTGAGTTGCAGTCAGTTTTGGAATGGGTGGCTTGTCATGAACTAAAATCATTGTATTTGGTACAAATAATTTCCTAAATTATAGACCTCAGCTGAATCTGACAATGAATGATGTGGCTGTTGAGCAAGTTGAGGAAACTAAACTTCTCGGTGTCACCCTAAGACTGTAAATTGTCATGGTCAAGGCTTATTGATGTAATTGTTGTAACGATGGGGAGCATTTTGTCTGTAATAAAGAGATGCTCGGCATTTTTAACACCACAGTCAACCAAACAGTCTCTAGTTGTATCTAATTTTATCTCATCTTGACTATTTCCCAGTGATATGGTCAAGTGCTGCAAAGAAGGAGCTAGAGCAGCACGTCTTGCATTTCTATGTACACCGAGGGCGAATGTCAACAGTATGCATGTCAGTCTCTCTTGGCTCAAAGTAGAGGAGAGATTGACTGCATCAATTCTTGTTTTTGTGAGAAATATGAATGTGTTGAAAATCCCAAATTGTCTGTGTAATGAACTTACATATAGCTCATACAAACATACTTACCCCACCAGACATGCCACCAGGGGTCTCTTCACAGTCCCCAGGTCCAGAACAAATGCAAGGAAATGTACAGTATTATGTCGAGCCATGATTGCATGGAACTCCCATCTTATATATGACGCAAACCTGGTTTCAAAAAACGAATAAAGTAACATCTCACCACGCCTCTCCCCATGCGACCTCATTTTTGTGTGTATGTACTGACATTGATGTGTAACTGGTAGATGCACACACACACACTCTAAAACACATTCTATGCACACCCACACATTATTATTCTTTAGTTGTATTGCTTATTTTCTTTGTGTGTCATTTGTGTGTTTTTGGTTGTATTTTTTTTTAAATATACATGTAAATATATAGATCTGTAATGTCTATGTTAATGTTTTTTTTTTTAATATATGTAAATTGTAACGTCTTTATGTCCATGATGGTTTTTGTTATGTATTGGACCCCAGGAAGACGAGCCTGTCACCATTGGCGTCGGCTAATGGGGATCCTGATCAAATAAAATACAAAATAAAAAAAAGTGTAAGGAAGCAAGATTAAGTGCCCCTGTTTGTGTGTGGTTAGTCGTTGAATCTCCTCCCCTTGGTGAACATGTCGTTAAGCGTTTCAGTCTTTTGATGTCTGCTACAGAACATGAGCTGAACAAGCCACACACAGAGAAGTCTGTGTCAGAAATGGAACCCTGCTCCTTATATAATGAACTGCTTTTAACCGGAGCCCTTTGGGCCCTGGTTCAAAATAATGTGCCATATTGGGAATGGGTTTCCATTTGGGATGCATAGGCCTGCTATAGCTCCAGCCTGTTCTCCCAATGTCTCTGGTAGTTGGCACCATGGTAGTTCTTATAAATTAACAAAATGTTAAAAAAAGATTATTAACAGATCTCAAAATAATGTACTGTATGGTAAACGCACAGTTAGCAATCTAAAGCAGTATAGTATGTTCCCGAAAGGGAGAGTTCGACCTTTAGAAAATTAGATTGCTTATGTGTTGGAGTTGATTGTGATTTACATTATTTAATAACTCCAAACTTGAATTTTATTTAGTTTACTGTGCTTTTAATGTTCTGTATTTACTTGTTATCTATGTATCAGTTGGCTACAGTATTTTGTGTTTAAATGCCCACACCAGTAGAAATCCACTTTTTCAAGCTGAAAGATGATGGCCAAAGCTTACCCATGATGTTGCACAACAGTCATCACTTTAGTCAAAGTATGATTATATATGGGCTTGAAGTGACAAATCCGAACTTCGTGCAAATCCATGTGAATGCAGTGTCTTTTCCTATGGTATGACATACACATATTTTCAGCCTACGTTTCGTTTCAGGGCTAGGTTTTATTTGAATGTCACCACCCAACAGCATGGCATTGTTTATTCATCAGAAACAACTGCAAAGTTCTTCCTCTTTGTGACTGAGATGAGCCAAACAGCCTTGTGTCCACTTTTTACCTGAAAATTATCATAATTCATTGGATCATTTGTCAATTTTCATGTATTTTTGAGCTAGTCTGTATTCAAATATATATATATCTCCCTCCGTTGCCCCAAGATGAATGGTTTTGGCCACATAAGTTTTGCTTCACTTCACACACCACTGCTTTGATTGGGGTAACGTTAGCTGGCAACCACAAGTGTCTATCCAGATAATGAAAAGGCACCCGCAAAAGAAAATGTAAGGAACTTATAGTTAGTTACATGTCATTTGCGGCATGCATGATCACTAGAAAAGTCATTGTAGCCTATCATTTCACTTCTCCTGTGAGAACCATGAGCATGGGCTGGCTTGGAAGCCAGCAACCTACAAAGGTTGCACCATGTCCATTACGATGTAGAAAAACACATATCAGCTATCTTTATATAGTTATCCATATTACCTTCTTATTCGTTCTAACTATTTCTATGTCAGAGATAACAATAGATTGCCACATCAAAGATAGGCCAGTGGTTTCCATCTGTGGCAAGTTTTCCCTAAATCAATGCTTATGACAAATCCAGCTGACTAATCTTTTGAATACGGTGTAAAAGAAAACCAGCAAAAACAGATATCTTTAGCTAGCTAGATAAGGTTAGCAAGATAATTAGCTAGCTAGATAGCTAGCTACGGTTAACATGCCTGCTAGCTACACTGACAACTATCAGTGCCCTATTTGTTGATGTTAAGAAGTCCCATTCCCAATCCTTGAATATATATAAATAACCTTTTGTCATTCGTTGGAGGTGGAACCTAAACATGCATTTCATGTCTAGGACAGGAAATTGAAATAGTGGCGGCAACTTCCTCCTTGAAAGTCGCAAAACCAAGGGGATTCATAAAACGTTAGCATTAAACGTTCTGTACACTCATGTTGCAGTAGTTACAAATCAGTTGAGCGGCCATCACCTCCTTTTAAATGACGTAACAACAACAAAAAACACTCTACAACCAATAACAAAATAACAACAAGCATGTGTCACGTAAACAACATTAAGCTACACCAGTGTTTTTCTCTGAGCATAGAGGGAGGGAGGCGGAGAGGGGAACAGATGGACGGCTTTCATTTTGTGATTATGAATCTAGTGGGTTATTTAGTCATGTTTCCGGGAATAAACAATGCTGTGATTAGGATTCACCAGACGCCCTGTGTTTGACGAAAACGGCTTTTAATAATTATCTTGGCACAATTAGAGTCACTGGGCCCTTCTGATTGCCATGGCTCCTCCAGGCAGGCTGCACTCCTCATGTTCCCTCTCTTTTTTCAATGTCTCTACTAGTCTATTTATAGTATATATTTTTTCTTGGAATTACAACAATAAGGCGAAGACTTTGTGGTACCTGCATGTAGAGTTTGCAAAAAACCTGGGATTTTGCAACCCCACGTTCCCCACCCCCCCTTTTTCCTGTTCTCCTCTGAAATGGATTAGGAATCACAACACTTTCTTCCCTTCCTTTGTGCAATAGATGTTGGGCATTATTAGAGATACAAATGGCAATACACATATTTTCAAGTGCATTAATTGTTCATAAAAGGAATGAAATGCATAGAAATAAAATAAATTGAATGGAGTCCCCATTCAAGTCAATGATCAGTCTGTTCTATTCATTCTATTTATATTTAATCCTACCCAATAGTCAAAATCCAGTTAGATAACCTTTAAAAAACTGGGCCCTGATGTGATTCCAACTTCCAAGCCTGTAGAATTGATATAGCCAACAACATTTTCTGGAAGCAAAACTGTAAGACCCTGTGATATACAGTGCATTCGGAAAGTATTCAGACCCTTGACTTTTCCCACATTTTGTTACATTACAGCCTTTCTCTAAAAAATTGTTTTTTTTAAATGATCATCAATCTACACACAATACCCCATAATGAAAAAGAGGGGGGGGATGTTTTTATTAAAAATAAAAAACAGAAATACCTTCTTTACATAAGTATTCAGACCCTTTGCTATGAGACTCAAAATTGAGCTGAGGTGCATTCTGTTTCCATTGATCCTCCTTGAGATGTTTCTACAAATTGATTGGAGTCTACCTGTGGTAAATTCAATTGATTGGACATGATTTGGAAAGGCATATACCTGTCTATATGAGGTCCCACAGTTGACAGTGCATGTCAGAGCAAAAACCAAGCCATGAGGTCAAAGGAATTGTCCGTAGAGCTCCGAGACAAGATTGTGTCGAGGCACAGATCTGGGGAAAGGTACCAAAACATTTCTGCAGCATTGAAAGTCCCCAGGAACATAGTGGCCTCCATCATTCTTAAATCGAGGACGTTTAGAACCACCAAGACTCTTCCTAGAGCTAGCTGCCCGGCCAAACTGAGCAATCGGGGAAGAAGGACCTTGGTCAGGGAGGTGACCAAGAACCCAATGGTCTCTTTGACAGTGCTCCAGAGTTCCTCTGTGGAGATGGGACAACCATCCAGAAGGACAACCATCTCTGCAGCACTCCACCAATCAGGCCTTTATGGTAGAGTGGTCAGACGGAAGCCACTCCTCTGTAAAAGGCACATGACAGCCTCTTGGAGTTTGCCTAAAGACACCTAAAGGACTCAGACCATGAGAAACAAGATTCTCTGGTCTGATGAAACCAAGATTGAACTCTATGGCCTGAATGCCAAGCGTCACGTCTGGAGGAAACCTGGCACCATCTCTACGATGAAGCATGGTGGTGGCAGCATCATGCTGTGGTGATGTTTTTCAGCGGCAGGGACTGGGAGACTAGTCAGAATGAGAGGGAAAGATGAACGGAGGGAAGCACAGAGAGATCATTGAGGAAATTTGGAGAAACTCTCCAAATACAAGTGTGTCAAGCTTGTAGCTTCATACACAAGAAGACTTGAGGCTGTAATCGCTGCCAACGGTGCTTCAACAAAGCACGGAGGTTTGGCAAAGGAACCCAGATCCTCAAAAAGTTATACAGCCGCACCATCGAGAGCTTCCTGACCGGTTGCATCACCGCCTGGTATGGCAACTGCTCGGCATCCGACCGTAAGGCGCCACAGATGGTAGTGCGTACAGCCCAGTTCATCCTGCCATCCAGGACCTATATTATATTAGGCTGTGTCAGAGGAAAGCCCAAAAAACACGGCAGTCATCCAAGTCATAGACTGTTCTCTCTGCTACCGAATGGCAAGCGGTACCGGAGTGCCTTAGTCTAGATCCAAAAGGCTGCTTAACAGCTTCTACCCCCAAGCCATAACACTGCTGAACAATTAATCACCCAGACTATTTGCATTGACACTCCCCCCCAGCTGTTTATTATCTATGCATAATTACTTTACCCCTACCTACATGTACAAATTACCTCGACTAACCTGTGCCCCCACACATTGACTCGGTACCCCCTGTATAGAGCCTCATTATTGTTATTTTATTGTGTTACTTTTTCTTTTCTTTTTTTTTTGACCTTAGTTTGAAAATATTTTCTGAACTGCATTGTTGGTTAAGGGCTTCTAATTAAGCATTTCACGGTATTCGGCGCATGTGACAAATACAATTTGATTTGAGTAAAAAGGTCTGAATGCTTATGTAAATGTGCTAATTCTATTTTTATTTTTAATACATTTGCAAAAATTTCTAAAAACCTGTTTTTTCTTTGGGGTATTATGGGGGTATAATATTTAATTATGGGGTATTGTGTGTACATTGATGAGGGGGGGGGGATTCATCCCTTTTAGAATAAGGCTGTAACTTAACAAAATGTGGAAAAAGTCAAGGGGTCTGAATACTTTCCAAATGCACTACAAAAGCGATCCAGGAGAAGGAAGAGGATGCATTACAAATGGGCCCCTATTCCCTATATATTTAAGGAATAGGTTGCCCTTCAGGACGCCCATCCATAGTGCTGTTTGAACCAAATCACAAAATAAGAGGATTTCTTATTCAGACAAGAGTCATGCCGCAGAGGGCAATCATCCTGAACCCTGTCCAGACGCAGACTGGGGTGAGGTGCCTGAAAATGTCATAAAGTACCATTACAGTTAATGAGACGTCAGAGTCCAAACGCATGTAGAGGGCCAGGCAGGCAGCCCTGGTGCGTCTCTTACAGGGCTAATAACAATGGATCCTCAAAAGATTCACAGAATCAAAAAGGAAGCGGCCATGTCTCAAAAGAGGGCCAAATGTGAATGTCCTCACACCTTGGTATTTTTCTTTGAAAAGTGAGTTGGTGTGGATGGTAGGTGTCCCATTAATAGGAGCTGTAGAGCTGCTGTAAAATGGGTGATGATTAGGTTACCTCTGACCATATTAACCTTAACTTCCGCTCTGCAAGCACACACTCCCATCTAAGCAAACTAAAGAAAAAAGGAATGACATACTGGTGATGAATGTAAAGCTAGAACGTGCACTCGCTACATATTCAAATGAAAATAACATATTATATTCCAATTGCAGGGTAGGCTAATCATGTATGTCTTTTTGTTTATCATTTATTCTGTTCAATTGTCAGGGACCATATGCAATCATGACACTGACTATTACTGGGTCAAATACAAAACTGAGCAAAGATCAGTGTCGAGGTGCGACACTTTACCCTACTCCACAATGCAAGCAACAAAATTGTCATGGTTAGTGTTGATGTTCAATCATGTTACCATCTCTCGACTGGAGTGTCAAATAATAGCTTGTATAGTGTTATGTGTTTCTATATCTGTTTCTACCTCTAGAAATAGAATTACAGTAAAGGGTGTAGCCCATCAGACCACAACAATTTGACTGTACCCTCATGGATACACTCAGTAATTATATTTCTATGTTTCTACTTTTCTCTCAGGTGAAGTACGGCCATTTTGCCTTTGTGTGGGATGTGGCAGTGCTGGAGTATGTGGGCATCAACGATGAGGACTGCTCCTTCTACACTGTGGGGAACAAGGCACCAGACCGGGGATATGGCATCGCCCTGCAGCACGGCAGTCCATACAGGGACATCTTCTCCCAGAGGTACGTTGAACATTTAAGGCTTTATTATAAGTGCTAATATATGCTTAGAACAAGTAATATAATACATGCTATTTATTCAACAGGTTTATCCAAAGCGACTTACAGTAATGCATGCATATAATTTTTTTGTATGGGTGGCCCCAGAGGGAATCGAACCAACAAACCATGCTGTAAACAGTGCCATGCTCTACCGACTGATCCACACAGAGCTGCAAAAAGTGTTAATACAGTACACTATTCAGTGTACAAGCAGCAGTGTGCAAACATACAGGCTACCCTAACTACACGATTGCCTCATCTACAGTGTGAGAAGGATTTAGTCGTTTCTCTTTTTGAAGTCAACCGCTGTAATGGCCTTTCAGTGAAATGTCATCTTTTGTTCAGTGGACTGGAGTTTGTCCAAGTCATTTTGTGAAAGGACATTTGTGAAAGGACATCAAATGTTGTGATGGAATTATAGGTGGTTGATAGTTTGACAAAGTACAGCAAGACAAAATGCTAAATCACTTGTCCATTAGAAATGACCTTAAAGATGACTGACAAGGGCATGTAGTAAAGCTCAATCATTATGACATGCTCAAGTGCCCCGTGCACCTGTAATGATGTGCTACTGCACTTGTTTTGATTTCTATACACACTAAGAGAGGATCCTTCATGCCATCAAGAGGCAGATGCAAGCTGAATTTGTTTTTAGAATGAACAAGTGTATATGTGTGTGTGTGCGTGTGTGCGTGCGTGCGTGGGCGTCTGGTGCTCCTGTTTGTGTGTGTGTGTGAATGAGCCCCAGCGTGTGATTCAGTATTTCTTTTTATTATATTTATTCTTTTTATTCTATTTGCACCTCTTTGTCTACTGATGCACACAACTGCAGAATATTGCCACTAATGGTGGTTGTGAAAGTAAACAAGTTATTAATTGACAGTCCTATTTAATTCCATGTCATTATTTCCAGGACTTTGTAAGGCTCTTGGGGAGCGCTTTCCAAGCTCATTTTAAAATAAAGCAGTTTACTAAAAGTGTTCCCTATGGTTCCCAAACAATGCAAGGGAAATTACTGAGACAAAATTGTTTTGGAAACATGACTTCTTCTGACTTTTTGGATTACACAAGTCAATGAAGCACAACAATGAAATGATGGAGAAATTGTATTTGTCTCCCAGCAGTGGCTGGGAGACAAATACACTCTGTGAGCAATGTGAGCAAATGAGGTGAGAGGTAAAGGCTAAAAAGGCCATGGTGGCGAAGTAAATACAATAGAGCAAGTTAAAAATAAAAAAAGTTTAAAGAAAAAATACATTTAATAAAGTAAACGCTGGAATGGTAGATTTCCAGTGGAAGAATGTGCAAAGTAAAGATAGAAATAATGGGGGTGCAAAGGAGCAAAATAAATAAATAAATAAATACAGTAGGGGGAGAGGTAGTTGTTTGGGCTAAATTATAGATGGGCTATGTACAGGTGCAGTAATCTGTGAGCTGCTCTGATGACACACCAAATGTGTTTGATGGATCCGTTATGTCTTCTAATGCCTCTTAAGTGGAAAGTCATCTAAAAGTAAGTCATACAAGATTTGGGTAATCCTAAAATTACGTTACTGATTAGGGATATACTGATCATCAGTATTTATTATCAAACTGTGCCAACATTCCCTCAACTATTTGAAGGCATGGAATAGCTTGGGGTTGATATTGCGTTTGAATAAAAAACACGGATATCTCCAAGGGTTTTGTTGGCCTTGTCAATCAGAATTTCATGTCCTGAAAGACAATGGAGACAAAACATTGCCAAGATATCAATAGTCAGTCAAATAGCCAGTGATTTTGTGTGTAATTAGAGTGGGAGCCTGTGCAAGTGCACAGGGTATTGTTTTGGTCTCCAGTCTACTCACAAAATATTTCACCGTTTACAGTTCCCAGTGTATTAAAAACTGTTAAGGAGGCTGCGAATTTTCGCAGCTTTTTGTTAAAAATCGCGCAACATTTCAGCGTCCTGCTACTCATGCCAGGAATATAGTATATGCATATGATAAGTGTGTGTGTATAGAAAACACTCTGAAGTCTCTAAAACTGGTTAAATCGTGTCTGTGGCTATAACATAACGTGTTTAGGAGTAAAAATCCTTCGAAAAACTGTTCACCAAAAACACAAAAATAATATTCATCCGCCAGTCAATGTATTGTCTAAGGCGAAAATAAATACATGAGGATCCCCTGTAAACGCCTACAGCTTCCACACGATGTCGCCAGTACTGGCATTTTGTGTCTGCTTTATCCTTGGTTAGATGACGTATAGGCCCTTCCTGTTTTAGGCTCACCACAGGATGTTGTGAAATTGAAAACATGGAAGATGATTTCAAGACTTGCTGCTATCGAAAACAGATCGCCCCGTGATCAATTTGATAGATTATTAACGTTTATTAATACCTAAAGTTGGTTTAGAAAAGTAGTTTGAAGTGATTTGTAAAAGTTTATAGGCAACTTTTGTCATTTTAAAAAGTCTTGTAAAGGGGCATTTTTCTGGATCAGACCGGTCTTCAGCAAATCACATTTTGGGTATACAATGACGGATTTAATCGGGAAAAAGACCCAATTGTGATGTTTATGTGACATATAGGAGTGCCAAGAAAGAAGCTCGTCAAAGGTAATGAATGTTTTATATTTTATTTCTGCGTTTTGGGTAGCGCCGGCTACCGCAAAATCTGTTGTTTTGTTGACGGTCTGGTATTCTGGGGGGTGCATGCTATCAGATAATAGCTTCTCATGCTTTTGCCGAAAAGCATTTTACAAATCTGACTAGGTGGCTAGATTCACAACGAGTGTAGCTTTAATTCAGTACCTTGCATGTGTGTTTTAATGAAAGTTTGAGTTTTATCGAAAACTATAGGTGGCGCTCTAAAATTTCCGCTGATTTGATCCCGCCACAGGGACCAAGTCCCTAACAAGTAATTAAGATTAAATAGAATTGATCTGCTTTAACATTGTGGAAAGAGAGAGAGTGTATGTGTGTGCGTGTGTAGGTGTGTAGGTGTGGGGCACTACTCTGACAGTGAGGGTTCTATCCACTTCCCCTAATAGCACCTTGCTCTCCGCTGTCCTTCTTGAGAAGGTGGGGGGGTGGGGTTGGTGGTGGGGGTGTCGTTGATAGAGTACTGCCATTACATTACTCATCACAAATACATCTTGTTGTTCACCTTGATAGAATCAAACAACCCAGAAGAAACAGTTCCCAGAGAGAAGTCATGTTTGCCACTTACCGGAGAGAGTGTGAGTCACTGTGCCACCATACATTGATGTGTATATATAGTGTGCTGGTAATGATGTGTGGTACCCAGACTGAGTTGATCATCCAGATATAGCGTAGACAAAGTCAGAATGCTGCAGTTTTCAGGAATTCGATGAAAACTACTGATTTCAGGTGAGAACCCTATGAGCCAAGCACTTAAATAGCAGCAGCATGCACACACAGCCACACAATCATACATACAGTGCATTCGGAAAGTATTCAGACCCCTTGACTTTTTCCAGTTTTTGTTACATTATAGCCTTGTTCTAAAATTGATGAATTCATTTTTTTCCTCATCATTCTACACACAATACCCCATAATGATAAAACAAAACATCGTTTTAGACATTTTTGCTCATTTATAAATGTTTTAAAACTGAAATATGACATTTAAAAAAGTATTCACACCCTTTACTCAGTACTTTGTTGAAGCACCTTTGGCAATGATTACAGCATCAAGTCTTCTTAGGTATTACACTACAAGCTTGGCACACCTGTATTTTGGGAGTTTCTCCTATTCTTCTCTGCAGATCCTCTCAAGCTCTGTCAGGTTGGATGGAGAGCGTCGCTGTACAGCTATTTTCAGGTCTCTCCCGAGATGTTCGATCGGTTTCAAGTCTGGGCTCTGGCTGGGCCACTCAAGGACATTCAGAGACTTGTCCCGAAGCCACTCCTGCGTTGTCATGGCTGTGTGCTTAGGGTCGTTGTCATGTTGGAAGGTGAATCTTTGCCCCAGTCTGAGGTCCTAAACACTCTGGAGCAGGTTTTCATCAAGGATCTCTGTGTACTACTCTGTTCATCTTTGTCTCGATCCTGACTAGTCTCCCAGTCCCTGCCGTTGAAAAACATCCCCACAGCATGATGCTGCCACCACCATACTTCACTGTAGGGATGGTGCCAGGTTTCGTCCAGACATGACGCTTGGCATTCAGGCTTTGTGGTTCGAAACTTCTTCCATTTAAGAATGATGGAGGCCACTGTTTTCTTGGGAACTTTCAATGCTACAGAAATGTTTTGGTACCTTTCCCCAGATCTGTGCCTCGGCACAATCCTGTCTCGGAGTTCTACAGACAATTCCTTCGAGCACATGGTTTGGTTCACTGTCAACTGTGGGACCTTTTTATATAGACCGGTGTGTGCCTTTCCAAATCATGTCCAATCAATTGAATTTACCACAGGTGGATTCCAATCAATTTTTAGAAACATCTCAAGGAGGATCAATGGAAACAGGATGCACCTGAGCTCAATTTCGAGTCTCATAGCAAAGGGTCTGAATACTTACATAAATAAGGTATTTCTGTTTTTGCAAAAATGTCTAAAAACCTGTTTTCACTTTGTCATTATGAGGTAGTGTGTGTAGATTGCTGAGGATAAAAAATGTAAAATCCATTTTAGAATAAGGCTGTAATGTAACAAAATGTGTAAAAAGCAGAAGGGTCTGAACAATACAGGTATCGACCATATTCCTATTTTTTTCAATGTTTGCCTAAAATGACATAAAACCCAAATCTAACTGCCTGGAGCTCAGGATGTGAAGCAAGGATATCCATATTCTTGATACCATTTGAAAGGAAATACTTTGAAGTTTGTGGAAATGTGAAATTAATAGAATATAACACATTAGATCTGGTAAAAGATAATACAAACAAAAAAACATGCTTTTTTAAATTAATTTTTTTGTTCCATCATCTTTGAAATGCAAGAGAAACAGCAGGGGTTCAACCTTTAGAGCCCTGTTCCTATATTTGAATATAAAAATAGATTTTATCAAACAGAACTATGCTACATTTTATCTCTGGGGACCCTCAGGATGACAAATCAGAGCAAGATTACTCAATGTAAGTACAATATTTACCTTCAGAGGTGAATGTATCAAACCAGTTGCCGTGATAAAAGTTTTTGTTGTTGTTATGCACTCTCCTCAAACATTTTCATGATATTTTTTTCACTGTAATAGCTACTGTAAATTGGACAGTGCAGTGGAGTGGAGGGACAACGTTCCCGTAGAGGTTAAATTGCCTAAAAGAGATGGGAATGCTTTGCCAGGAAACTATTACTTGAATTGTATTGTGTTTCTGGAATCAGTGTCGGTGGAGCCCTCCCAAAGTCCTCACCACTTTGGGAGGGCTCCACCGACACTGATTCCAGAAACACAATCCAAACTATTGGACCCTAGTAATGGCATTTAGCCACCAATGGCACAGTGAGTGACAGTGTTCTTCTTAGATCTTGAGGGTCCATGGCGCTCTGTGCATGTGCGCGTCTTTCGGGGTCGATTTCCAGTTTGTGGAAATTACTTGATTTTGTGGAGGCTCCACTGTGGCAGCGGTGAGAATGAGATCGACACCTGACATTGTCAACCTCTCGTCATCTGGAACAACGACAGAACTGTCACTTACAGTCCCCGTCCATCAACATTAGACAAACTCACGCCCCCTGAAACTCTCATTAAAACCCATAAGTGGGATTTAATGAATGAGTAGTTGACATTTCTGCTATCTTATCAGAGATTCCCTCAGTTGTTTGCTTCATCCCCATAAATGGGTCGCTACACTGTCAAAATACATTTGCAAGTACGGTTTGTGACCTAAGATGGCTTGTATGTTATATAGGGATTTGTTCAAAGTTCTAGAAATCATATTCTTGTAGCTGACTGAGATTTGATCAGCTAGATACAAATATATTGCAAATGTAGTAGAGATATGTATTCATCACCAAACATGCTATGCAGTTAGGTAGTTAGCCATTTGCTTTCTGTTCGTATTCTTATTTTGTACTATTTCTTATTGTTCTTGCGTTTGGGGGGCAGGTAGCCTAGTGGTTAGTGTGTTGGGCCACCAACCAAAAGGTTGCTTGAACAAAACCCCAAGCTGACAAGGTAAGAATCTGTTGTTCTGCTCCTGAACCAAACAGTCAACCCACTGTTCCTAGGCCCTCATTGTAAATAAGATTTTTTTCTTAACTGACTTGACTAGTTAAACAAAGGTAAAAATGTAACTGTTGAGAAGGAACCTGCATGTACGCATTTCATTGGACTAGGTACACCGTATACCATGCTTATCCCTTATACATACGGCTAAAAAAACCTGAAGCTCTCTGGAATCTTTTCCCCCTCTCATACCGCTCTGTGTGATTCGATTGTTGTAGTGGCCTAATTGTACCACTAATTATGATGATTTGTGACTGTGAATCTGGAATGGGCATGAGTGGCATTGTGAAGACAAGCTCTTTGGAGGTAGCAGACAGTGAGAACACGGTTTGGCTGGCTGTGTGGGATTAGTACCATGGCCGTCACGCCTCCCTTGTCCTAAGGAGTTGCTACTCAGAGTTCACTTTCTGCAAGGAGCTCATTTTAGAACAGTTTCTCTCCTTTTTTCACATTGTGTAACCATGTTGTCAGAAATTCCCCCAGATGGAACATACTGGAACGTTCCCTGTTTTTGCTATTTCTTTGTCAGATTGAATTGTTTCTTCTAAAGTTTGGATGCAGTGGAACAAGGTTGCACCCTCTTGCATAGGTTATAACTAGAGATAAGATAAGAGCAGAATACGATAAGATAATGAATTTATTATCCACATGGGGACATTTTGGGTGCGGCTCTGTGCATACATTAAACACATGCTTATCAAGCGTAGACAAAAGACAATAAACAATTATTACAAACAATAAATACAACGAGTGAGGGTAGACAAAGTGCAGTTCATGTGGGAATCCTAATTATTCTGAACACAATACACATGTGTACACTATCGACTACAGCAGTGTTTCTCAACTCCAGTCCTTGAGTACCCCAACGGTACACACTTTTTGTAGTCTTGGACAAGCACACTTGCCAACCAATCATCAAGACCTCGATGAGTTGAATCAAGGGTGGGTTAGTCCACCCACAACAGCACAAACATTTGTTTGGACATCTCGAGGACTGGAGTTGGGAAACATTGGACTACAGTATCAACTAAAGGCCTGCCTGCTGGACCTACTCGTGTTTGTCATTTAGAAGCCTTATTGCCTCTGGGATAAACAAATGTTTGGCTCTATTATTTTTATGCGCTGGTGCCAAGTATTGTCAACCTGAGGGGAGTAGCTCAAACTCCTGATATTGAAGATGTCTGGGGCCCTAGAGTACCTTAATTTAATGATCTGTCTCCTTGAGAAGCAATTTGCCTATGGATACGAACCTGAGACACAATTCTGGTTTAAAGACTCTGGACCCCAGATTTATCACGGTGTGTGTGTGTGTGTGTGTGTGTGTGTGTGTGTGTGTGTGTGTGTGTGTGTGTGTGTGTGTGTGTGTGTGTGTGTGTGTGTGTGTGTGTGTGTGTGTCTTTGAATGTGGGTTGTATGTGCCTTTGTCTGTGTTCAACTGAAATGTAGCATCTCAGATGTTATAATTTGTTTGCATCACCGTGGAATTTCTGCTTTTCCTTTTTTCTTTTATTTGTATTTTTTCTTGTCTTCTCTTTAGTCCTATAAAGTATGGTAGTTTGTCTGCCTCTGTCAAAACCATCTGATAACGTATGATCATTTCTGCAGCAGCTGGTTGCCTTGGAAACAGCTCCAGTAGTCCACACTAATCGCCATGCAGAGCCCAGGAGGCAGAGAGGCTGGTTGATACAGCAGCCAGGTTACCCGTGATACAAGTCAATATTAGACGTCTATCCAGGTCTGAGGACATCGGGAGATGACGTGGAAACGGCCACTAGGGGCAACAGTGTTACCTTCAAGTATGTTTCGGTTTTGCTAGGGTGTTGTGGACAGGGATGGGTGTAAGCATCTGCCTCTGATTCCAAGTTCGAATCCATCGATAGAAAGTTGTTTTTTATATTTTGGTTTGAAGCCTATCCCAAACCTTTGGTACATCTTTGAAATTTGACATTTGAGAAACATGGATGGACGTCTAATTCTGACGTGAGACTGTACAGAACTTCCCACCTACCTCCAGTGATAGAAACATGTCAATAGACTGCATACATTACATGTGTGACATTAGATCATTTTCCTGGAATGAGAGCTTGGCCTAACAACACGGAACTCCTCGGCAACACTGTGATGTCATGAAGTGATGTCATGAAGTGTGTGTGTGTGTGCGCGCGCGTGTGTGTGCATGTGTTGTCACCAGAGAGCATGAGTAAGAGTGATCAGCCCTTTACAATCGGTTATGGACTAGAGCTAGGTCACTATTCAGAGTTCTCTACAGCCCAGGTCATGCAGAGCCTGAAAGATGAAAATACCAACCAACCTACTGCGCACACACACAGGCACACATTTTATAACTAACCCCAAGTGACACATTGGTGAACCCCTGATCCAGTCACTGGAATGACACGGTGGTTGAGAGGGACAAGGCTGTTCTTATTGTGTACAGGCCCAGATCAGCCATCCAGTCACCTTGGAGGTGACATTTCTCTAGCCCCAGTTGGAGCTCATCTGTTGGGATGATACCTCCTGTCACCACTGCACAGAGCCAGGGGGAACGCAAGCCCTCCATTGCTCTGTTCCCGCTCCATCACTCCATTTTACCGTGCGGTGACATATATAGTATAATTGGGGTGAGGAGGGGGCGCTTCTTTTGTATTGCCTGTGTGGTTCATGGTAGCTAATGGAAACACATAGTGGAAAAATAACTTGTATTCTATTTGGAAGTCACAGTGTGCTGTGAGTACACCAGATGCGTAGGAGACAGATCTTAATAGTAGTTGCAATAGAATAAATATTTTTTTTATGTAAATAGAAACATGTCTTATTCTGTATATACTACATGAGGTAAACATAGGGTGGCAGTTAAGAGTGTTGGGCCAGTAACCGAAAGGTCATTGGTTCGAATCCCCTAGCCGACTAGGTGAAAAATCTGTCAATGTGCTCTTGAGCAAGGTGCTTAACCCTAGTCGGTCTGGATAAGAGTGTGTGCTAAATTACTAAAATGTAAATGAACAACTTGATGTGATCTGTCTGTTTTGGAGCAAAACATGGCAATAAAAGAGCAACATTTCCACAGAGATAAAACATACAGAAAAATGTTATCATATTACTCCACTTAGTGCATGAAAGCAGTGATAAACGACTAAGCTCTTAGGGTAGCTTTCCACATTGACCAATCTTCTTTGGCCACGATCTCAAGTCTTTTGTTTACTCTAAAGTATAATCACTTTTTTTCCAGTTCTTTTCTTTTAAGCTACTAAAATGCATCTATCGTATGTGTCTGTGTGCGTGCGTGTGACGGGGGGTTGGGTTAAAGAGCAAAACACACATTTCTGTGCACTGTAAGGGAAATAGAGGACAATGAAGTATTCTGAAATATTGAAAAGCAAGCAAAAACCCATACTGGAAAATCTGAGCACTTGGAATACTTCCGAGATTGATGGAATTGAATATATTTGACGGAATTGCTGTCTGCATTTTGATAACTGAGGTATCTCCCTCATTCCATTCCATTAGATTGAGTGCAATCCCTCTTTCCATTGTTTTCCTTTTCGGACCTGTCTTTGTCGGCGGCATAACAACTACAGTATCAATCGTCAAAGCTCAAATCTAGGACTGACTTTGATTAATCAAGATGACATTTCTTCCAATATCAAATCAAATCAAAAATCAAATCAAATTTTATTTGTCACATGAGCCGAATACAACAGGTGTAGAGCTTACTTATGCTTACTTACAAGCCCTTAACAAACAATGCCGTTTTAAGAAAAATACCTAAAAACATAAGAAATAAAGTAACAAGTGATTAAAGAGCAGCAGTAAAATAACAATAGCGAGGCAATATACAGGGGGTACGGGTACAGAGTCAATGTGCACGGGGGTCACCGGTTAGTCGAGATAATTGAGGTAATATATACACGTGGGTAGAGTTATTAAAGTGACTTATGCATAGATAATAACAGAGAGTAGCAGCAGCATAAAAGAGGGGGGCAATGCAAGTAGTTTGGGTAGCCAATTGATTAGATGTTCAGGAGTCTTACGGCTTGGGGGTAGAAGCTGTTTAGAAGCCTCTTGGACCTAGACTTGGCGCTCTGGTACCGCTTGCCATGCGGTAGCAGAGAGAACAGTCTATGACTAGGGTGGCTGGAGTCTTTGACATTTTTTTGGGCCTTCCTCTGACACCGCCAGGTATAGAGGTCCTGGATGGCAGGAAGCTTGGCATCAGTGATGTACTGGGTCGTACGCACTACCCTCTGTAGTGCCTTGCGGTCGGAGGCCAAGCAGTTGCCATACCAGGCAGTGATGTAACCAGTCAGGATGCTCTCGATGGTACAGCTGTAGAACCTTTTGAAGATCTGAGGACCCATGTCAAATCTTTTCAGTCTCCTGAGGGGGAATAGGTTTTGTTGTGCCCTCTTCACGACTGTCTTGGTGGGCTTGGACCATGTTAGTTTGTTGGTGATTTGGACACCAAGAAACTTGAAGCTCTCAACCTGCTCCAGTACAGCCACGTCGATGAGAATGGGGGAGTGCTTGGCCCTGCTTTTCCTGTAGTCCACAATCATCTCCTTAGTCTTGATCACATTGAGGGAGAGGTTGTTGTCCTAACACCACACGGCCAGGTCTTTGACAACCTCCCTGTAGGCTGTCTTGTCATTGTTGGTGATCAGGAACACCACTGTTGTGTCATCGGCAAACTTAATGATGGTGTTGGAGTCGTGCCTGGCTGTGCAGTCATGAGTGAACGGGGAGTACAGGAGGGGACTGAGCACACACCCCTGAGGGGGGATCAGCGTGGTGGATGTGTTGTCACCTACCCTTACCACCTGGGGACGGCCCATCAGTTGCAGAGGGAGGTGTTCAGTCTCAGGGTCCTAGCTTAGTGTTGAGCTTTGAGGGCACTATGGCGATGAATGCTGAGTTGTAGTCAATGAATAGTATTTTCACATATGTGTTCCTTTTGTCCAGGTGTGAAAGGACAGTGTGGGGTGCAATAGAGATTGCATCATCTGTGGATCTGTTTTGGCGGTATGCAAATTGGAGTGGGTATAGGGTTTCTGGGATAATGTGAGTGCTACGGGTCGGAAGCAATTTAGGCAGGTTACCTTAATGTTCTTGGGCACTGGGACTATGGTGGTCTGCTTGAAACATGTTGGTATTACAGATTCAGATAGGGAGAGGTTGAAAATGTCATTGAAGATACTTGCCAGTTTGTCAGCGCATGCTCGGAGTACATGTCCTGGTAATCCGTCTGGCCCTACGGCCTTGTGAATGTTGACCCGCTTAAAGGTCTTACTCACATCGGCTGCAGAGAGCGTGATCACGCAGTCGTCTGGAACAGCTGGTGTTCTCTTGCATGTTTCTGTGTTACTTGCCTCGAAGTTAGCATAGAAGTCATTTAGCTCGTCTGGTAGGCTCGTGTCACCGGGCAGCTCTCGGCTGTGCTTCCCTTTGTAGTACAATAATAGTTTGCAAGCCCTGCCACATCCGACGAGTGTTGGAGCCGGTGTAGTATGATTCGATCTTGTCCTGCATTGACGCTTTGCCTGTTTGATGGGGAATAGCGGGATTTCTTCTAAGCTTCTGAGTTAGGGTCCCAATCCTTGAAAGTGGCAGCTCTACCCTTTAGCTCAGTGCTGATGTTGCCTGTAATCCATGGTTTCTGGTTGAGGTATGTATGTACAGTCACTGTGGGGACGTCATTGATGCACTTATTGATGAAGCCATCAATGCCATCGGAAGAATCCCGGAACATATTCCAGTCTGTGCTAGCAAACAGTCCTGTAGCTTACCATCTGCTTCATTTTATCCGTTTTTTTAATTGACCAAGTCACTGGTGCTTCCTGCTTTAATTTTTGCTTGTAAGCGGGAAACAGGAGGATAGAATTATGGTCAGATTTACCAAATGGAGGGTGAGGGAGAGTTGTACGTGTCTCTGTGTGTGGAGCAAAGGTGGTCTAGAGTTTTCCCCCCTCTGGTTACACATTTAACATGCTGATAGAAATGAGGTCAAACAGATTTAAGTTTCCCTGCATTAAAGTCCCCGGCCACTAGGAGCGCTGCCTCTGGATGAGTGTTTTGCTGTTTTCTTATGGCGGTATACAGCTCATTGAGTGTGGTCTTAGTGCCTGCATTGGTCTGTGGTGGTATGTAGACAGCTACGAAGAATACAGATGAAAACTCTCTAGGTAGATAGTATGGTCTACAGCTTATCAAGTCTCTGTTTCTGATTGGACGTTTCACTAGCATCTATTCCTCTTTTTCATTCCATCTGAGCCAACATCTGAGTCATCTGTTATGTGGGCCTTATCTAAATAAGATCCCTTAGTCTCCCAATAGTAATCCCAAATCAGACCTTACAGTTCTATGTGCCTTTGTAGCAGAGGTTAAAGAGGTTAAAATAATGTCTATAATATAGAATTATATGTTATTGAAATAAGATATGCTCCTCTGCTATTATTCATTTTCTAATTGTGTAAACTACCGTTATACTACATTTGCATTTGAGATACTTTGGCAACATTTTTATTTGTTATACTTTGTAGAGGCACAGTCAAAGATAAGTGTTGTCATTCAAGTCACTCGTGTGTCTTTGTCCGTGTGTGTGTGTGTGTGTGCTGTTAATTTTGTTTCCTGCGATACCGCAAGCCAGACCTCTGAAATATAGTTCTGTAAATTAACAGAAGGCTCCAATCAACCTTTGAGGGTTTTTATTGGATGTCATTGTTAATTTGCTTAGCTGGACAGCATAACGTCATTAGAGAAAAGTAATAACACTCTGCTACAAAACATATTCATATTTCTTAGAATTATTTTGACAGGTTAATACAGCTGTCAGTCTGTGGCATCATTATTTGTCCAATATTGCCCTCTAGTGTTTGAGGACCATTCAAACAACTGCAGAGAATCAGGGTGAATCTCATGTATTTTCTTGAGTCCTAGTGTCCTCCCTCGCATTGGAGGAGAAGAGTCAAGGTTCCTTCTCTGACCTCCAATGTGTTTTGAGAATGAGGTGAGGAGAGAGGATGAGAGGAATCCAGGAAATACAATTGAGATTCAACCCTCAGATCATCATACAATGTGAATGAATGAATGAAGTCATACTCAGTGCTTGCCTTTTGAATACAAAAACCTTCTTTTAGTCTAGCCAGAGTCATAGATATGGCATGGACTCTACAAGGTGTCGAAAGTGTTCCACGGGGATGCTGGCCCATGTTGACTCCAATTCTTCCCACAGTTGTGTCAAATTGGCTGGGTGTCCTTTGGGTGGTGAACCATTCTTGATACACACGGGAAACTGTTGAGTGTGAAAAACCCAGCAGTGTTGCAGATCTTGACACACTCAAACTGGTGCCCCTGGCACCTACTTCCATACCCCGTTCAAAGTTACTTAAATATTTGGTCTTGCCCATTCACCCTCTGAATGGCACACACACAGTCCATGTCTCAATTGTCTGAAGGTTTAAAAATCCTTCTTTAACCCTGTCTCCTTGCCTTCATCTCCACTGATTGAAGTGGATTTAAGTGACATGAGTAAGGGATCATAGCTTTCACCTGGTCAGTCTATGTCTTGTGACTCTCAGTTTATATGCCTCTGTCTAGACGAAAACAAGGTTGTTGTATTCCTGGCACCACTCTGCCAGGGCCCTCACCACCCTGTAGGCTGTTTTGTTGCTGTTGGTAATCAGGCCCACCACTGTTGTGTCGTTTGCAAACTTGATGATTGAGTTGGAGACGTGCATGGCCTAGCAGTCATGGGTGAACAGGGAGCACAGGAGGGGGCTGAGCATGCAACCATGTGGGGCTCCTGTGTTGAGGATCAGCGTAGCGGAGGTGTGGTTGCCAAACTTCACCACCTGGGGGTGGCCCGTCAGGAAGTCCAGGCCCTAGTTGCACAGGGCCAGGTTCAGACCCAGGGCCCCAAGCTTAGTGATGAGCTTGGAGGGCATTATGGTGTTGAAAGCTGAGCTGTAGTCAATGAACATCATTCTTACATAGGTATTCCTCTTGTCCAGATGGAATACGACAGTGTGCAGGGCGATGGCACCATCAGTGGATCTGCTATGCAAATTGTAGTCGGTCTAGGGTGTCTGGTAAGGTGGAGGTTAGATGATCCTTAACTAGCCCCTTAAAGTACTTAATGATGACAGAAGTGAGTGCTACGGGGAAATAGTCATTTAGTTCAGTTACCTTTGCTTTCTTGGGTACAGGAACAAGGGTGGACATCTTGAAGCAAGTGGGGAAAACAGACTGGGAAAGGGAGAGATGGAATATGTCCGTTAACAGTCCAGCCAGCTGGTCTGCACATGCTCTGAATTACTATGCAGTTTAAAGTTAGAATGTTGCAAAACGAGTTACCTAAGCAACTTTGAGCGTGTTATAATCGTCGGTGCCAGGCATATCTCGTAAATGTCTGGCCTCCTGGGCTTTAAACGCACGACAGTGTCTGGGGTTTACAGAGAATGGTGCAATTAACAAAAAACATCCTGTCAGCGGCAGTCCTGTGGGCAAAAACAGCTCGTTGATGAGAATGGTCAAAGGAGAATGTGAAGAATTGTGCAAGCTAACAGGTGGGCCACAAACAGGCAAATATATCTTTCTTACTAGGCAAGTCAGTTAAGAACAAATTCTTATTTACAATGACAGCCTACCGGGGAACAGTGGGTTAACTGCCTTGTTCAGAACAGATTTTGACTTTGTCAGCTCAGGAATTTGATCCAGCAACCATTCAGTTACTGACCCAACGCTCTAACCACTAGGCTACCTAGCGGCGCAGTACAGCAGTGGTGTGCAGAATGGCATCTTGGAAAAGCACAACTCGTCAGTCCTTGTCATGGATGGGCTTTTGCAGCAGACGACCACTCTGGGTTCTACTCCTATCAGCTAAAAACAAGAAGAAGCAACTCCAGTGGGCACACGATCACCAACACTGGACAATTGAGGAGTGGAAAAACATTGCCTGGTCGGATGAATCCCGGTTCCTGTTGCGTCATGCTGATGGTAGAGTCAGGATTTGGCATAAGCAGCATGAGTCCATGGCCCCATCCTGCCTGGTGTCAACTGTACCGGGTGGTGGTGGTGTAATGGTGTGGTAAATGTTTTCCTGGCACACGTTAGTTCCCTTGATACCAATTGAGCAGCGTTTGAATGTCACACCTTGTGTCCCGAAGGGGGGTTCGTCCTAGTACTAGATGGGTGTACCTAATAAATATGGCACAGAGTCTAAGCTACTTGAGTGTAACGGATGTGAAACAGCTAGCTTAGTTAGCGGTGGTGTGCGCTAAATAGCATTTCAATCGGTTGGGCCGCGGCTTTTGTGGAGCGATGGGTAACGATGCTTCAAGGGGTGACTGTTGTTGATGTGTGCAGAGGGTCCCTGGTTCGCGCCCGGGTATGGGCGAGGGGACGGTCTAAAGTTATACTGTTACACCTGGTGTCAACTGTACCGGGTGGTGGTGGTGTAATGGTGTGGGAAATGTTTTCCTGGCACACGTTAGTTCCCTTGATACCAATTGAGCAGCGTTTGAATGTCAAACCTTGTGTCCCGAAGGGGGGTTCGACCTAGTACTAGATGGGTGTACCTAATAAATATGGCACGGAGTCTAAGCTACTTACTCTTCAGGGCAAGTAGATTATAACCTACATCCTGAAGAAAATGTGATGCAGTCCAATCTGAATGAAATGTAGATTTTGCCCTATTCCTGTATACACCTGCAGACAATAACACATCTGTACTCAATTTGTTTGTTTGTGTGTATATCTGTGTGCGCGCATCCGTCTGTCTGTCCGTGCGTGCATGTGCGCGTGTGTGTGCATCTATCTGTGTGTGTGTGTCAGGATCCTGGAGCTGCAGCAGAACGGGGACATGGACATCCTGAAGCTGAAGTGGTGGCCCCGGGACAGCCCGTGTGACCTGTACTCTGCGGTGCACACCAAACACCGCGGCAGCGCCCTGGACATCCACAGCTTTGCCGGCGTGTTCTGCGTGCTGGCGGCGGGTGTGGTGCTCTCCTGTCTCATCGCCATGGTGGAGACCTGGTGGACAAGGAGGAAGGGCTCACGAGTCCCCTCCAAAGAGGTGAGGAGGTGGGGGAGGCCAGGGTGGTTGTTGGGGTCTGTGTCTGGGGGTCTCGGTAACACTTGACTTTAACATTCTGTTTTCCGGATACATGTCATGGTTGTCATGTCTACTGTACATGTTGTCAGTGTCATAATGTAACAGATGTTTGTACGTAGTGAGGAGAGCTGTCGTTAACCTGTTAGTCAAGTGGTCTGTCCCTTGCTGTGATGTCAAAGCTGCCCCTGGCTAGCTGGTTAGGACGGACAATAAACAAACATTTGGCGTTTGATAAGATGAACACAGTGAAACTCCGGCACACTCCAGGGTTTTCCATCTATGACACTGGAACTACATAAGGCGTGGGAACAAACCTCTTTTTAGAAGAGGTTCAATTTAACTGACATCTGTTACTGTGACTGCACATGACATAGAATGCGTCCCAAATGGCACCCTGTTCTCTATATAGTGCACTACTTTTGACAAGGACAACCAGGGTCCATATGACTCTGGTTAAAAGTAGTACACTATATAGGGAATAGGGTGCCATTTGGGACGCACACATGCTGTAGTATATGAGGGGGTTTGGGTAAAATGTCACCAGTTTCAAGTGTATTTGTAAAATTCATAAAACGAAAGGGTCCGGAAGCTCACACAAGCTACACTGACTAGGTCATGGTTTCAGGGCTTAAATCACCATGAGCATCTTCAATTGCAGCAACAGTTACTCACTCAAAAGACAAACAGTTCTCTTTAAACTGCATTTGGAATGTGGCTATCTAAATATTTCCTTGAAAGTCTGATTCCTCAAAGATAAGGTATTTTTATGCCACATATTTATGGCCGCATAAAGACAGCCTATGGGATTGCTCTAACCCAGACAGAGGCAGGGACAGACAGGGACCAGAAATCAGTGCAGGCATTTCTAACAAACTGGTTCTTTTTTCTTCCTCGTGGCCCTCAAATAAGGACCATTCTGCCAAAACCCCAATTTAGACAGGCCCACTAGGCTAAAGATGGACCAGTCCATCTGGCATTTGTGTCTCTGTCCAGTCCATTTCGGGCCAGAGACATAAATGCAGACTCTTGTGTTAACAACACCATAGAGTCATAGAGAAGAAGGCGCACCAGCTTGAAACAGAAACGTATCCCATGTTAAAGGGCTGTATTGAATTTTGATATCCCCTGTACATTTGATTGCTAACACAAGGTACAGCCATGCATAAGCACAATAATTTATCTTTCCTATCTTTCTTTCTGTCATATCTCTTCTTCCACTCGTCCACCTTAATGAGCAGGTAGGCACAGCCAAGGCGTTTTCATCACTTCCAGACCCAAGCACAGTGGTTATGGAAATGATTGTCCCTGAGACTCGAGGACTGTGAAATCCTACTCAGCAAAGCTGATGTGAAATGCAAATGTACTAACGAGCAGAGAGTAATGCAATTATGGAAAATAAATATTGTCATACCCAATTTAGTGTTCATTAGTCATGTATAAATTAGAATCACAAATTAAATCAAGCCATGGAGTGGCACTAATTTAGGATAATTTGTTTGAAAATGCATTTTGTAATAAAGCAAAGTAAATCTTAGAATGAGGGTCAGTTTACCAGTAAAATAATAGTTTACTCCATTAACATTATACATTTTTTTTATTTCACATTTAATTTCCTATGTTGCCGAGATCCCTCTCAACCCACCTATCAAGCCACAACCAACCATGCACACACCCTCATCAATAACCCCTCTGCCGTGCTCTCCTCTCCTTCCCTTCCCACCTCTCCTATCCCCTCCTATTCTGTCCTCTCAGCTGGTGGCTGTGTGTTGTTGACTGGGTCACGACATCATAGCCACGCCACAGGAAGCCGGGTGCTCAACAGAATGTCTGTTTCATCTCTTCAGCTCGACAATAATGAAAGCTTTTGATCAAGGCAGCGAGGCCTGTGTCGTCTCAAGTCTGTTCCCCATCATAGCACCCCACCTCAGCTTTCTATCCCCCTCTACCCCCTACCCATGACCCCCTGCACTCACAACAGCTTTCATGTGTCAGGTTAACTAGTGAGCCTGTCTGGCCAGTGGTCATATACAAAGAAGCCCAGTAGCCCCCTGCCATCTTTATTAACCTTCAATACAGGGACCCTGACTGACCAGTGTGTCGGTGCCTGGGGTTCAAGGTCTTTGTAATGGAGAGCATTGAGAAATCAATGTGATTATCACATCACTTAATTTAGCACTCAAATAGTCCTATCAAAATTGCCCTTTACTTTGGTTAGGTACTGCATGGATATTGGTTGCATTGTTCAAAAAAATCATATTTGCATGGTATTGATTTTAAAGAGTGAGTTTTGTAAAAAGCTGGGTAGTAGTGATCTGTTGCGAGCCCTCATCCTCTTTGAATATTGAACTGATTTGGCTAATTCACATAAATCTGGATATAGAGTGCTGTATTATAAACTTTGAACTCCATACCATTTACGGAATCCAAGAGTTGTAGTGGTAGCCTAAAGCTGCCATGGTGAAAGTAGTGGTGTCTTAGCCATGTTGTTTAGTTGAGCCCTACACTTCACCCTGCCCATGGCCCACAGTGACGCTGGGGACTGTGCTTATGGACCGTGGTTACGGTCGGCAGGGTGGTGGTGGTGAGGTCACATCCTGCTGGGCCCGGTGCAGTGTGTCAGAGTGACCCAGTGTGTCTGCAGTCAAGAGGATATCACTAGGAGCCATCAGCTTCCTCAATATACTGCACTACTGCCCTTTCTCATTAGGAATATCCCTTCTCTCCAGTCCTCAATATAGGCTTCGTCCCAAATGGAACCCTATTTCCTTTATAGTGCACTACTTTCGACCAGGGCTTGAAACCATATGGTCAAAAGTAGTGAACTATGTACTGTAAGGACTGCTCCCTAGCTCGCTCACACACAGACAGACATACAACAAGCTTACAATGTGCATACAAGCATACACAGACCAACAAACACTGAGTAATGTCACAGCTGCTATCAGTAGTATGATATCAATCGCATTAGGCTTGTCGCAATTAAGCCAGTGTTCCTCTTTGAATGAAACCTGTACTTTGCACCTGTACTGACCTCGCCTTCTGGATGACAGCGGGATGAACAGGCAGTGGCTCGGGTGGTTGATGTCCTTGATGATCTTTTTGGCCTTCCTGTGACAACCGGTGCTGTAGGTGTCCTGGACGGCGGGTAGATTGCCCCCGGTAATGCATTCGGCAGACCACACCACCCTCTGGAGAGCCTTGCGGTTGCGGGCGGTGCAGTTGCCATACCAGGCGGTGATACAGCCCGACAGGATGCTTTCAATTGTGCACCTGTAAAGTTTTGTGAGGGTTTTAGGTGACAAGCCAAATTCTTTAGCCTCCTGAGGTTGAAGAGGCTCTGTTGTGCCTTTTTCACCATACTGTCTGTGTGGGTGGTCCATTTCAGTTTCTTAGTGATGTACAGTCGTGACCAAAGGTTTTGAGAATGACACAAATATTAATTTTCACAAAGTCTGCTGCCTCAGTGCCTTTAGATATTTTTGTCAGATGTTATTATGGAATGCTGAAGTATCAAAGGCTTTTACTGACAATTACATGAAATTGATGCAAAGAGTCAATATGTGCAATGTTTTGCCTTCTCTTTCAAGGACTCTGCAATCCACCCTGGCATGCTGTCAATTAACTTCTGGGCCACATCCTGACTGATGGCAGCCCATTCTTGCATAATCAATGCTTGGATTTTGTCAGAATTTGTGGGTTTTTGTTTGTACACCCGCCTCTTGAGGATTGACCACAAGTTCTCAATGGGATTAAGGTCTGGGGAGTTTCCTGGCCATGGACCCAAAATATCAATGTTTTGTCCCCCCGAGCCACTTAGTTATCACTTTTGCCTCATGGCAAGGTGCTCCATCATACTGGAAAAGGCATTGTTCGTCACCAAACTTTTCCTGGATAGTTGGGAGAAGTTGCTCTTGGAGGATGTGTTGGTACCATTCTTTATTCATGGCTGTGTTCTTAGGCAAAATTGTGAGTGAGCCCACTCCCTGAGAAGCAACCCCACACATGAATGGTCTCAGGATGCTTTACTGTTGGCATGACATAGGACTGATGGTAGCGCTCGCCTTGTCTTCTCCGGACAAGCTTTTTTCCGGATGCCCCAAACAATTGGAAAGGGGATTCATCAGAGAAAATGACTTTACCCCAGTCCTCAGCAGTCCAATCCCTGTACCTTTTGCAGAATATCAGTCTGTCCCTGATGTTTTTTCTGGAGGAAGTGCCTTCTTTCCTGCCCTTCTTGACACCAGGCCATCCTCCAAAAGTCTTCGCCTCACTGTGCATGCAGATGCAATCACTCCTGCCTGCTGCCATTCCTGAGCAAACTCTGTACTGGTGGTGCCTTGATCCCGCAGCTGAATCAACTTTAGGATACTTTTCTGGCGCTTGCTGGAATTTCTTGGGCGCCCAGAAGCCTTCTTCACAACAATTGAACCGCTCTCCTTGAAGTTCTTGATGATCCGATAAATGGTTGATTTAGGTGCAATCTTACTGGCAGCAATATCCTTGCCTGTGAAGCCATTTTTGTGCACAGAAATGATGACAGCACGTGTTTCCTTGCAGGTAACCATGGATGACAGAGGAAGAATAATGATTCCAAGCACCACCCTCCGTTTGAAGCTTAGAGTCTGTTATTCGAACTCAATCAGCATGACAGAGTGATTTCCAGCCTTGTCCTCGTCAACACTCACACCTGTGTTAATGAGAGAATCACTGACATGATGTCAGCTGGTCCTTTTGTGGCAGGGCTGAAATGCAGTGGAAATGTTTTTTGGGGATTGAGTTCATTTGCATGGCGAAGAGGGACTTTGCAATTAATTGCAATTCATCTGAAAACTCTTCATAACATTCTGGAGTATATGCAAATTGCCATCATACAAACACAAAATTAATATTTGTGTCATTCTCAAAACTTTTAGCCACAATTGTATATGCCAAGGAGCTTTCCACCTACTCCGCTGCGGTCCCGTCGATGTAGATAGGGGGGTGCACCTTCCGCTGTCTCCTGAAGTCCACGACCATCTCCTTTGTTATGTTGACGTTGAGTGAGAGGTTGTTTTCCAGGCACCACACTCCCAGAGCCCTCACCTCCTCCCTGTAGGCTGTCTCTCCCTGTAAGCTGTCCCATTTGTTGTCCGTTTTGCATAACGCCTTGATGATTTCCAGTACTTCCATTCTCCTTTTCCTTCATCAGTTGCGATCAGAAAAAATGTGTCACCTAAAGATTCAACAATAGAAATAATCATAATAATGTATTATTACTCTATGGGAACAAACACACACACACACACTCACGGTCCACAAACACACAGCTCCCACTGAGCTCCAACCCAAAGCCACATTAGCTTCCTGGGGACGAGCTGCGTTTGTATCTCTGTTTTCCTCCTGTTACATGAATGCTGCATTCTGTTCATCCCAATGTTTTAGAGGCCTGTCCCTGTTCAGGCCTCTGCTTCTATGTGATCACTGTTAGTGTTTCTGTGTTGCGTCTCTGTGTTGTGTTTTGTTGTGTTGTGGGATGTGTTGTGTAATGATTAACACGGTGATGAGGCATCCATGTGATGAATAGAGTTCAGTAGAGTTAGTCCTCTACTACTGGTCACAAACTCCAATGAGGCTTTGCTAAACTCTACCCTCCAAGCAGATATAGGATTGTGGTGTTTGGGGGTCTCTTAAATGAAAGCATTTCAATCCTTCAATGTTGCAGGATTCATTTCCAACACAAACAGATTGCCAGATGCATTTTGACATATCTAGCACATACATTAGTTCATGTTAGTGTTGGGATAGGTCCCTTGTTCATAGGCACAAAAGTAATATAGGCTACACACAGTATGGCCCACTGTGTCTTTTAACCAGTTTAGTTAAGTTTATTGGGATCCCTATTAGCTGTTACTCATTCAGCAGGTACTCTTCCTGGGGTCCACACAAAACGTAAAATACATGGCACAGTACAGGGCAGTTATACAATAGCACAAAGGCAATACTACCATAAATCCTTATCCTCTGTTCACCAATGTATCTCCTTTGCTGCTATATGGTATGACTGTGCTTCTGTGGCTATATACATGTACCACAGATGTTGATGTTACTTGGAGTCGTTTGGGTGGTGGGTGGTTAATCTGTCTTGCTATATACCGTGTGTAATGATAAAGGAAGAGAGGGTGGCTAAGGAGTATTGGACACTACACACAATGAACGGCCACTTTGTTCACAATGTTGAGCACAAAATGTTTGATCATGTCTGATTTACTGTCCCTGCTGGCTGAAGCTCTCATTCCCTTTTGGTTTTGTTTTGTAGATAAGTACACTGTGTTGAGGGTAAAGCGGGCGAGGGAGAGCAATACAAAATGCCATTTTTCACCCTTCCAGGTATATCTTCGAAGGCTCCTCCTCGGACGTAAAAAAAAAAAAACCCACAGAGCGTTTGTGTGTGTGTTTGTATGGGCTGACTGTGCTGTCTTTTCTACTCACCCCCGCCTCTCCTCCGACAAAATCCCTCCTTCATCCTCCCATTTGCCTGCTCTCATCCTTTCTCTGTCCTTGTGTACGTCTGTCTGCCACTGTCTCTCTGTCCTTGCACAAACACCCACAAACACACATACACAGACACAGGCTGATGGCACTTCCGCCAGGCAAGCTGAACCGTGCCACCACCAACATGACACCCATCACGACATCCCCCTCACCACTCTCAGGACTGCCCCCTCCCCCCATTATCCCCAGTCACCCGCATGCTGTGACATCCCGTGTGCCTTGATCGTCCAGCACAGGGTTGAACCCAACGACGATCCCTCCCAACTCGTCCCTAAAATAAGAATGACCTCTTTCGCTGCCTCTCCTCCCACCTCCAGGTTATACCTATGACAGAAGCTTTAAATAGGAGCGGATGCTGTGAAATTCTTGTTAGAGCTAACTCAAACCATTCGGTTGTGGAATTACAACCCAGATTGTCATATTTATTGCTTTTCTGCTGACAACAACAAAACTATCGCATTGGTGACATTTCTAGTCACTGGCACCGCCTGCCAACATGTGAGCTATGATGCCTTTCCTCCACTAGAGGGCTTGCAGCATGCTCTCGCCGACCAAGCGTAATACGGTTAGGTGTGCAGTCATGTAATGGGTTAACAGGTGCGTGTTATGCTCTATAGAAATGTATGTTTAGCTAAGGTCTGCAGTGTAAATCTGTACATTTCAATTCATATGAATGAAAGTGAGCCCCTCAAACGTGAATGAATTCCCCCCCAAAATGGAAGCCTACACATCTGATTGAAACAGAGGCCAATCGCTTAGAACACTTGTTAACTCTGTCTTGTATTTTGCTTTGTGTGTTAGCAAAATGCTACTACACGTAACACTCTTCAGTTGATCCAACAGGCCGGTCCTCTCGTCGTACGGTAGTTACCCATAAGGTGAACTGGCTCTAGCAGTCAACTGACTGGCCCTCTGTCACTCACTGTTTTTCTCTCACCACCTCCTTCCTCGTTCCTTTACTTTCAACCACCCCTCCTTCCTCAATCCCCCCCACTCCTGGGTGTGTGGCATGAACAGATCACCACAAACAGTACCCCCTCCTGCCCCCTCCCCCTCTGAGATGGAGAGGGTAACCCGGGGCAAGACCCCCCTCCACTCCACATGGTCAGTAGCTCTGTCAGTGACTCTGTGTTTGTACCCACCACCGGGGATGCCCTCTCCCAAAATGGAGTAAGCGCTATGTGTTCCTCCACCTCCATCCAACGGTACCCCACTCCCTGTTCCCCCACAAGGGACACAATCATCTTGCATCTTTCCTCTCAGCACAAGCATGAAACTCCTCTCTGAGTGTGACCATCACAAAGATGTGAACCAATCATTTTATGTGGATGTAGTAGTGCTATTTATATGTCTGTATCACATATGGGAAAGATGGGTAAACCCCTTTCCCCTCCAACTGTATTCACAAAACCAGTCATTAAATACATGTAGCTACCTTGCACTTTAACTAGTGTGTAAATGTAAGCATCTGCACACATTTAATGCCTACGCGACAACGTTGCAACATGTTGCAAAAACAAATGACTGAATCCTAATCTGACCCTTGTGTCGCATTTGTAATCTATTTTCTCGCCGACTTGCTCCATAAGGAGCGGTCAGTAATTAATAAGACCATATTAATGCTTGATTGGTTGTTCGGCATGGCATGCTCAAATCTAACAGCACGTTGCCTTTAGCGGTGTGTGTGTTTGGATTCCAGAGGAGCTGCAACCCCCTGTAGACCCTGGAGATATACAGTGGGGAGAACAAGTATTTGATACACTGCCTATGTTGCAGGTTTTCCTACTTACAAAGCATGTAGAGGTCTGTAATTGTTTATCATGGGTACACTTCAACTGTGAGAGACGGAATCTAAAGCAAAAATCCAGAAAATCACATTGTGTGATTTTTAAGTAATTCATTTGCATTTTATTGCATGACATAAGTATTTGATCACCTACCAACCAGTAAGAATTTGGGCTCTCACAGACCTGTTAGTTTTTCTTTAAGAAGCCCTCCTGTTCTCCACTCATTACCTGTATTAACTGCACCTGTTTGAACTCGTTAGCTGTATAAAAGACACCTGTCTACACACTCAATCAAACAGACCAACCTCTCCACAATGGCCAAGACTAGAGAGCTGTGTAAGGACATCAGGGATAAAATTGTAGACCTGCACAAGGCTGGGATGGGCTACAGGACAATAGGCAAGCAGCTTGGTGAGAAGGCAACAACTGTTGGCACAATTATTAGAAAATGGAAGAAGTTCAAGATGACGGTCAATCACCCTCGGTCTGGGGCTCCATGCAAGATCTCACTTCGTGGGGCATCAATGATCATGAGGAAGGTGAGGGATCAGCCCAGAACTACACGGCAGGACATTGTCAATGACCTGAAGAGAGCTGTGACCAGTCTCAAAGAGAACCATTAGTAACACACTAGGCTGTCATGGATTAAAATCCATGCGCTGGCAGCGCACGCAAGCCAGCGCATGTCCAGGCCCGTCTGAAATTTGCCAATGACCATCTGGATGATCCAGAGGAGGAATGGGAGAAGGTCATGTGGTCTGATGAGACAAAAATATAGCTTTTTGGTCTAAACTCCACTCGCCGTGTTTGGAGGAAGAAGAAAGATGAGTACAACCCCAAGAACACCATCCCAACCATGAAGCATGGAGGTGGAAACATCATTCTTTGGGGATGCTTTTCTGCAAAGGAGACAGGACGATTGCACCGTATTGAGGGGAGAAGGGATGGGGCCATGTATCGCGAGATCTTGGCCAACAACCTCCTTCCCTCAGTAAGAGCATTGAAGATGGGTTGAGGCTGGGTCTTCCAGCATGACAACGACCAGAAACACATAGCCAGGGCAACTAAGGGGTGGCTCCGTAAGAAGCATCTCAAGGTCCTGGAGTGGCCTAGCCGGTCTCCAGACCTGAACCCAATAGAAAATCTTTGGAGGGAGCTGAAAGTCCGTATTGCCCAGCGACAGCCCCGAAACCTGAAGGATATTTGTTTTAGATTTCGTCTCTCACAGTTGAAGCGTACCTATGATTTTTTTAAATTACATACCTCTACATGCTTTGTAAATAGGAAAACCTGCAAAATCGGCAGTGTATCAAATACTTGTTCTCCAAACTGTATGTCTGTTTGTGTGTTCTCCTTACTGCAGCTCAGACTTCTCTGTCCCTACCTACCTCTCCTTACCTTACCTTACCTCCTTACCTTACCCCACCTATCCCTTTCGGCCCACCTATCCCTTTCGGCCCATCACTTCAATCCCATCTCACACTTACTTCATCTCACTGTCACTCCATCTTTGTCTATTTTCCTCTGTGTTTATCAATCTCTATTGGTCTCTTCTCCTCCTCGCTCATCAATCCTCGTTTCCTCCTTCTCTCCTCTGACTTTTTTCCCTGATCTCCCTCAATGGATGTCCTCACTACTCCTCAATCGACAACCATACTCATGCATCCCTCTTCAATCACCTCACCGTTCCGTCACTTTCTCCTTTCCTACTTTTCTCCTTTAACAACCTTCACTCATTTTCCTCTCCCTCCTCCTTCTCCCCCTTTTATCCTCACTCTCCTTTGACCCTGTCCTCCGCCACCTCTCTCTCTCCCCTCGCCCCCTTTCCTGCACACCCTGTCCCCCCCTGCAGGATGATAAGGAGATCGACCTGGAACACCTTCACCGCCGGGTTAACAGCCTGTGCACAGAGGACGACAGCCCCCACAAACAGTTCTCCACCTCCTCCATTGACCTGACGCCACTGGACATGGACTCTATGCCGGCCAACCGGCAGGCCCTGGAGCAGATCAGCGACTTCCGAAACACGCACATCACCACTACCACCTTCATCCCCGAGCAGATCCAGACCCTCAGCCGCAGCCTGTCTGCCAAGGCCCAACAGGGCTTCGCCTTTGGTCCCGTGCAGGACCACCGGACTGGGGGGCCCTTCAGGCAGAGAGCCCCCAACGGAGGCTTCTTCCGCAGCCCTATCAAGACTATGTCCTCCATACCCTACCAGCCCACTCCCCAGCCCAACTTCGGCTACGGCAACGACCCAGACCGGGGCACGTCCATATGAGGCGAGAAGGAGTAGGCCGCACAGCGAGAGAAAGATGAAATTAAACGCACTCAAAAAAATCTATGTACATAGGAATCTTTTTCAGTTCTGATTTTTTTGAGGGGCTTTGCTTTTGTTTGGTGGGGGTTTTGCTGCTGAAACCTGGTGGTGAGAGGTCGGGACTTGAATATTTGCTTTATTGTCATCTTTCTCATGGTTGTCTAGGGATCTTTTGGGTGTGACGGGGCTCTGTTTTCTCTTTTTCGTTACATGGCATTTGAGGACTGCCTTTCTGAAGAAGATTTTGGACCCAACAAGGAGGATATGTATTTGTTTTTTACAACAGAAAACACTTTTCTGTTCTTGAGATCTACAAATCGGCAACAACCCTATGCTCATTTGAAGGATGTTCTTGTCTTTGCCTTTCACCATATGGGACTCCATCCCACTCAGTTCTCTGGTGTTGATCATCAATGCCTGTACTCCAAATCTGAAATCTGCACCAAAATGGGTGTCCATTGGCTCCACTGCCCTGCAGACTGAGACCTCACTGTCTGAGCTTTGGGCACGCTTCGTCATTTTTGTGCACATAAGGCTCCATCAATTCCACTGCACTGTACCAGTGCCCATTGACCTGTATTTGATTGTATGTAGTTTGGATATTTTTTTCTCACCTGTACTGTGCTCTCTATTTCAAGGTGAGCGCCTCAGCCTCTAAACAAACACTTGAGAGATGCATAGATGGACAAAAAGGAACTGAAAATATAAGATAAAAGACAACAGAAAAAGGACTTTTAAAAAGCAGCTGAGGCTATTGTATGTATTTTATTGAATTTGCTTTGAAAATCTATTTCAATCCGTGGAATGTGTTTGGTGAGAAAGTCACACAAAAAAAAATGTTTGGAGCTGTCTCATTGTTTTTTTTTCTACCAATTTTGAAAAGCGCTAAATGACTGCTATAGTCTTACTCTGGTTTGCATCATTAATCATATTCAAAAAACGTTTTTTTTAAACCTAATTTGTATTTCTACCAGGGCTCAGTCAGAAAAAAAGTCGCATTTCATTCTCCAGTCCACTAACTGACTGTTGTGTACCTGTAAGGGCAAACAGTTGAGCTCAGAGTGAGGAGAACCCCTTTCAGATAACATCCACAGTACAAGCCATATCATTGCAGGCTGGCTTCACCTTGCCAGTTTCCTGCTTCAACAGGATTTCTTGCCATTGGAACTGTAGAGCTGATGGCATTCATTTTGAAAGATCTTTCTTCATTTCTTAAATGTTAAGGGTACTGTTTATCTAACTTTTTTAAAAGTGCCAATTGTTTAAATGAGGCCATTTAGGTGCAGTTTGGGGGGAGGGGGTCAAAAAAAAACAATATTTTGTGAAGGGAAAAGTGGAAACTAACCTTTTCACTAACACTGTATTAATATTTAATAATGTTTGTTGTTTAGAATGAGCTTTCAGTTTGTTATCTTAAGACTAAACCGCAAATGTTGTGCGTAGAGAACCGAAGCAGTGTTTGATGCAAGCATTCTAGATGTCCTTTTCTTAAGCTACAGTATGGCTATTGAATGACAATAGGACACAGAAAATGTTTAAAGACATTTTATTTACTATTAATGACAGACACATTATGAAATATGTATATTTTACATGTTGATGCTATATTTGTTTAAAAAATAATAATAATATATCATATGAGCATCGAGTTAGCAGTCACCCTATACATTTGGTTTCCCTCAGTTCCAGCCCACACATAAGCTTTCTCATGTCATCTTGAGTTCATTTTGATTTGCTGGTTAATAACAGAGGAGGCAAGTTCTTAAAAAGAAGCATGCACAACTTGCTATGCCCGTGACATGTTTTATTTCATACATAGAACGTACAGGATTACTTGATCAATTTTCAACTGATTATAATGTGCAGTATTTAATATAGGCCTATTTTGTTGTATATGTGTTGCATATTATTCAAACGGAACAATCTGAGGCCTCTGTTACAAGTGGCAAAGCTTTCTGTGTATAATTTGTCTAATAAACTTGTTTTCTACAGCGGTATGGTTTTTGTAGTCTTTGCTGTGACTGCGTAGGCCTTGCCAGTCAAGATGTTTCAGTTTTCCGATTTCTATGTATGCACAATTTACGATCAAATCTGTGAATGTTTTATAAGTGAGGTTCCCCAGGTTCTAGGTTATGTTAATCTTCATCCCAGTGTGGTCTTCATCACTTTCAATGACACATAAGGATACTGCCTCTTGGAACAGCTGGGCCCATTACTGGGTTGGGAGAGCACATCAGATACCAAGCAAGTCAAAGTCTGTCTGTTTGTGCCATCATGCCACCACTTGTTATGTTTGGCGTGACAATGAGTGATAAGGTGTAGGCGAGAGCACAACTTAACTGGGACCAGGTTTGCTGGTTTATGTGTAAAGGAGGTGCTTTTGTTAACTCAGAAGACATTATTCTGTACATTTTATGAAACTCTGGGAGTATTGAAATGGTATCTGTGAAAGACCATCCAATAGCTTTTGAAACTACAGTTTTGTAAAAGTCATTTTTTGTTCGTTCTTCACAATATGGTGAAGAATCTAATCAAGGGGATGTCAGCGTTTGAAAATAGTGGTATCTTATGGTAGGCTAACTATCATTACTCAAGCAATTGTGTTGTTTCATTTTTAAGCAGGATGTGGCGCTGTTTCACTGGAAACCATTTTGTAGACAATGTTGTGCTATCTGATCTGAAGAAAGAGAGAGCCCTTTGAATTGAATTGCAAGCGCGAGAGCGAGAGTGCGTGCACGTGTGTACAGCACATTATTTTATAATAGAGACTTTATTAAACAAAATGGAATATGAAACTAAAACATGAAGGTTATTTTTCATGGTATGCACTTGCCATTGCCTAAAGTTGTGCCTAAAAACAAAAGGCACCTAATCATCCAACGTCTGGCTGTTCCAAGAAGGCCTTAGAATTCCAAAGTAAATAAATACCAATGGTACACAGATACATTATTTTTATTAGGCTATTATTATGATTATTGTTGTTATCGTTATTGTTATTAGTAGTAGTAGTAGTAGTCGTACTAGTAGTACTAGTAGTAGTAGTGTTCTTATTATCAGCCTATTTCTGCATCCCTCCAGTGCACCTCGTTTCCCCGGAGACAGGAATGGGGTGAGCAGCATGCAGACTGCATCACGCTGGAAGCCCCCAATGGTTCACATTTTGAGCCCATTTTCCAAAGAGTCCCCCAAGCGTGTCGAATGGAACATAGAGTCGCCATTGTGCATGCGACATTTTAATAATCGACAGCTACAATATCCAACCTGTTGTTTGCTTTAGGAGCCATTCCATGCTCACTGGACGGCCACTTGTAGGTGGAGAGACGGACCTAGGCGCCAGTCCCCAAGCCTCGACGCCTTATGAATACATGAATAAAAAGTGAAAAGATTCATGTAATTTAATCTCAGAAATTGTAGGATGTTGCCCGCTGTCCTGCATGAACGGGCTGGTCTCACATGTTTGATATTGCTAAACTTTCAGTAGGCTATAGTCTTTTACAGGCTACAATTATTTCCGTTTTTCCTTAGGCCTACCTCATATGGCCATTCGAATAAGATAATATCTAAAGACGTTACAACTTATTCAATCATTCCTGCTATGTGTTTATTTGTATGACTTAATTTTCTCAATAATTATTGTCATTATTATTTATATTGTTATTCAGTAGCCTAGTCTATTTTCCTTTTAATAACTGAGTGTTCAGAAAGTGACATTGCGGCTGGTTTTACGTATAGGCTATCTGGTTGCCTTTACGGCTATTCTTTTATTTGATAATAGTTTCTAGCCTATAATATTTTCTCATATTCTTAGAGATATCCATATGATTTGTATATTTAATTCGTTTAGATATATAATGTTCTTTTCATTCTATAAGAAGGTGGGGGGGGCGGGGGGCTGCGGGTGTCACTGTCCCAGCACTGTTCAACGCACACACTACTTCCTCCTCGCTTGCTTATGACAGTAAAAGCGCTGTCGAGCCCCCTGCTCATCTTTCCGATCCCTGTGAAGCTCTTTTACCAACAGGGCGTTCCGTAAACCGGATCAAAAGGTTTTGAACCTGTACAAAAGAAAATGAAACTCGAGATGGCCTTAACATTCATAGAATGGAGGAGCGGATCGGTGAATTGACAATGAGCACGAACCCCATGAGCCGAGTTCTTTGGTCAAACTGTTTTCAGTTCCTAGAACCAGGATGGAATATTCTTTGCTTAGTTGGCGCCCTTTTCGTGGAGTAAATTAATTTCTGAATTTCTATGAGTCTGGAAAAGTTACGTTAAATTCACGCATAGGCAGATTTTTGGACATGGGAGCTACAGATCTTGAAGTATCTACACCCCTTGACTTTTTCCAGATTTTGTTGTGTTACAGCCTGCATTTAAAATAGATTAAATTAAGATTTGTTTTGTCACTGGCCAAAACACAATACCCCATAATATCAAAGTGAAATTAGGTTTTTCGAAATTTGTACAAATTAATTAAAAATGAAAAGTTGAAATGTCTTGAGCACATAAATATTCAACCACTTTGTTATAGCAATCCTAAATAAATTCAGAAGTAAAACATAGGCTTTAACAAGTCACATAATAAGTTGCATGGACTCACTCAGTGTGCAATAATAGCGTTTAACATGACTTTTGAATAACTACCTCATCTCTGTACCCCACACATACAATGTAACATCCCACAGAGACCAGGGAGCTTTTTCAATGCCTCGCAAGGAATGGCACCTATTGGTGGATGGGTAAAAATATAAAAGCAGACATTGAATATCCCTTAGAGCATGGTGAAGTTATTAATTACACTTTGGATGGTGTATCAATACAACCAGTCACTTCAAAGATACAGGGGTCCTTCCTAATGTAGTTGCCAGAGAGCAAAGACACCACTCAGGGATTTCACCAAGAGGCCAATGGTGACTTTAAAACATTTACAGAGTTTAATAGCTGTGATAGGCAAAAACTGAGGATGCATCAACAACATTGTAATTACTCCACAATACTAACCTAATTGACAGAGTGAAAAGGAGAGGAAGGCTGTACAGAAGAAAAAATATTTCAAAACATTCATCCTGTTTGCAACAAAGACATATTGCTAAAAAAAAAGCTATCCAGTTTTTTTCCTGAATACAAAGTGTTATATTTGTGGCTAGTCCAATATTACTGAGTACTACTCTCCATTTTTCAAGCATAGTGATGCTGCATCATGTTATGGTATGCTTCTAATCGTTAAGGACTGGGGAGTTTTTCAGGATACAAAATAAACGGAATGGAGCAAAGAACAGGCAAAATCTTAGAGGAAAACCTGATTCAGTCTGCTTCCCCCAAGCCACTGTGAGATGAATTCATCTTTCAGCAGGACAATAACCTAAAACATAAGGCCAAATCTACACTGGAGTTGCTTACCAAGAAGCCAGTGAATGTTCCTGAGTTGCCGAGTTACAGTTTTGAATTAAATCTGCTTGAAAATCTATGGCAACTTTGGCAAGACATGAAAATGGTTGTCTAGCAATGATAAACAACCAATTTGACAGAGCTTTAATATTTTTTTAAGAATAATAGGAAAATATTGTACAATCCAGGTCTGCAAGCTCTTGGAGACTTCCACAGAAAGTCTCACAGCTATAATCTCTGCCAAAGGTGATTCTAGCATATATTGACTCAGGGGTGTGAATACTTATGTAAATGAGATATTTGATGTTCAAAAAATGTGCTAAAATGTCTATAAACATGTTTTCACTCTATCATTATTTTAATATTGTGTGTAGATGGGTGAGAGAGAAGAAAATATATTTAAACCATTTAGAATTCAAGCTGTAACAACAAAATATGGAATAAGTCAAGGGGCATGACTACTTTCTGAAGGTACTGTTTATGGAAAATATTGTCAGCATTTCAAAAGTTTTGCCTTATACCTCATTTTATTTCATTGTTGACCAACTTACAACCGGGACAAAATGTAGGAAAGGCCCTATAGCCACAAGGAACTTGATGATGATGATTAATGACACGGCTTTATGATCATCCATTTTCGTTTGACAAATTTAGGTTGTAATTACACTATTCTGGATTTTAGTCCTATGTCCTCCCTTATAAGAGATGCATACAACTGGGCGCAGACCTCAGTTCAACATCTAGTTTACATTTGGTTGAGTTGTGAACTAAAGTGAACTCATCGTGAAATCAACAAAAAATGTCACCACTTCATTGGATTTAGGTTAGGTGAGGTTGGGTGAAAAAAAATAAGAAATTACCTTAAATTGATGACTTTTTGCAAATCCAATTCGTTTTTCACGTTGATTGAACTGTCATCAATTTTATTTTTTGAGGTTGAAATGACGTGCTATGACGTTGATTCAAGCAGTTTTTATCCGGTGGGATAGGCCTACATTGTCAATTTCGAAATGACTGTCTTTACTATTGAAGATGTTTTTCAGGAGCCAAAGAAGTTATTGACATGCCTGCGGTTTTGGACAGGTGCATGGACATCCTCAAACAGTCCACGAGCTGAAGCTCGCGCTGTCCACACTCCTAACCATATAGCTATATCCCTGCGTGTGACCTGAGGGACTGCCCTTTGTGCGGTTAAACAGTTAAACCGAGGCATTATCATAAACAGTCTTGGCATAATAACCTCTCTCGGGTTTTCCGAGACTTCTCATTGGTCGCCAACACGCGCCTGCCCCAAGTGATCTTATTGGTCAAAGCGCCACGCGACCAGCTGAGAAAGGGGGCTCCCAGGCGCGTGCCGCTTTTTAAAGCGATGCCGCGCCTTGAGACACTAGAGAAGGAGTCCTGCACGCGACATAGTGCGAGCACAGTGTGCAAAATAAACGTTCTTCACAGCATTTTATATTTTGCTAAGTTTTTAGTCCAAGCCACCTGATTTATAGTTTTATATATAGTTTTAAATGGATGTTATCAGTGTTGAGGAATGGAGCAAAGGCGCAAAGATGTGCGAGGTGCAGCACTCGAAAATGGAGAGGGGGGAGCAGAGCGAGTACCCATCAAGTCTGGCACTCATGGACAGCAGTGACCCACGCGCCTGGCTGGCTCCCATGCAGTCTGGCACCTGTGCGGCACACGCCGACTACCTGCTGCACTCGCCCAGCTCCAGCTTGGAAGGCGGGTTCCCCACATCCGGCCACAGCCCAAATTTTAGAAAGAGTTCCAATAGTCCGCTCAAAGTGCGGGACTTGTGTCGGCTTAAGGGATCGGTAAACGCCGAGGAGGGCAGACAGAGAGCTCCATCCAATCCCGGTAACGTTGTGCAGAAGGTGAGGCGCCAGGCAGCCAATGCGCGGGAGAGGAGACGGATGCATGGCTTGAACCATGCCTTTGACGAGCTGCGCAGTGTCATCCCTGCTTTCGACAATGACAAAAAGCTTTCCAAATACGATACCCTGCAGATGGCCCAGATCTACATCAACGCGCTGGCGGACCTGCTCCAGGGTCCCGGTGTGGACTCGCCAAAGTGTGACCTGTTGTCCGCCACGGAGAGTCCCCGGGGATCCTCCGCCTCCACCTGCCAAAGGGACGCAGGCATTGGGCTACCGGTCCAGCTTAACGGGATCCCATTCCCAGTCGAAGACGGCTCGTTCTCTACTTTGATGGAGCAAGAAATGCGGTCTCCCTCGGGGACACCCAGTTCCAGCTCTGAGAGCAGAAAGGACTCCCTCCAGTCGAACCGCAGTGACGGAGAGTTCTCCCCGCACTCCCATTTCAGTGACTCGGATGAGATGCAGATGGAGCTCCTGAGCGAAGATGAGCTCTCTGAACTCAAGCTTTCCAACCTTCACAAATATTGAGACTTTCAAATCGTGTCAATCATATCTGCTGGCATATGCCTACATTTTATACGATAATAGATTGCTTTCCAAAATCATTTTGTTTGGTTTGAGAGTCATATTTGATCAACTGTTAGATAAAGATGATTTTATGTCAGATAATTTGGTTCTGCCAATTACATTTACCGTCTCCTCGGGACCAGGGAAAGACCCCTTTGCCATGTCGACTGTCGCGCGCAGCATTGCCACGGGCTTTCCCAATCCCACGTCATGGACAAAACGTCTTCCAAGAATTTGCCTGATATTATTTATGTACAGACCTTTATAATTATATTTTCCATATAGCACACTGCTCATGATTTAATTGTTTATTTGTTTGTAAATGTCCCTGTATTAATTTGTTTGCGACTTCTAAAGTTAACAATGCGCACTTTAAAACACGAGTCAGAGGCTTGGAGCAACATACCTTTGTTATTGAACAACAGTTTTTTTGTAGTAGTAGTAGGCCTAACGCCAATTTAATATTTCATTTAGCCATTTTTTGTTCTTTTTGGCTTTTCACTTTAAATGAATTTATGTGTCTGTGCTTTCATTGGATGATTTAAGTTGATTTATTCCTAATTGTGTTCTATTGTTTTTCCAATTGAATGTGTCATTTCAAATGTTTCTAAACCTAGTGATTTACCATTAACTGGTTAATTTTCTTTTGATTTTGAGAATAAAATAAGCAAACTGAAAACCATAATTTTCTGTTGTTTCGTGTTTCAATAAGTTGATACTATCCTAATCGAGGAAAATACATATCCAACACTTCAAAATAACAACTGTCATACAACTATTCCATGAAGGACCATGTTAACGAATCTTTTTCCATTGCATGACATGCAGAACCACTTGCGGGAATGAGGGGAATATTAACTCTAACTAACTTATAGCCTGCTTTGCTGATATTAATTATGAAACATAGTGTAAAGATCTAATAACACAGGTATAAAATGTTTCTTTGTGATGATGAAGCTATTATTATTATTCTTATCTCAAATGCATTTATAAATATGCTGTCTCTAGATGAGTCATTTTTTTATATATATTTTAAAATATTACTCTATCCACCATAATCGACTTCAGGTTGACTTCCTTATTTATAAACAAAATCCAATTATGTGACCTTGTGGATATTCACGTTCATTCGGTTTATCTTGTGTATAAGGCTAATATATTTGTATTTTCTTGTGGTTTTGTCTCACCTTTTCCTGCATATTCTATGCATATTAAGTAGGATATTGATTGTTGGCTTGAAATATGTTAAATGGTGTCAAATCCTTAATCAATCATAATTTAAATAGTTTGCAAATACATCATATCCTTTGAAGGCTCAGAAAACCAACCACTTAGGCCAAACACACTTGGGTGAAAGCTAATTCCATCGTTAAAGTACATTGTTAAGACATTGATGTGGTGAAGCAGAAGGTAAAAAAATATATATACTTATTTATTCTCTTCATGTAAATATCTCAAATCAATCAAAGGCATGGACACTCAATTATTCCGATAATTTATGTAAGTGAACGATGTTTTGAACAGCGTGTCCTCAAAGCGCTCGCTCTCCATGTTTGGGTGTCTGGTCCAGCAATTATACATTCTAACTTGAGTGTTTAGAGCAACAGTGGCACTTCTCTCAAAATGATTAGGCTAGTATTAAAATCATGAGTTCTGGTGACATTTATACAATTAATTGTAATCGGAGTCTGCATTAATTTCAGGCTATTGTTGGCAGGCCCGTGGTCCAAGGTGTTGTATAGCCTAATCAAAACACGCGCTGTCAGCTGGTGAGCGCTCGGGTCTCCTCCGTACACTGTGATCTATGTCCCTCAGGACTTGACTCACTCTCTAACCCCGCCATGCACATGCACACTTCTGCTTGCTTGCTCGCAAGATAGCCACACACAAACTCACTCTCTCTCTCTCTTCTCTCTCTCTCTCTCTCTCTCTCTCCAAATAATTGATGTACACTCTTTTACCCTCATTTGATGCATTCATTTTCGGCTTAGACTAAGCGACAGTGCAGACATTTTCATGTATAGCCAGCCTGGTCTCTTAGACTAGACGTAACATAATAAATGTACATTTGCAACACTCAAATTAGTATGATATGCAGTGACCAGTCATTCAGCCCCAACTGAAGAAAAAAAATATAACAAGAAAATTGGTGTGCTTGCATGTTATTATTATTGCAAACAATGTAAAAATATATCTATATAATTGAGTAAATAAAGCTGCATACCATTTATTTTTATTTTTAGTAAGGCAGCTCGCTTGATCATGTCAACATCTTACTTTCACCATCTTAGCTAGCAGTCATCATCGTGAATCAAGTCTAATGGTGGCAAATCCTTTTAAATTCTTATCAAATTAAAATAAATAATGAAGAGAAAATATAGATAAAATGTATCGGTGTTCATCGGCCATTGGATATAAACATTACACAACAAGTTGGAAATCGCAAATTCAACAATAACTGGTTTGTAAGGAATCAGTGGCTAACTGTGAGTTCAAGACAACTGCGAACTCGGGAAAAACGAGCAACGACTGGGAAAATACATTATGAACTGTCAATCAAATCAGAATTGTAAATTCGGCATCTTTCTCTTTGATGAAAAAATTTGCCCACGAAGGACCACTTTCCTGTTCAAGCACATTGTAACAACGTGAGTCCAAAAATGTCTTCTGTTGCTTCATAAATTATGTAGGATGCCAGAGAGATATGTACACTGTAGCTAAGAAAGTAATACTAAGTGTATGTTGTATAGTAAGCTGTTAGTTGCCCATGTGCCTCACCCTAATAATTTTGTCTATTTTCAACACCGCGGTATTGTAAACACATCGTTCATGGCTGGTGTGTGCTTATTTGCCTATAACCTGTTTTGGAGAAATGTAATCATTGAATAGTTTAAGAGCTTTCATTGTCTGTTTATATGCCCCCTTTATTTATGCTACGGTTCTGACTTGTTGTACAGGGAGTACACTGTAAGAACGGCCCATGTTCTGAATTCTGTCGCTGTACATTTCAAAAGTGCTGAACAAATAGTTATATTGACGACATCAGTCATCGCTCACTCATTAACTTCGTCAACGAAATTACGGATTGCCTCTTATCCATTCGTTGTCCCCTTATGCCATAGTCTGTACATCTCAATTGTCAGTAGAAACCACATTTGTTTAAGCAAGTCAGTCATATCCACTATGTTTTTTAAAAAGACAGTAAATGAGACTGAATTAACTGTTTCACTGCCAGACAAGGCTCCTTTGAAAGCCAGGTGTAGCAATGGTAAGTTGTTGGGACTGCTTTTGGGCCACTGCTGTTGGGACAGCTTTATGTGGGCCCTAACGGTTTGTGGGCACCGTTTGTCACCGTTATAGTTTAATTAATGTATTGTTTAGTGTTGTGTTGTGTAGTGGCTTTGCTGGCATGCATCCCACATTTTTTGTTTGTTTGCCCCATCAAGATTTATATGCTAAAATCGCCACTGATGATATGTTAGCTTTGGTACGGTTACATAAGACAGAAGGTATGAAGTGAGTGTCTAGCAGCTAAAAAGTTGCATGTTTGAATCTCATTACAGACAACTTTAGCATTTTAGCTAATTAGCAACTTTGCAACATAGCATGTTAGCTAACCTTTCCCCTTCCCCTAACCGTAACCCTTTAACCTAGCTCCTAAACTTAACCCTGACCTTAAACTCTAACTCCTAGCCTAGCTAATGTTTGCCACCTAGCTAACATTAGCACTTGCCAACTATGACTTATCAATATATTCGGGTCTATTTATGCTCATATTTGAAAATGCTAATTAGCATCAAAGTAGACATTATGCAGGACTTCAAATCAATGCAATCTCCTGCATGTCATCTCTAGCTGAAACCTTTGATAAACAGGTATTGTGTCAATTTACAACTTGCACAAGACAGTTCGGGGAATTGTCGATTTAAAGAAATATAGCCAATTTATTAATTACTACATTTAGCTAACATTAGATAGTTAATCCAGAGATTCTTACCTTTGCCTCAAATCGGCAGTCTCGTCCAGATCACCATGGTATTTATAGTTGTTCATGATAGCCACATTAGCAGCTAATTAGCATTTCCTTTTACAGGTGAATATACAGGTGAGTATATTGATACAAATCATCTTGTCCTAGAGAGATTCACAACAATTATCAAACCGTCACGCCAGGGTAAGACTACAGAAAACACAGCCCTTATTAAGTGTTACTATAATCCCCTATGGGAAAAATGAATAGTGGAAAAAACGATTGGAACCATTTCCGTTTGACTGTTAGGTTTTATGGGTATTATGACTCATACTGTGGTACTCTATAGCAGGTATTCACAAACTAGGTACATGTGCAATGCCGTTGGGAGTACCCCAAATAAAAATGTGATTCACATTTTTTTTAAATGTTGATAGTACTGCTACTACCAGCAGTACTACACCTGCACCTGTCGACGACACAAGTGGTTCTGCTTCCACGAGCACATCCATTGCTAGCATCAGTAATTCTACATTTGTTGTTAGCCCAGCTAGCATGGACACTTGTTGTGAATCTGATGCAGCAGAAGAGCTACTGCCCCCTTACCCGGGAAAGCACCGAACAACAGACAGGGATGTTGGTCCATTGAAGAGGCGCAAATATTATGAGAACTACATTGATTTGGGGTTCACTTATATTGGGAGTAGTGCCTTTCCTCAGCCAGTGTGTTATATGGACAAAAGTACTATCTCACAACTCGATGAAACCTTCACTCTTGCGCAGACATTTAGAAACAAAACATGCCAATTTGAAAAATAAACCACGGGAGTTTTTTGAAAGAGAATTAAGATTTCTTTTGAGTAGTAAAACATGTATAAAAGCAACAGATACCATTAATAAGAAGGGTCTAGAAGCTTCTTATATTGTGAGATACTGAGTGGCTAGGAATAGCAAGCCCCATACTATTGTGGATATGGCTGGGACAATGCTGGGGGAAAAGGCCCAAAAAATTATACAGACAATGACTTCACGATGCATCAGTGGCATGACAGGAGATGTTTTGAAACAATTACTGCTTTGCATACAAGCCAGTGAATTCAATGCTTTACAGCTGGATGAGTCAACAGACATGGCGGGCTTGGCACAGCTCCTGGTATATATCCGTTACATTTATGGGGGGTCAATAAAGGTAGACATCCTCTTCTGCAAACCACTGGAAAATGGAGAGGATATTTTTAAAGTACTGGACAGCTTTGTGACCACTTTGGTGGTCAAGATGTGCTGGTATCTGTACTGATGGCGCAAAAGCCATGACAGGGAGACAGTGGAGTGGTAACGCGTGTGCAAGCAGTTGCTCCCGACGCCACTTGGGTACACTGCAGCATCCACCAAGAGGCTCTTGCTGCCAAGGGAATGCCTGACAGCTTGAAATACGTTTTGGACACTACAGTAAAAATGTTTAACTTTGTTAAAGCAAGGCCACTGAACTCTCGTATATTTTCTGCACTATTCAATGATACGGGCAGCGACCATGTAATGCTTTTACAAAATACAAAAGTGCGCTGGTTATCAAGTGGCAAAGTATTGACACTTTTTTTGGGAATTGAGCAAGGAGCTTAAAGTTTTCTTTACTGACCATAATTTTCACTTGTCTGACCGCTTGCATGATGACGAGTTTCTCACATGACTGGCCTATCTGGATGATATTTTTTCTTGCCTGATCTGAATCTAAGATTACAGGGACTCTCCACAACCATATTCAATGTGCGGGACAAAATTGAGGCTATGATTAAGAAGTTGGGAAACTTCTCTGTCTGCATTAACAAGGACAACACACAGGTATTTCCACCATTGTATGATTTCTTGTGTGTGCAAATGAACCCAAGTTTACAGACAATGTCAAATGTGATATAGCGAAACACCTGAGTGAGTTGGGTGTGCAACTACGCAGGTACTTTCCCCGAAACGGACGACACAAACAATTGGATTCGTTATCCTTTTCATGCCCTGCCTAGAGTCCACTTACCGATATTTGAACAAGAGAGCCTCATCGAAAATTGCAACAAGCGGTTCCGTGAAAATTGATTTTAATCAGAAGCAATTGCCAGGTTTCTGGATTGGGCTGTGCTCAGAGGATTCTGCCTTGGCAAATCGCACTGTTAAGACTCTGATGCCCTTTGCAACCACATACCTATGTGAGAGTAGATTCTCAGCCCTCACTAGCATGAAAACTAAATACAGGCACAGACTGTGTGTGGAAAATTATCTAAGACTGAGACTCTCTCCAATACAAGCAGACATTGCAGAGTTATGAGCATCCTTTCAAGCACACCCTTCTCAGTAACCTGTGGTGAGTTATAAGGTTTTATATGTAAGATGGTTAAATAAAGAGCAAAATTATTGATTATTATTATATTATTATTTGTGCCCAGGTCCTTTAAGAGCTCTTTGTCAATTCCCACGAACCGGGTTGTGACAAAAACTCTCATTCTTATGTTTAATGTTTAATAAATGTATCGTATAGTGTGTGTGGCAGGCTTACAATGATGGCAAAAAACAACATTTGAGAGTGCGCTGACCCTGGTGCTAGTAGAGGGGGTACGCAGCTGGAGGTTGAATGTTTGAAGGGGTTACGGGACTATAAAAAGTTTGCGAACCACTGCTCTATACGATCATATGTAGGCAACATGTTTAGTGGATTAGCACACTCTGTGGAAAGGAGTTTATCGAAAAGTGTTGAAAAATGTTTGTTTTTGTAAAATACCTTCCGCTTCTGCTCCCTCCCTCTGGTTTTAACCAATCGCACAGTGTGCCCCGTGATTCAGATTAACGTGGAGAATAATAGACAATAATGGGGTGTTAAATTATTTAGAGAATTTATCAATACACCTTTATCTGGTTTTGAACAAAGCAGCCATCTGTACTTGCTCGGCTCTTGTGACCCGCTATAACTGTTAAATTATCGGATTTCCAGCGGTGCTCAGGTCTATCATATAGCTATAGTAGCGTACTGATGTCTGCGTTCCGAACTTATAGACTACTTATATCTGTAGCCGATATCAGTAAATGTTTTCTACTTCCTTCTTTTTATTCGTCCACAATACATTTAAACACCACTCTTTTTAAGAACAAACCAAATTCAAAAGTTGTCAAAGTGAAATGCCTATTTCATGAAATCTCACAAATAACCTTGCTCATTTAATGGGGAAGAAAAGCATTGGCAGTGGCCACCGTGTTGGAAGTTAGTGTTTTCAAGTTGTATGGCCAATAAAGTTACCTATTACCAAGACTTTTTTCACAACTATTTATTTTGTTAAAAACTTATTTCATTGAGTCAAAGTCCAGACTGACAGTAACGTGTGTCTCGGGAAATCCTCAAAAATAACACTAAAATGCAAGTTATGCTATGGGCAGACCACCTCATTTCAATGTTGATAATTGGGTAATATTTGGTTCAGACGTTGATCAATGCGATCACAACCTATATTCACCCACTTAAAGAGACAGACAAAGAAGTTAGTTGAATTTCCAATGTGCTATCACTAGGATTTCAACCATCTAAAAGCACAACCAAATTCCAATGGAAAAACAATGTCTGGTTTTTAGTTTAGTTGTCACCCAAATGTCTATCACGGATATTTCATCCATATAAAAGTACAGCAAGGTTAAAATGGGAATACATTGTCAGATATTTTGTTTATTTATACAACATATTAATGTGTTATTACTGTGCTTCATCTAATAGCATAACCAAATGACCTGGATTGGAGTTGAGATTACTTAAAAGTAAGTGCAAGTGATCAATGTCATTCAGAAAGTCTATGTAGAAGCAATTGTGAAGATCTGCACAGACCTGCAAGAACCTATGCATGCAATCTTTAACCTGTGCGCTTTATATGATTACAAAATAATACACTTATAGTTATAGTAACCTCAAAATGTGGCCATGGATGTGTTACCAATTAAGATTGAATGTTACATGGTTTGTAAGATAGCCTTAACTTTAAGCTATTCACTGTGTTACAAAAGTAATATTGAATTGTGTTTGGTTGACAAAGCAACCAAATACCAACATTTACAGGATGTGTATCTACTGCTTGGATAGTTCTATCTGAGCCACTGGCTTAATCCCATTCTTTCACTTTTATTTTTGGTTGAGTTGAATCCAACATAATTTGTTAACTTGTCTACAAGTAAAATAGTCAATTTATTGTATTTCAGCTTAGATAGTTCCATCTGTGCCACTGACTCAATTCTGGTTTGTCTACAAATGAATAATTGATATGTTGGATTTGCATCTTCCTCTCAACCAAAAATCTAAGTTAAAGAATAGGACTAAATCAAATCAAACTTTAAATGCACTTTAAATAAAGTTGAATTTGATTCAGTCTTATTATTTAACTTAGATTTTTGGTTGAGATTGGGACCCGAATCCAACGTATCAATTATTCATTTGTAGACAAACTGGAATTAAAGACAGGCTAAATCAGTGGAACAATCCAAGCAGAAGGCACATTTCCTTCAAATGTTGATATTTGGTTGAGTTGACCACCAAACACAATTCGATATCACTAAATTTCATCTGAAATCAACCAAAGCTTGAAACCCTATGCCTATTGTACTGTCTATTTTAAGTTGCATTCTATGTTGAATTGAGACAATAGCTGTTGATGACTTTGCAAATGCAATATAGGCCTAAATAGCATCATAGATGATATATGACTTATAAAGTATGGTCACGTTTAATTTGCTCTGTTAAACCTACCGTTTGGAATGACTTCAATAGCACCAGTGAATCTATTTAGATTTTTAGTGGAGATCTCAGAGAAATCTTTCTCACTATGGCACGTTGGTAATAGTGACAAATAGCATGTCTGGACTTGGTTAAAACCCTGAATGGGAGACCAAAGGGTAGCTGTAGATAGATTAGTTCTCCAGTAGGAGGGGCTGCCCAGCCTAGTGATAGTGGATACAATGTTGAAGATCTGACGTTGTTTTAAAGGTACAAATTCAACGTATTTTATACAAGTTTTGTCTATGTTTAATTTTTGTTACGATGATGACATAATCCTTTGTTGGAATTTTCACATGTATTCCACGTCACAATACGTTAATAAATTACCTTGAAACAACGTTGATTCAAGTGTGTGCTCGGTGGTTGCCCACCTCCATTTATGTCCCGGTGTAGGCTACCTAATCTTTATGCATCTCCACTCATGGTATCATAAGGCCGGCTTCAGGCATAAGCGACATGAGCGGTCTACCAAAAAAATAAAAAATAAAAAATAAACATACATTTCTTTCTTTTTTAGGAACTCAGTGTGTGCCCGGTGGTGGAGTTGAGAGTTTGAATTGTTTAACACACAAGGTGCAAGTTCGACATCTGGTTGTTTGTGCAGTTTTTTAAATATATATTTGTAAGTTAGTCTAGCCAGCAGTAGCGGTGAGTGGGTAAGATCACCAGGGAAGCCAAGCCAGGGAAAAAAAGCCATATTACAACCTATGTGTTGTGATAATTGCATCGTTTGCTCTATATCCTGCTAGTTCACATGCCTTGAGATCGTGATATATAGGCCTAAGGCCCGAGACAATAAGTAGATACAGTGGCAGAATAAATTCAACCATACCTTTTTTTCATCACAAAACCGGAGATCAACAATTGTCTATTGAAGTCCACATTGAAGTCCACAAAACATATTGCATGTAACTAACAGTTAAATGACCTACAGTATGGTAAAGCAAGTTAAAGCAAGTTAACTTTTCGGACTACTAAACCACTATTTATTTAGATCCACGGAGAGTTACCCCAAGTCGCAAAGAAAACAGGTGCTGCCTCTAATATTCCAGCACCATTTCATCTTCAACATTTCAACACCATTTAATCACCTCTGCTAAGTCTAATACAGTGACAACTAAAAGATACAAACAACTTTTTAGTCCAATCAACGTAATCTAAATATTATGTGGCTGTCCATGGTACAAATTTGTGTGTGTGTGTGTGTGTGTGTGTGTGTGTGCGCATGCGTGCGTGCAAGTAAAATAACATGTTGACTCACCCTACTTGTAGTGAAACGCCAATGCCATCCTCCTCTTTCATGTTGCCTAAATGTTATATGACTCTTTCATACAGTACATGCTTTTAGTTTTTGTTGTCCTAGGCTACCTGGCTAAAATGCTCGCTCACTAGCCGCTTACTTTCATGGGCAATGATGAGACAGACCAGCTAGTTAACATTAGCCTACTACATCTAGCTACATGTTGAACTTCCATCCTCTCCTGTCAAGGGCACAATGTATGAATTTATGGTTGGATCAGAATCACTGTTATAATCATTGGCCTGTACGGAGAATTAGGCCTAAGTAAAACCACATGTCCAAATCCCTATCTCCGTCCATGCTAATTTAGGAAAGAGACAATTTTAGCTAGTTAGCTAGCCACCGGAGGACAACGACACAATGAGATGCAACAATTCAATTTTTTTTTGCTTTTGATGTGATTGGTGTGAAGACAAATCCAAACTGGCTTCCCTTGACACTTTTTTTTTGGATGTGCAAGGATTATTCACAACTGAGCTCACGCAGTTTAGCTCAATGCTGATTGGCTATTATTTTTTTTAGTGGAGGCCAAATACTCGCTGGATTCCCTTGCATAAATTATTTAGTATGTTTTTATTATTTTTCTCTTGGTAAATATTTTGGGGAAGCCTGGCTTCCTTTGGCATCCATTGTAGTAATCATGGGCGAATACCGACAGGGCACACGGGGCACGCCCCCATTGATTTTCTTAATCACTCTCAGTCAGATATAATTAACATGACATAAGTCATGGCAAAATGTGTAGAATTGCAGGAAATGTACTTTAAAATCCCCCAAATTCTCTTCATCCCATGGCAAAATGTGTAGAATTGTAGAAAATTTGCTTTAAAACTGCAAGCATTCTCTCTTCCTCATGGGAAAATTATAATTGCATGAAATATTAAATAAAATTGCAACATTTTCTCTCCACCCCATGGCAAAATGTGTAGAGCGTGACCCCGCAAGAGGGTATTTGTTTTTGACCCCCCCCAACCAAATTTCGCTTAAGGCCCCAAAAAAGTGAAAGCTAGAACTGGGTATCATGCCAATTCAAATACAAATGTCTCCAAAACAGCTGGGAGACAAGATTTTTAGGTTTCACTCATAACAAAATGTAGATGTGGGTGTTATGAAAAATAAAAACAGCCATTCCATTACCCTTCTTGCGTAACAGTGGGGCAAGGAGAGAACCTGAGACGCAACACTCGTGCAAGTATCCTATGGCTTCACGTGCACCATCATGTTTTAACAACATCCTTTCACTTTTTTGCATGCTGTCAGTCACACTCTCTATCAGTCTGTCTATAGCCATACATGAATGGCAACAAAGTTGATGGGTGATTTTGGGTGGCTACAATACTTGAACTTTATTAGTCCTTTTTTAAAAACTTTTTTGTAAAAGTGATTACAGTTATAGTGGTAAAAAAAGGCAGCGAAATTACAATAAACTCTTGTTGCACTTGCCACCCACACAAATTGGTCTGTGTAACGACGTAATGAAAAAGATCCTCAACTTTTATTATGCTAATCATAACATTGCATTGGCATTGTTTCTCTTACTCCAGCTTGGTAGCTAATGTTCTTTGTGGACTCCAAAACATCTAATTTTTGAAATTTCCAATGAATTAATATTGTCTTTGGAAGAATAAAACTACTAATATTTAATCATATTCTCTCCATCAGCATTGAGGAGTGATATCATGTGCAATTATACTGTCCCATAAGAGTCCAAGCAACTGGCCAAAATGTAATTCAAACTGATTCAGAAGCAAGTGCATTCCATGGCTTTCTAAAATGAAAAGAGAGGCCCTTGAATATTGTTCGAGATATGGAGTTCAGCAGTCCAAAAAGCTTGTACTCTCTGGGGACTCCAAAACAAAGGGTAGAACTGGGCTGTACTCCCCATCTGCTGAAGGAGAGAGGAGAGCAATGGGTTAAAAGAAAGAGCAACAAAACACAGGACCTAGGAGAGAGAGAGAGTGTGGGGGACGGAAAATGGCAAAGCTACAGCAACATGCAGAGGGACAAGACACAAATGAAAAATATGATATTGTGATGATATTCTTTCCATCACTATGCAATGCCCATCAGAACTGTTGCTAAACTGCTGCAGTGCAGAGCGGCAGAGCAGCATCAAGTGTCTATGGTCCCTGTATTAGCGTAGCCTAGCCCACACTCAGGTCCACATAAGGCAGCTGGCCACGCAGAGAGCACAGCCACCTTGGTCCAGCTCACCTGTAAGGGCTGCTATTGAAATATTAATGGCCGCCATGCTAAGTGTGGGCGAGTGTGGAGTGTTTGTGTGGAGCCATTCACACACCTGCAAGCATATCTAGATATGGGGACAGCTTTGTGTCCTTTTAAAAAGATTGTTATCTAAGCAGGGTGGGGGAAATAATAGAGACGGTCACATGAGCCAATGAGTAAGAGGTGTGAATAATGCATTAACTTCCGAAGAACACCAGGTCTGTTGTCTGTTATCAACGCAAACTCCATGTTTCCCAAAAATCTTGAGGCAGCTCTTCAAAAGTTTGCAGGTGATAGATTATGGAAATGCCTTCATGTTTGTCTAAGATGTGCAAAATATCAGGAGAGAGGTGACCAGAGGGTCTTGAAGCCAAGGCATTGCCAGTCCTAAAATAGATTGCGGATTACTTCTTCAAATATACACTGAGTATACAAAACATCAAGAACACCTGCTATTTCCATGACATAGACTGACCAGGTGAATACAGGTGGAAGCTATGATCCCTTATTGATGTCAACTGTTAAATCCACTTCAATCAGTGTAGATGAAGGGGAGGAGAAGGATTTTTAAAGAAACATTTTTAAGCCTTGAGACAATTAAGACATGGATTGTGTATGTGTGCCACTCAGAGGGTGGAAAAATTGAAGTGCCTTTGAACAGGGTATGGTGGTAGGTGTCAGGCGCACCGGTTCGTGTCGGGGGGGGGGTTGCAACTCAACATTAGGAAGGTGTTCCTAATGTTTGGGATGAGCTATTTTGGTAGATATTGATGAATGATGCCCATGCTGTGGTTCCCATTGTGTGGAGCCTAGCTCAAACACACTTCTTGACGTTTCTGGATGGGGATGTAGCGGATGTCCATTTGTCTCTGTGCATTAAAGACTCTAGTGGTTGAAGACTCTAGTGGTCTACCAGGCATTGTTCTTACTGGGGTTGTCATTTTTTGTCTGCCACCTTCAAAGCAAATGTACATGGACTAACATGAGTCTTCTTGGGTAACCGTCCTATTCAAAAGCACACAATGGTAAGCCCATTATCCTCATTCTCAATGCTCGGTAAGCATCAGTTACATGCTTGTGTGTGTGTGTGTGTGTGTGTGTGTGTGTGTGTGTGTGTGTGTGTGTGTGTGTGTGTGTGTGTGTGTGTGTGTGTGTGTGTGTGTGTGTGTGTGTGTGTGTGTGTGTGTGTCTGTGTGTGTGTCTGTGTGTCTGTGTGTGTGTGCGTGCGTGCGTGCATGCGTATGTGCGTGCGTGTGTGTATGTATCCGATCCATATAGGAAACACCTCAACTGTATAGCTATTTCCTCTTTTGACACATTATGACCTCCACAGGGGTTAGCTTACTTTGAGCGTGCAGCCCCCCTTCAGAGATGTAATGGAGTGCAGTTTGACTGGGGGGGACGTGAAAAAGAAGCCCATCATTTTGGAAGTGATTGCGCTAGAGGCACTTTTCCACTCTCACACCTTTGAACACGAGGGAACTCCTTCTGAGCAGGAAGTCAAAAGGTCTGACCTGGGTGAGGACTGTGGGGTCGTGTGTTGCCAAACGGGACAGCCTACGCACCCACCCACACACTTGACACCAAAGGCTAGCAATGTTCTCCACACCTAACCTTTAATAGCTGCCAAGTAGACCCATGTACAAAGCATACATGCACATGCAAACCTGGATAGTAACCCATACGTGATGGGTGACAAAGACCTCACTGATGAAACCTATGTTCTATAATAGATGACACATAGCTAGCTACGCTGCAGGAATGTCCATCACCGAATTTAGTATTTTATTAGGATCCCCATTAGGTACTGCTGGGGTCCACACAAAACATAAAACATAACATAAAACATCATATTAATAGACAAGTATATCACAAGGACATAACTACATACTGTACATGTAACATAAGTATACACCCTTTCATACATGTATGCCTTAATAATCATGTGGTTCATAGACGCTACTGAATGTAAGTGCAACACATGTCAATGCAATTGCCGAATGCCATATCAATCCCAAAAGTCTGATAAACTGTCTGAAAATGTTGAACGATGACATAACATTATTGTCCTTGAATTACATCAATGAGACCACCTACACAGTCAGATGACCTAGAAATGGTTTGGGAACATATACTTTTTTATGTATCCTGTCTGTGTAAATGCTCCCACCTTCCAAAATTGCAATCAGAGCACAGAAATTGTTCGCTGTACAAAAGTATACAGTGAATGATCCGAAGAGAGAAGGCAGCTGAATGACCCTGTAGTAAATCTGTTGGAGATTTTGTTGTAACACTGGAGTGTCTTAAAAGTCCCAAGAAGATCCTCCTGATTCCCTGGATACAATAGCTTGAACTCATTACAGTGATAAGGTTGGGAGCAGAGCAGTGCCTGTCCCTCGCACTCACTCTGTCCTTCCCTATTGTACAGTGGCTGTACAGATAATATTTCAGCTGGTCGCCCTGCTCTGGGGAGGGATACTGTATATTGTAGGAGTTTTCTTGTATTTGATTCCACTCCCTTTCATTGCCAGTGAAAGCCTCCCCCTAGTCCATTTCCCAGGAGAGCCCCCACTCTCAGGTATCCACAGGGTGGAGCAGGCCGGAGTGGGGCAGGCTAGAACAGACAAGGGTATCACTTTCAGCTCCGTGCACAGACAACCCGCCCTCCTCTTTCCCTCCCATTTCCAATTAGAGATGCATGTCCTAGCCCTTTTATTTCTCTTTCCAAGATCTCCCATTCACCTCCAAATGAAAAAGGCCACCCCACAATAGGAGGGAGTTGGGGAAAGCGATTTATTTCATATTGAAGATTGGCAACGAACTAGGGGCGGCAGGTAGTCTGGCTGTTAAGAGCTTTGGGCTCTTGACTTCAATGTAAAATGTTACTAAGCAGTTGCATAAACTGCAGCGGCCCGCCCATTAGGGAGTTAGGGGCGCCACACTTGTGAATTCTTTGTTTGTTCATATTTTTATTTAAAAAAATATATTATATAATTCATGGATTATGTTTTAAATGCTCATAAAAGTGTGGTAAATGTGTAAATGTTCCTGTTTCAAAAATATATTGTTCAAAAGAAGTTCAGTTACTTACGACTCTGCCTCAGTGACTGCCAGCAGCAGCTGCTCCGCCTCCGTGAGCACATAGGCCATGCGAACATTGCTTGGATTGATTTGCCAGCTATTTGGAATGAGGGGGAACTGCCCCAATGAAATTGTAGGATTTCATAGCATAAATAATAACAGCACAAAGGAAATGGACTGTCCTGGGGCGCTCAAATGTGTGACCGTTCAGTCAGAACTTCTGGGTCTGGTCAAGTCTCCCTCCCAATGATGAGTCTCTCACTTCCCTCATCAACTCATCCCTGACCACTGGCTGTGTCTCCTTTTACTTCAAAATGGCTCTAGTCGCTCCTCTCCTCAAGAAAACAACACTAGAGTCCTCTGACATCAAAAACTACAGACCGGAATCACTTCTTTTTTTTCTTTTTCCAAAACACTTGAGGGTGCAGTCTCTGACCAACCCTCTAGTGATCTCTCTCAGAACAATCTTCTTGACCCTAACCAGTCAGGCTTCAAGAAGGGTCACTCAACCAAGACTGACTGCTCTTCTCTCTGTCACGAAGGCTCTCCTCACAGCCAAAGCTAAATCTCTATCCTCTGTTCTCATCCTCCTCGATCTATCCGCTGCCTTCGACACTGTGAACCATCAGATCCTCCTCTCCACCTTCCCAGGGCTGGGAATCTCAGGCTCTGTACAGTCGTGGCCAAATGTTTTGAGAATGACACAAATATACATTTTCACAAAGTCTGCTGCCTCGGTTTGTATGATGGCAATTTGCATATACTCCAGAATGTTATGAAGAGTGATCAGATGAATTGCAATTAATTGCAAAGTCCCTCTTTGCCATGCAAATGAACTGAATCCCCCAAAAACATTTCCACTGCATTTCAGCCCTGCCACAAAAGGACCAGCTGACATCATGTCAGTGATTCTCTCGTTAACACAGGTGTGAGTGTTGACTAGGACAAGGCTGGAGATCACTCTGTCATGCTGATTGAGTTCAAATAACAGACTAGAAGCTTCAAACGAAGGGTGGTACTTGGAATCATTGTTCTTCCTCTATCAAACATGGTTACCTGCAAGGAAACACGTGCCGTCATCATTGCTTTGAATAAAAAAGGCTTCACAGGAAAGGATATTGCTGCCAGTAAGATTGCACCTAAATCAACCATTTATCGGATCATCAAGAACTTCAAGGAGAGCAGTTCAATTGTTGTGAAGAAGGCTTCAGGGTGCCCAAGAAAGTCCAGCAAGCGCCAGGACCGTCTCTTAAAGTTGATTCAGCTGCGGGACCGAGGCACCACCAGTACAGAGCTTGCTCAGGAACGGCAGCAGGCAGGTGTGAGTGCATTCTGCACGCTCAGTGAGGCGAAGACTTTTGGAGGATGGCCTGGTGTCAAGAAGGGCAGCAAAGAAGCCACTTCTCTCCAGGAAAAACATCAGGGACAGACTGATATTCTGCAAAAGGTACAGGGATTGGACTGCTGAGGACTGGGGTAAAGTCATTTTCTCTGATGAATCCCCTTTCCAATTGTTTGGGGCATCCTGAAAAAAGCTTGTCCGGAGAAGACAAGGTGAGCGCTACCATCAGTCCTGTGTCATGGCAACAGTAAAGCATCCTGAGACCATTCATGTGTGAGGTTGCTTCTCAGCCAAGGGAGTGGGCTCACTCACAATTTTGCCTAAGAACACAGCCATGTATAAAGAATGGTACCAACACATCCTCCACAAGCAACTTCTCCCAACCATCCAGGAACAGTTTGGTGATGAACAATGCCTTTTTCAGCATGATGGAGCACCTTGCCATAAGGCAAAAGTGATAACTAAGTGGCTCGGGGAACAAAATAACAATTTTTTGGGTCCATGCCCAGGAAACTCCCCAGACCTTAATCCCATTCAGAACTTGTGGTCAATCCTCAAGAAGCAGGTGGTCAAACAAAAACCCACAAATTATGACAAACTCCAAGCATTGATTATGCAAGAATGGGCTTCCATCAGTCAGGATGTGGCCCAGAAGTTAATTGACAGCATGCCAGGGCGGATTGCAGAGGTCTTGAAAAAGATGGATCAAAACAAATATTGACTTTTTGCATCAACTTCATGTAATTGTCAATAAATGCCGTTGACACTTATGAAATGCTTGTTATTATACTTCAGTTTTCCACAGTAAAAACTGACAAAAATATCTACACACTGAAACAGCAAACTTTGTGGAAATTAATATTTGTGTCATTCTCAAAACTTTTGGCCACGACTGTACACTCTTGGATTACATCCTACCTGGCAGGCCGCTCCTACCAGGTGACGTGGAGAGGATCTGTGTCTGCACCATGTACTCTCCCGACTGGTATACCCCAGGGCTCGGTTCTAGGCCCTCTTCTCTCTATACTCCAAGTCACTCGGATCTGTCATATCCTCACATGGTCTCTCCTATCATTGCTTTGCGGATGACCCTCAAATACTTTCTCCTTCCCCCTTCTGATATCCAGGTGGAGACACTCATTTCTGCGTGCCTGGCAGATACTGTATTTCAGCTTGGATGTCAGCCCACCACCTCAAGCTCAGTCTCGACAAGACGGAGCTGCTCTTCCTCATGGGGATGGCCTGCCTGCTCAAAGAGCTCTCCGTCATGGTTGACAACTCCACGGTATCACCCTCCTAAAGTGCAAATAATCTTGTCGTGACCCTGGACAACACCCTGTCATTCCTTGCAAACATCAAAGCAGTGACTCACTCCTGCAGGTTCATGGTCTACAATATCCGTAGAGTATGACCCTACCTCACACAGGAAGCGCCGCAGATCCTAATCCAGCCATCTGTCATCTCCTGTCTGGACACCTGCACACTCCAGTCGAAGTTTGCATCCTCTAAAAGACCATGGTACTTGCCTACAGAGCAGCAAGAGGAACTGCCCCTCCCTACCTTCAGGCTACGCTACAACCCTACACCCCATCCCGAGCACGCCACCTCCCACTCCTATGGGAGTGCAGCTCCTGCTCAGTCCAAGCTCTTCTCTGTCCTGGCACCCCAATGGAGGATCTAACACTCGCACACAGCCATGCAATCTCCATAGAGAAACATTGTCAGTAGAATGGCTTTGCAGAAAAGCTCAGTGACTTTCAATGTGGCATCGTCATAGGTTGCCACCTTTCCAACAAGTCAGTTTGTTCAATTTCGGCACTGCTATAGTTGTCACGGTCAACTGTAAATGCTGTTATTGTGAAGTGAAAACATCTAGGAGCAACAATGGCTCAGCCGTGAATGATAGGCCACACAAACTCACAGACCGGGATCATTGTGTGCTGAAGCACATAGCATGTAAAAATCATCTGTCCTCAGTTGCAACACTCCCTATTGAGTTCCAAACTGCCTCTCGAAGCAACGTCAGCAAAATAACTGTTCGTCGGGAGCTTCATGAAATGGGTTTCCATGGCCCAGCAGCCGCGCTCAAGCCTATGATCACCATACTCAATCCCAAGCGTCGGCTGGAGTGGTGTAAAGCTCCCTCTGGAGCAGTGGAATTGCGTTCTCTGGAGTGATGAATCACGGTTCATCATCTGGCAGTCTGACGGATGAATCTGGGTTTGGTGGACGCCAGGAAAACACTACCTGACCCAATGCGTACTGCCAACTGTAAAGTTTGGTGGAGGAGGATTAGTGGTCTGGTGCTGTTTTTCATGGTATGGGCGCGAGACCCCTTCGTTTCAGTGAAGGGAAATCAAACGCTAATGCATGCAATGACATTCTAGACAATTTTGTGCTTCCAACTTTGTGGCAACAGTGTGGGGAAGGCCCTTTCCTGTTTCAGCATTACAATGCCCTTGTTCACAAAGCTAGGTCCATACAGAAATGGTTTGTCGAGATTAGTGTGGAAGAACTTGACTGACCTGCACAGAGCCCTGACCCCATTGAACACCTTTGGGATGAACTGGAATGCCGGCTGTGAGCCAGGCCTAATCGCCCAACATCGAAGCCCGACCTCACTAATGCTCTTGTGGCTGAATGGAAGCAAGTCCCCGCATCAATATTCTAACATCTAGTGGAAAGCCTGGGCTGAAGTGTGTTTGGGTACACTTTATTTCCATTAATGTCACCCATACAGAAATATGACACGGAAGGACAGCCCAGTGATGGTCTGTATCTGTTGGCAATGCCTGTATTGCGTTCTTAAACTTCATGCCCCCCCTACTCAGACACAAGGTCAATAATATGGCAGTACCTACACCAAGTCACATCCTCATGGTATTAGATCAAGCATGGCCCTCAGGAATATATATAGTGAAAGGAAAACTCATCTAATTAGTTTAAGGCTACTTGGTGGGAGTATTCTCTGATTCCTGCAGTTCTCAATATTATGAAGAAACAATGCTGTGATGGCAATACTATTTCATCAATGATTAAAAAATTATTGGATATACACTCACCCGTTCTCGAAATGTGTGTCACATTACGTGGCCATGGCTTGGTATAAAAAGCAGGCAAACAGGCATCAAGGCATTCAGTTACTGTTCGATTGAACGTTAAAATGGGCAAAACGTGTGACCTAAGCAACTTTGAGCGTGGTATGATTGTCGGTGCCAGGCTCGCCGGTTCCAGTATCTCAGAAACGGATGACCTCCTGGGCTTTTCACGCACGACAGTGTCTAGAGTTGATTGAAAATGGTTCTACAAACAAAAAACAACCCGTCAGTTTTTTGATGTTGAAGGAAAATGACAGAATATGTGCAAGATAACAGGAGGGCCACAAACAGACAAATAACGGCGCAGTACAACAGTGGTGTGCAGAACGGCATCTCGGGAACACACAACTCGTTGATCCTTGTCACAGATCGGCTATTCCAGCAGACGACCACACCGGGTTCAACTCCTATCAGCTAAAAACAAGAAGAAGTGGCTCCAGTGGGCACTCGGTCACCAACACTGGACAATTGTGGAGTGGAAAAACATTGCCTGGAACATAATAGCGAGTTCAGTTTACTTGAGTGGCCTGCGCAGTCCCCAGACCCAATAGAGCATCTTTGGGAATAGATGGAAGGGGCTGTCCTCAGCAAGAATGAACCGCTGTCCAATCTGTAGCAACTGCGGGATGCCATCGTGTCAGCATGGACCAACATCCATGTGGAATGTTTCCGACACCTTGTGGAATGCCCCCCAAAATTCAGTATGTTCTGGAAGCAAAGGGGGGTCCGACTCAGTACTAGATGGGGGTACCTAATAAACTGTCTGGTGAGTGTATATTTTTGAAATCTCGTTTGAAAAGGTTGAGTCTTGTCCGTAACAATTTGAATTTTCTATCCCTCATAAAAATTTACGCGAGACAGATTTCAAAATGGTTATTTTAGTAATTGTCGACTTGATGGAGATCCCTTGATAAAGAGTCTACCTTTTCAATGTGAGAAATTTCAAAGCATTGATTTTCTCGCTTGGAGTACTACCCTTCCTTATCTTCCCCCCTCCTCCCAGATTAGTGCTATAGTTATGGTCATTCCGTTTTCACACATCAGGCCACATCCTGCATCTCCAGGGGGAGCTCCCGACGAGATCATTACCACCTCACTGCTCATGTCAAACAATCATTCTCCGAATGACTCCTTCTATTTGTCTGTCTGTCTACCTCGCCCTTTCATATTGCTCTCATCCCATGGTCCCACACATACACTTACTTGTTATAAAGACCACTATTTTAATCGGCACCTCCTCTGATATTACACGTTTGTGTCGGTAGGAAAGTGGGATGATATTGGGAAATTTGTGAAATGTGAATGGTGACAGAGGTACCCGTCCACTCATAGCGGTATGTGTAGTATACCAGGTCAAGGAACGTAACATCATTGATATAATGGTGTCACAATGAAGTCAAAGGGATCAGTGCTCTCTTGGGGGGGTTACGGACCCAGAGTCAGTTGTGAAGCTCTACAGCTCCTATGAAATCCTAGACTTCTTCACTTAGCCAAGACTACCCGTTTTGAGGACATTGATTTATTGGGATACACTCTATGAACTTATTTTAGTGTCCTACTAACGTACCTGGCTACCAATCCAAATGGAATATTGTCATTGATATGTTACGATGCCTGGTGGTTATTATTTGTTATTAGCTGATATTGAGTATTCAACATCATATATTAATACTGTATGTGTAGTGTCCCCTTATGAATGAAATAAAATGGTGGAGTGTTAGCCTATAACGGGAAAGAGGAATAAAGAACACAAAAACCAGCCACTCCAAAGACTGTCTTTGTTAAAATATTTACCTAGCATAACTATTGCGAATGGACATTTTCTCCCAACAACTACATTTTTTACTTAATTTAATGGCTTCATGATCCTCTAACGCCAGACAAATCAGTATAATATTAATTTGTCTTTGTCACGCCCTGACCTTAGAGATCCTTATTATTCTCTATGTTTGGTTAGGTCAGGGTGTGACTCGGGTGGGAAAGTCTATGTTTTCTTTTTCTTTGTTTTGGCCGAGTATGGTTCCCAATCAGAGGCAGCTGTCTATCGTTGTCTCTGATTGGGGATCACATATAATTTGTCATTTTCCGTTTGGGTTTTGTGGGATCTTGTTTTCTGTTTAGTGTCTGTACCTGACAGAACTGTGCGCCTTCGTTTTCACTTTTGTTATTTTGTTTGAGTGTTTAAAAAAAAAAAGATGAACACTTTCCACGCTGCGCTTTGGTCCACTCCTTTCGACGAGAGCCGTTACAGAAGATCCCACCAAAAACGGACCAAGCAGCGTGGCCAGGAGGACTGGACATGGGAGGACATCTTAAAGGGTAAAGGATCCTGGACGTGGGAGGAGATCCATGCCGTTATGTATCGCCTTCCATGGGAGCAGACGGAGGCAGCGAGGGAGGAACAACGTCGACACCGGGGTTCGCGACCTCGAAGCAACATCCATCAAGGGAAGGCGACAGGTGAAAAGCCATAGGCTCCAAGGTGCGACAATGGGAATTGGTCGACCAGGGGGTTAGGTCATTAACCCATGCGCCAAGGGCAGTAGAAAAAAGGAGAAATATGACATCTCCGTGCTTTTCAGCGGCTAAAAGTTTGTAAGTACAATAGTCACATCCCAGGATGACCTAAAGCTTAGAGACTGGGCGAAAGCAATGTGCCCCCTTAGAGACTGCACCACAGTTGGGGATAAACTGTATCACCGACGATCCTAGGCGGGCCAAGAAAATGGTAAAGGACCTTGACAAAATTAACTTTCTCTCAATCCAAAAGTCCTACAAGGGCACAGGACCGTGAAAACAGAATGTAGGGAGGAACAATCTGAATACACAACACTTTTCCAATACAAAAATGCATCAACTGTAATAACAGAGTGTGCATAAATGTCTGGCACTCTTTTCCCGGAGTCACAGACCTGTCCTTTTCCTTTCTCTTTTTTTCCTTTATTCCCTCACCGGCTATGCCCCGAATGGCAAGGCATCTGGGTGAAGGTGGAGAATTGCTTCTTTCGCAAGGGTATAATGATGCATGATGACATCTCTGAGGATCCTGAAGGTTTCCCAGGGAACCCTGGAAAGCTGTCCTCCCGTAGAGGATCCAGGGTTCCCCTGCCATGTACAGAGTAGCAGGGCCCTCTGGCTGGAAACCGGAGTGGCGCATACTCCAACTGGCTTAACTGTGATATCTTGCGCCATCGGAATCAGAGGTTAAAAAAAAGGCCATAGGCACGGGGAAAACAGGGCCACAGTGGCTCCGTGTATGTCGGGGAAACCAATGAGACGGCTGACATGCTGACTTCAGCCTTGTCTTAACCCAGCCCTGACTGCTGTGAAGATTCAGAGCGGGGCAGGAATAGCAACTGTTAAACCCAAAGTGAGAGGGTAGGGCAGAGAGCCGTTGGTCTTGCACAATACCCTCCTCAGCCGCCAGGGCTGCGCCCTAGGTTGGGCCTGTCCTTCTTAGCATTCCTTGGAGGGACAGAAGGGCGGATCCTTGCTGCAGCTGCAATGTAAGGCTGGTTCCCTAAAGGTTTGGCCTGGTCCATCGGCCTAGCCAGAGTCATAGAAAACTGCTGCTTCGCCGGGGACCTCACTCCCCCAAAGCCATCCCTTTTCTTCCTCTCAGCTGTGTGGCTAGGGCAAAATCAAGGAACCAATGGGATGCCACTGGTCCCGGGTCTGTGCTGCAGGTAGAAGCTAAAGGCTTCTCCTTCCTTTTTGCACGCCACACTTCTGCCGCATGGAGGCGACATTGGACCCGAACAACTCCCTAGCTGTCACATAGGCATCCAGTAGGTCCACTATCTCTTTGTCTGTTCAGCTAGGCTCATGGTATGACCACAGCCTTGGATGGTACTATGGGGGGAATGGAAGCTCAGGTCTGTAATCAAACAGATCTCCTCCTAAGCATCTGGGTTTAGGGTCTCCTTCTCCAGTTGATTTCCTACCTACTCCAGTAACTCAGCCTGATGAGCCAACCATAAAGAGGTAATGGCTCTAATTTCTTGGGCTGAGGCTTTGTGCGTTTTCCTGAAATACGGGAGCAGCAAAGTGTTCCACCTTTCCAAGGAGAGAAGCGCTGGTGTCGTTACTGAAATGGCACAAAGGGGCTGAGACGGTGAACCAGTGAACCAGTGACAGCTCCACCGTGGGAGGGTTGCCAAACCAGTAATCATCCATATTGTGCATATCCAGGTTCAAAGTACCCTTAGCAAGAATCCTGCTAGTATGGGGTTTATCCCACAAGCTCTTGTCTTCCCTTGGTACTGCAGGGAGTTCCTGTATTGGGGCTGTGTGGGACTGGAGTCTCTTCCCGTCATACAGGTTACTTGACGGGCCCTGAGCCGAACAGAAGAGAGCCACTCGATGTTGAGTCTGGCTGCGGCCCCCCTGCAGACATGAAGGAGCACAAATTCCACTAGAGGAATGGCAGCTCCACTGCTCTGGGGCCATCAGGTCTGTGGGCCTGAAAGGGCGTGAGAATGGGCTCATCGGTCCCCAACTCTTGCACTCAAGGATTTCTGTGAGATTGATCCCATCATCATCCTCGTCATTCCCAAACGTGCCTTCCTCTGACACTACATCGTCAGACAGTGAGGGGAGGGATTTGAGGCTATCCAAGACCCCGCCCCAACTAGGCTCATTTGCGGAGAGCTGAGACTCAGCTATCGCTGTTGGCTCGAAGGCAAGAGGAGCTAACTAGACAGAAGCATGTTTCAGCCTACTCCTCAGACCTGCTTTAGTAAGCAGTCTCCAGTGCTCACATGACTCAGGGTCCTCGAGTGCCTCCTGGACATGAACATAGGTTAACTAGACTAGAGAAGGGAGCTAGCAATACTACTGTGTTGCAGGTCTGGCATGCTGGTGAATTTAGCTTGCCTCTCAGAAAGCTAGCCAAGTTAGCCTAAGCCTTGCAGCATGGGCTAATTGCGTCTCAATAGCTAGCAGTGACACTAGTTACCAACAGAGACTGAGAAGTAGAAATTGGAATTTCTACTCCAAAACAAAAACCTTCCGATTAGTACTCAACCTGTAAACAGGGTCTGAAGACCTACGCTCAGCAGCGATATCCTTTACGATTCGCTTGTGAGCACATAAGTAGGCAATAGGTATCCAGTCGATATAAGGAGAGCTAGAAAAGTGTCAGTCTTCTGGTAAGGAACAGAAGTGAGAATCACCAGAGGGTGGAAGAGTGGCTCCTTTTATGGAAGTGAGGGTCTCACCTCATTCGCCACTCTACCTGTCTGTCTCCAACATACGTTTTTGATTGGTACTTCCGAGAGTAGGCGGTCCTTAGCGAACCCCACATGTGATACATTGAAACGAGTATTTCAAAGAGAACCAACATGTCCAAAAGTACCCAGACTCCTCATACTGGTGCATTACCCCATGCATGCATTCAGACAGAACACCCAGTCTGTGTCCCTCCCCTGCTGTCCCATGCCATCCCCTGCTGTCCCCCTGCCCATCACCCTGCCACTCCATTGAGTGGGCTAAGTGTGCACTTTGGGGATGAGCATGTGATGTGAGGGCCTTTAGCTGCCAGAGAAACAGGGAAATAAATGGCCCCCTTAACAAAGGTCCTGTATCCAGGCCGAGGCTGGCCATTGTCCTGCCCAGGGCCTGTCGCCGAACGTGAGACGGCCATGTCCCCCCTCCACGCAAGGAACCTAATAGGAAATCAAAGTTCTCTGGGAGAATGGGCCAGGCTCAGAGTTACCCTCCCTTGGGTCCCGCTGAAAGAGGAGTGCAGAAAGGCTCTGGCAGTGGTGGGGAAGGTTAATGTAGCAGATTGGCTTTCCCTGCCTGCACCCCTGGTCCCTTTTCGTCTGTGTACCCAGACCACGTATCCCCCCTGCTCCCCGATGCACGGCCTATGTGCCCACTCTTGATATCCTGGCCATTATAGCGCTTGTGTGCTGGTGTGTTGTCAACCACACAGCCCACGATTATTCAACCTCTCTATCTACACAGGGAGTAGTACAGTACAGTGCAGAATATGTGGGTTGTGTGCACCTGTGGATCAGTGTAGTTGTTGATAAATGTCAGAGGTCAAGGGACCTTTTATTTATTTATTAATGATTTATTTTACCTTTATTTTACTAGGCAAGTCAGTTAAGAACAAATTCTTATTTTCAATGACGGCCTAGGAACAGTGGGTTAACTGCCTGTTCAGGGGCAGAACAACAGATTTGTACCTTGTCAGCTCGGGGATTAGAACTTGCAACCTTTCGGTTACTAGACCAACGCTCTAACCACTAGGCTACCCTGCCGCCCCAACCTACTGAGTGGAACATTGGAAAGCCCAGGGTTTAGCCCAGGATTAGATGGTGCTGAGGTGGCTCGCCCTGCTGTGTTAAGCTGCTTAAGCTCCAGGATCCCTACCTGCCCTGGAGGGAGGAGGATCACAAAGGGGAAGTTAGCTAGGTCTGATGCTGCTGCTGATGCAGTGCCTCAGGCCTCCGCTCCCTCCACAGCTCCTTTCTGGGTTACCTGCAGGAGAGAACAAGAGCTTTTTACAGTTCAGATTCTTGGAAGGTGTTGGATGTCTGCAGTGTCACAACTAACAAAACCATTTGAAAACAAAGTGGCCCGGTGAATGCGCCTGCGCAATCTGATCCGCCGGTCTTTGTGCTGCTAGAGAAAACGGCCCTTGGAATCAAGGAGAGACACACCATTTAAATCCACAGATTTCCCCCTTTTAAGTGCATTCTTCAAAGGTGAACATGCTATCTGAAACAGAGCTGTGTTACTGCCGAGTATCAGATCCTTTCTCCAATTCTCATTGAAATCGGTATAGAATTATTTGCAGTGTTCCAACTGTAAAATCAATCAAGAGAATTGCTGAAAATGAGTTGCACCAAGAAGAGCAAGATTCCAGGTAGACTTGTAAGTGGAAATGTGCATTGTGTTAGAATTCTGGGATTCAGCACAACCCTATTTAGAGATGACTGAAGAAAAAAAAAGAAATCTGTGAAAAAGTGTTTAACAAAAGAAACGAGTGGGAGAAACAGGGATAATAACCATGAGTCAGTGACAACATTGGACATTTATGTCATAGTAGAGTCTATCTCATTAGTCATTAGTCATAGGTCTACTCCTGCTTTCAGTTATCATACAGTACACAGGCCTACAACCAGATCAAACCTTAACTGGTGATAGCTGACACCTGCATAGCTGGTGTTTTGGCGGTGTCGGAGAAGAAACTGTGTTAGAACTGTCAAATCGGTGAGCGGCCCGGTCGTGTGGTCATTGTCACGAAGCCATAGCCATTCCACCCGCGTTAGAAGTTCAGAACACTCAAATTGATTAAACATAATAATAAGTAATTATATTAGCGAAATCGAGGTGAAGTATTTAGTAATTTATTAGGATCCCCATTAGCTACTGCCAAGACAGCCGTTACTCTTCCTGGAGTCCAACCAGATAACACGCATTCCAGTGTTCAAACTTGTAACAAGGCTGCATGGGATTATTACTAATGTGACTCGGTGCATCCAATAGCAATGTCCGTGATAAATATAACACCAGGAGCCGTTTGCTGATTTGACAGCTCTAATGCAGTTCTATCTCTGACACCATCAAAACAACCTACATGCGCATATTGGATAGCTCAGATCTGATCGCAGATTTGATAGAATCTAGCCCTTACTACACAAACATGTGGAGAGGCTTCTGCCTCTAAAACAATACACAAGCTATTTACTGGGGTAGATGAAGACTATTATATTGTGGCATAGCAAACAATAATATCCAATCAACTCATTTACAAATCAACCCTATTTTGATTTGTCACTTCCAGTGATTAACATTTAAACTCATTCCATGCTTAGTAAAACTACATCCCAGTCACAGCCTTAAGACTTGACTCCCTGAAGAATCCATGGTCTTACGAGACAGACAGCTCCTTCCCCTCTCCTCTGAGAGATGAACTGGCTGTCAATCAGGCCCCCAGTTAATTATCACCGAGTGTGAGACAGTGTCAGGAACTCTGACCCGGGGGGCGTGCCCCTCATTCCTCTCCCAGGAGGCCACTGCGGTCCACCCTGCCTGGCCTGGCCTGACACAGAGGATGCCTGCCTGCCTTCCTGCCCCATCGGCCACCTGATAGAACATACCGACCAGGCCCACCTCTCTTTGTGCACTGGACTGATGAGTCAGAGAACGATGACACCTAAGTGGGAATGAGAGAACACACTACACTATGTGGGTTGGTGTGGGAGAATTAAGGCACACCATGGAGGTATATACGTGTTTTAGTTTAATGTTTTGGTGTGTGAGTGGAGAATGAGTGTGTGTGTATGTGTATGTGTGCGTGTGCATGCATGTACCTAACTGTGCTAGCAGACTGTGTATATGTGCTTGACGGTGTGATCGAGTGTTTGTGTGCATGCTTGACTGTGTGATCTGAGTGTGTGTGTGTGCGCGCGTGTGCGTGTGTGCGTGTGTGTGTGTGTGCTTGACTGTGTGTGAGGAGTGTGAGGACCATGTCTGAGGAGACAGTGATGGATGGAGACAGCGAGGAGCAGGACCCCTGGGACTTCGACTAATCCAGTGGGCCAACAATGGACCCTGGCGGCAGGGGGCCTTTTACTGGGGCTGGCTGAGACAGGGGGGCGTAAAATAATACAGTGACATGTTTCATTAGCTTGTTAAGGCTGTGTCTGCCCCTGTCTCTGTGTCTGCCCCCAGTAGAGCACTGGTCCCATCACCTCTCCTGTCTCCACTCACCATACCACTGAGAATAAAGGTCTATCATCTGTTGTTCAGGTTTTCTATTCTTCTTCCTTAATTAACAATATCAACTCTTTGAATCTGCTACAGTTACTCTGTAATGGTTTCTTGAGTCCAAACGTGTTAGACTTCAGACACTTGGTTTGTTAGATGTTTAATATAGCATTTAGTCCTAGATATACAAATGTCGTCTTGTCACACTATAATGATTTTGTTGTACCTTTTAACTTTACCTTATTTTTCTAATTTATTAAAAGTAATTATAAAAAACGTTTCTATTTATGGAATATCCAAATACTATACCTTTGATTTTGCTGTATATTTTAAGTAAAATCTCAGACTGAGATGTTACAGCCCACAGCAACCCAAAAATACTTTACCATTGACCATCAATAAAAAAGTCAATGACTGCACTGATATGAATAAATGTAGTTGCTTTCATCATCAGGGATCACCACATGACAAAATAGACCACAAATATTACTCCATCAGCATGGCAACAACAAATGAACCGTAGTGATGGGTTCCCTTATCAAATCTGAATCCCAACCGCAGCCCTTAGAATTCCTAGGAGAGAAATGAAGCCAATTTCAATGACCAATACCTACATGTGTCTCAGTTCATAAAGACCAAAAGAAGGGTTGGATAAATAAATCAAGAGAAATACAAGAATGAAAATTAAAATGCCATCACCTTGTTGTAAGATGAAAGATAGAGAATAAAAGAAAAGCTTTAGGAAACCTATTGAGTTAGGGCCACCGAAATCACATCACTAAAGATTTGCCTCCCCACAGCAAATGTTATATTGAACAATAACCCGTCGATTAGGAGCTGAGTCGGGCAGGTCTGAATAACATGTCTGGTCCTGGGTGAAGCTGGGCTGGAGCTGTTGGTATTGGATTAGAGCTAATGTGAGAAGCCCATCGGTGGGGGAGAATACTGATCAGGGTAGGTGCGGGGACTGGAGAAACCACACATCACAAACACAAGTCCGTGGTGGTGAGTTTTTGTGACCCCTCTGTCAAAGGAACTCACCAGAACCAACTGTTAACACAAATGTACAAATACATCTTTACAGTGAGCTATTTGTGAACTTTTTGTGATGCGGTACTTAAAAGGCTTGGATTCAAAAAAAGAAAGAATTAGCAGCCAGGCTTTTTATGTGATTTATATAACATGGTCTCATACAGTATTAAACCTTTAATAAAGTGGTGATCCATTTTTCTTCCTCCTTTACAGCTAATTCTGAACCATTAAACCCAGGACAATGATATTAGCAAGCTTAAGAGAAGCAGTGGAGACCATTCAACCATTCTCTGAAGAAGATTGAAGTTACTGGCGGTAGCTTCGAGGTTAGAGAAGATTAGAGAAGTGGACCGGCCACCGGAGGCCAGCAGAAAACACATCTGTGTCGTATCAATCAATAAAGTATTCTTGTTCTTCTTCAGTACACATAAAAATATAACTGCTCCCCCCGGCCCCCCCGATGGAGTCAGAGCCCAGAGAGCTGCAGCCTCACAGGATCTCAACTAACCCGGTAACTTCAATCACCTCAGGTTACCTGCCTCCTACCAGGGAACTCGGATTGCCACAGCACCTCTCTGATTTCTCCTGACAAATTGTCTTATCAGACTGCAGCCGATTGGGCGAATAAAAACATGACCTTTGCCTGGGCTCCCTGACATTCCTTCCGGCAGCCATCTTTGAGTACACTGATGGGGGAGATAAGGAGGATCAGTACAGCCACTGAAGTGGCTAACAAGGACCATTAGAGTCTTTTTCATGCATTCTGCTGGGGCTGGGGGCTGCTGGGTGGTGCTAACCTTTCAGATCGGCGGCGTCATTGTCCGGCCATTGTGCTGGAAAGGTTCTCTGAGAGGAGGGTTAGGTAGGAGGAGGAGGAGGAGGAGGAGGAGGAGGAGAAGGGGAGGTAGAGATAAGTGGCTCCTCCTTTCGGCCTCACGCTCGGCTGCTCCAAGAGGAACCAGGGACAGGCCAGGGACACAGTGGGGGCTTTGTGGCGACTTATCAGGAGTGACGGCCCAGTGCAGGGAGGAGTGAGAACCAGTGAATAGGGAAGGAGTGAGGGAAGGAGAGAGGGATGGAGGGTGGAAGGGAGGGTGGCGGTGGACTACGGACATAATGACAAAAGAGAGGGGTGCGGAGAGGAGACTGGTAAGCCTGCTGGGCAAGCATGAGAAGAAGAAAAATGCTCCCCAAGATCACATTCCTATCCTGAGTGCACAGTCATGAGACAGAGAGGAAGAGGGAAGGAGGGAGAGAAGAGTAGACGTGGTAGAGAAAGAGAAACAGGGAGATGGTCAAGAGGAGATACAAAATATGGAGGTGGGGTGACTATGGGAGCTTTGGTTACACTAGAGAACTTCCGACATGTCTGTTAAGCTTCTTTTTTTTTGAGAGGGACAGTGATAACAGGGTGAATGTGTCTGTGCCACTTCCTCTCTGTGGTCTACTGGCAGGACACAATCACACCCAGGAACACGGACAATATCATGGAGCTTTCACGTCCGCGTACACCAAAGACCAGTGTACGTTCACATGAACTTCACATGACTCAGGCTGAGGTTCAGTCCAATCGAGGGTGGTAGACACTGCAGCTTATAAAGCAATGTTTCCGCATTCGCAATTTGCTTTCACTGTAAACGCTGTATATGACGACTCAATTGGAAATGATCTTTCAAAACTGCATTGTTGGCTATTCTGCGTGCTGCCTTAGGGATAGAATCCCGGCCTCAGTGTCTTTCACAATGACCATTTTGTTTGTCTATATTTTCTCAACCACAAAACTCCTTAATTAACAAGATGTAGAGTTTGGTAGTTAAGACTTGCCCAGGAAGAAAATGAACAACAACTTTATTGTCACACCCTTACCATAGTTTGCTTTGTATGTTTCTATGTTTTGTTTGGTCAGGGTGTGATCTGAGTGGGCATTCTATGTTACATGTCTAGTTTGTCTATTTCTATGTTTGGCCTGATATGGTTCTCAATCAGAAGCAGGTGTTAGTCATTGTCTCTGATTGGGAACCATATTTAGGTAGCCTGTTTGGTGTTGGGTTTTGTGGGTGATTGTTCCTGTCTCTGTGTTTGCACCAGATAGGGCTGTTTTGATTTTTCACATTTCTTGTTTTGTTAGTCTATTCATGTATAGTTTCTTGATTAAAGAACCATGAATAATAACCACGCTGCGTTTTGGTCTGCCTCTCCTTCGATTCAAGAAAACCGTTACATTTATAGTTTTTTCGAATATTACAACAGCATATTGTCGCAGAATTACTTTTGATCAAACCCTATGCCTAATCATGGCAAACATACACTACTGTGACAGACTGTGTTTTTAGTCATGTTTTTGATGTACAAAAAACGTGAAACAAACCTTTTTTGTGCACATACAGAGGGGAATCACCTTAATATTCAATCGTACTCATATTCAAGCAGGTTAGTGAGTTTGTATCCAGTCCTTCAGACAGACAGAGACAGTGGGACTGGGGAGAGACTGCTCCATGGCAACTGACCTGGCCTGGGTCTGGCGATAGCCTCCCAGTGGCCTGCTCGGGCCATGCTGAGCGGGGTCATGTCAGACATCGGCCCCCGTGGCGTCAGCCCCTCTCTCCCACATATCCTCTGCCACTGCCTGTTGCTGCTGTCACCACCCCACCCCACCCATCCCCCACCCACGTCCCACCCCATCCCCCGCTGGCTTGTCCCAACGCAGACACAAGCCCACCAGCCTACGCCAGTAAGGGGTTGCTCCCATCTTCATATTCCCATCTCAGCCATTTCACAGTCTGCAATCCGTAAAGCAAAGAGGGCAAGGGACCCCACTAACGACTTTTTCATTCTCTCCCTGTCTGTCTGTGTGCCCCGGTGCCCCTCTCTCATGTTTCCTTTCCCAATAACATAAAAAGAAGGAAAATATATTTTTTAATTTCCTCTCATTAAGATGTAACACTGAGGCGTAAGCCTGGGTTTATTTTACATTTGAGCTGTATAAGAAAGAAGGCGATAGTATAGGTTGCTAATATAAGAGCGGTCGACAAGAACGTGTAGCACAAATCGTATGTACATCCCCAATGTGTCTATAACAGTCTAAAACTTATACTCTCTGACATTGTTGAAATGAAATCAACAGAATTGGGCAAATATTAGACATAGTTAATACATAGGGGGAGGACATACTCAGAAGAATTTGTAGAACACATCAAATCTGAATTGACAACAGGATATTGTTTGCTTTGGGGCATTTACTAGGGTAAGCATATAGAAAAATGCAACGGTATTAAAGTACTATACTGGGCATGTCTATGTAAGCGAGACTAAGCTTTGAGTTATATTATGTAAGTCAAGCCAGGGGATCAGTCATTCTGCCTCAGTGGATTGTGTTGGGTGCTCAGCACTACTCTGACAATCTCGGGAATTTGCTCATGCTGTTCTTTTCCAGTGAGCAACATGAATGAATGATGACTAAACAAACCTGACCTCCTGGACTTGAGCTAAAAATGTAGCGTAGATGGGCTAAATTGAGAGAGCATCCCTTCTAGGAATAAAGATGTAGGCAGAGAGATACCGTTGATCTAACTGTTGAGAGCCACAATTAATGTTCCGTAGACTGACAATGGTGTCTGTTGAAATTATGCGTGTAGTACATGTAAGTAATTCAGATTAGTTATGAGATAGTTGTGGAAGTTATAATGGTGACAGGTTGGGGGAAAGAGCATGATATATCCTGGCACCCAATTACAGATGATTGAACAATCACAGACACTAATGCACAATTCCACTAACACACTAATGGATGTTTTCAATATGCACTTTGAAGTTTGACTGGCACCTTTTCCTACGTGTGTGCGTGCATATCCACGTTTGTTATGATTAGTTAATAAACCTAAGGTGTTTCCCCAAAACACCCACCCATTACACCCACCCACCCTCCTCTCTCCCCCCTGGGAATTCTCATAGTATATTAGCAGCAGAGCGACAACAAAGAGGAGACATGGTGAGGAGCGTCACATTCTCTTCCCACACTGCCTTTACCCTGGAGATGGGTTGATTCCATCTCCCCTCACTGGCTGCCACAGTGACCCAGTAGTACCCAGTGCCCCCTCCACTCAATGCACTCCCACCCCACCGTTTTAAATAAAGTCCCCAGGCTGTGCCACCCGGACCCGGCCTCACCGGGGTTTGACCCTAGCCTGCCACGGAGAGACACAGGGAACTCACCTCCCTTTCCCACATCTACTGGGTACGGAGGCAGAGAGAGAGATAGAGCGAAATTCACAGGACATTTACCGTCCCTGTTGTTAACAGCTGGGTTTTACCCCTTATATTCTTACTTATTCATACCTTTCTAACTTTCATATTTTCATAAAGCACTTTTGAGGCCCTTCCAAGTCCATACCAGTATTCCATGTTGACATTCCACCAGGCACAGACGTCATTTCAATGTCAGGTTTTGATTTACATTTGTTTCAGTTGTTTCAGTCAACTAACGTGAATTCAACATGAAATCAACAAAACATTTCACCATGTCATTGGATTTAGGTTAAAAGTTGGGTAAAAAAAATGTTGATGACTTTTTGCAAATCCAATCAGTTTTCCACATTGATTGAACATCATCACATACATTTTGGGGGTTTGAAATTATGTGGAAGCAACATTAATTCAACCACTTTTTGCCCAGTGGGATGACAACTCTAATAGAAGATTATAATAAAAAATATATAATAGGTACAGAGGTATGTTTACTTCGCATGCGTGTGTTTTATCCATCACATGGTGAATATATATGAAACTGTTGATGGAAATTATATACTGATATATACCATTACCATAATTAGTATTATGATCAATCCCATCATGAATATCATCACTCTGTCAGCTCTTGGGTTTTGGATGTAATAGTCAGAGGCAATGGTTACTTAGTGTTCTGATTATTTTTTTCTCTCCCAGTAAGGGGTTCGAAGGGGTGATATGCATTCTCAGAAGGGCGGTGGGTCAAATCCCAGACGTGTTGCCACGGAGATAAGGTGTTCCCTGCCGTCGTCGGGTCTCGGCCAAGTTGGGCGTCATGGCAACCGTATAGTGACAGACACAGTGACAAGTCCACTGGGATATATTGAGTCGACCTTGAAAAGTGCTTTCCCAACGGGATCCCCAATCTCAATGTGTACTCCGTCTTTAGACGGCGACTTATCATGTACACAATCACTAATCCAAACACTCTCTTCAAACCCCCATATTCATCTTCGTCAACCACCTCCATGCTGACTCCCTGGCTACTCATATCTCTGATCTGCATCTCTGTCCATCTCTACTGAAAAGCATTGGTGACTAGGAGGTAAAAGGTAAAACCATAAAGGATTCATACCTGCTAACAAACAGTGGCTGCCAGCTCATGTAAATTTGTTGTTGTGCTTTCCCAGCTATTGTTTGAGGTGACAGTGGGAGCAATGAGGCATTCATCTCTTTTTAAAGAGCCAGACTTGAGTACTGTTACTTAAAGTAAAAGTTGTAAACACAGAGAGAGAGAGAGGGTGAGCGACTGTGAGTTCCTATGTGAGCCGAGAAACTGCAGGAAAACTTGAGCCACGGTTTGGCGTCCCACTGTGCAGGGTCAAGGCCCTGATCAGACTCCATGTCAGTGTGCCCATTGTCTTCATGGCAGTAGTGTAAAGTTATAGGGTCTCCATAGTGATGGGGAGAGGAGACAGGGTGGCGGCAGAATGGCGCTGCTGTGCTGACACAAGCCAAGACTGTACATTGTAATGCATCCAGTCAATGTTATGCTATAAGGGTACGTGCTTTTTCAACACATGAAACACCAATGCCCCTTAAACAGCATTGCATGGCCAAAAAAGCAGGTTAGTATTTATTTACATCTAATCCTTGTGAACCATCAACCTGGTTAAAATACTATGGTAAGTTGATGTTGAAAAGCAGTACATACAGTATGTTTTTTCTCCCAATGTTGGTGGATTGCAGTCGGCAGCATTTCAACCCATCAAGGTCTAAGAGTTGGTAAAACAACTGAATTGAATACAGGTGAATAGTTGCATCTCATGCAATGAATAGAGAGTGAACCTAAATAAATGTAGGCCTATACGTTGAGGTCTGTTCCATAGTGACGTGTTTTTGTGAGTAATCTTGATGATATTAATAAGAGTGGTTCACACCTGTAGATGTATGAGCCAAGAGAGTATCCACCCCAGCCCAAGGTAAGAGTATTTGTATGTGTTGCCCTCCTGTGGACACTACTGTAGCTCTGTTATTACAGGGAGTGAGACCGTTATTATAGCTGTCACCGAGTGGACAGGCACAAATCTTTAGGGTTGGGCTGTATAAAAATCCTTGTTAAATAATCTGTAATTATTGTATTATTTTAGCTAGCCAGTGATATAGTTAATTCCTTATTGAAAACCTATGTTAAAATTGATAGCAAATATTGAAATATGACAGATTTAACATCAGCATTAAAAAAGTTTGACTATTTTTTAATCTCTGATGTGTTGGGATACATAGCGGCAGGTAGCCAGGTAAAAATATATGTTTGTCGATGTGCCCTTGAGCAAGGCACTTAACTCGAATTTGCTTCAGGAGTGCTGTACTACCAACGATATCTATAACTAACCGAAGAAAGACCACAGCCTGTCATTTCCAATGGAAACAAATTAGTCATAGCGGACAGAACAAGCAAGGAGGGGGGCAGAACCAACCTATGGGAGCAATTTAGCATGTATTTAGTCCCTGTGCCCAAGAACACTAAGGTAACCTGCCTAATTGACTACCGACCCGTAGTAGCACTCACGTCTGTAGCCATGAAGTGCTTTGAAAGGCTGATCATGGCTCACATCAACACCATTATCCCAGAAACCCTAGGCCCTAAAAATTTGCAAAGACTCCAGCCACCCTAGTCATAGACTGTTCTCTCTGCTACCGCAAGTGATACCGGAGCGCAAGTCTAGGTCCAAAAGGCTTCTAAACAGCTACTCCCAAGCCATACGACTCCTGAACAGCTAATCATTGCATTTCTTAAAACTGCATTGTTGGATAAGGACTTGTAAGTAAGCATGTGGCGCATGTGACAAATACAATTTGATCTATATTTGTCCGTGCAATACCCCCATTTGCCCTTGCACTTTGGCAAAGGGGTAAAGTGTACAAAACTTAGTCCACTCTGTTCATAAAATATTCTAGTTTTGGGAACAGAAACATTTATTGAGATCAAACGTTTCATTGATGAGAAAATGTGCTTTTCATTGATGAGAAAATGTGTGTCAGCTAAAATCCATCTTCTCTCACTGCCATATTTGGTAGTGAGAAGAAACACTAACCGGAGGCTTCACATTTATACATCCGGTGAAATATCTGTCTCATTGTTCTATCTGTGATAACGCATTTTTCTATTTGTGGATAGTTAACAAGAAGTAACATCAAATATTTAGATAGACCACAGTCTTTAGTTTCCAATGGGAACAAATTAGTCATGGGGGGCACAACAAGTGAGGAGGGAGGCAGAGCCAAGTGCGAGCTAGCGAGATCCTATTGGCGCGTTCTCTAAATTTCTGAATATTTTCGTTAGGGAACGCCTACTCTGTGAAGTGCGCCTGTGCAATAACTCAAACCTCCTTTGCACTCCTTCTAAACAACTCAATTTTTAAAAACTTTTTCAAAGGTTAAAGTTTACAAACCTTAGTCCACTCTGGTCAAAACATATTCTAGTTTTGGAATGAGAAAACTGTATTGAGATCAAATGTTTCATCGATGAGAAAATTTGCAGAATGTCGGCCAAAACCGATCTCGTTCAATCTTCTCCTACTGCCCGCCAGTGGGCTTCCTCTCACTACCATATTTGTTAGTGAGTGGAAACACCAAGCGGATGCTTCATATTGAAACATCCAGTGAAATATCTGTCTCATTGTTCTATCTGTGGTAACATGGTGCCGGAAGTGTAACGCCGGTCTCGGCTTTAGTATCTTTTTTTTCTTACTATTGGTCCATTCCTGAGTTATCTTGACCAATAGATAGCGTTTTTATAGTCTTTCGCCGCAGTGTGAGTTCGCGGGGGAAGTAAGATAGTTATGTTTTGTAGCTATAGTTTTAACTTGTATATCTAAATTAATGAACGCATTTTGAAATGTGTTATTGGTGAGTTTATCGTTAGATATTTTGAGTACTGACATACTTAAACTGTTGAGATCGGCTTTCAAACGAGTAACACGTGACTGGCTTGCTAGTTAACGGTATTCATACAATTCATGGTAATCGTAGCTAGCAGCTTTCGATAGTCAGAATAAGGAATATTTTGTACCGAGACAAAGACCTGACCTCTCTTGCGTGCTAGCTGTGTAACGTTTAATACTTGCCGTTTGAAAATGAGTCTATTTAATTTAGAGCGGTTTCGTTTTGACAAGAATAAGCCGACATCAAACCAGGACAAATACAGCGGTTCCGCATGTCCAGAGTCGGGAAAGGAGAATAAACCAGGTATGATTTGCTCGATGACAGTAGCCACTAGCCAGCCATCATTAATGTAACGTTAGCTAACATCCACCCCTGTAACAAAGGTTTTTACAACGCATAGTTATATCCGTGGGGATAACTTTGCAGATACTGACTGTTGACATCTAGCTAGCTAACGTTGGCTGTCACTGTCGCAGGTGACAGCCACTGACTTGCTTGGTCGCCAACAACACTAACTAGACAGACAGCTAGCTAGCTAGCGTTATCAGTGGCTTTCTCTGGGCGTCAGTTAACAGTCGCGCTAGCTAAATATATGACTACCGTTAGCTAATTAAACTATGTTTTTGGTGGGGAACGGGTAGCTAACAACAACAGCATACCTAGGCTATGGGCCTCGCTTTAAATCAGTCCCGAGATCCCAGCGAAAATCCGCTTTTCATTTATCTTACTTCCATGTATCTGCATATCCAGCCTTAGATGTATCCTCACAGTGAAGTGTATTTTATTTTATTTTTTACCGTTTTATTTTCAGGACAACGAAGGCTACAATTAGAACACAAAACCATTGTACATAAACGGTTGCATTCATGAGTTTCATTGACAAATGTCAATAAAAAATAAAGGTCTGCCAAAGCAAAAACCTGAAAGAATTTCTATGAATGCTGTAAGTACAGACATTTTTGCTCACTGGGAAATGAATATCCAACTAGTCAGTGACAACTGTTTGGAGTTTGTGACCTCAACTATGTGAGCTTTTTACAGATATTATAGATCTGGCATTTTCTGTGATACAGACATGTATGTTTTTAAATTCCTGACCCCGGGCCCCTTCAGTATCCACCCTTGTCTCACAGATACTGCTCTAGCGCAGCCCCCAAGCGTAGCTTAGTGGTTAGAGCGTTGGACTAGTAACCGAAAGGTTGCAAGATCGAATCCCCACAAGCACTTTGGATGGTGCCGTAGCCTCATGCCTGATGTTTGGTGACAAAGGTATCTTTCATTTACTAACATCATAGACAGCAGGTTGCAGCCTGTCCCTACCGCACCCCCAAACACAGCTTGACCAGTGTTTTCCATGGTTATGCCATGTTTTCTTCCGCTCATGACAACATAGCCTGGACCTCATTGTAATGATGGTTATAGGGCTTTGTCTGCCATTGGTAAAACATGAAGAAGGAAAAAAAGGACCAAACCAGAAGTTGGCTTGGTCATCTGGCATGTGTATCTCCCCACACATTGACACAATTTTTTGTCCAGACTCAACGCGAAAGAGGAAACAGGGTGGCTCCAGCAGTTCCCAAGACAGCGATGTGGTTCCGCAGCCCAGTAAGAAGAGGAGATCGTCTCTGGTAAGACTGGGACTAGCAACCAAACAGGCCTGAACTTGACCATTAAGAAAGGTGTGTTTTTGTTTCAAAACATTTTGCTACGGTGTGCACAAAAAAAAACACCCCAGGCAGTCACTGTGCTGTTGCATCTTCTTAACCTTCACTGCGGTCTGATCTTCCAGCCTGAAGACTCTGAGGAGGGAGCAGAGCCCAGCTGGGAGAGACGGGAGGCCATGGTCAGGAAACTGCAGAGGAAGTTCCCCGACCAGGATAAGGAGGTGAGGGGGACTGTTGTCAGACGTTGACAGGGCAGCCACATACACCTCGGTAGAGACATGATCATGACACTACAGGTGAGAGAATCCACATCTTAATGAAGAGTGTTTTATTCTACCCCGTCTGTCACTCTCTAGGAACTGAGGTCCGTGCTCCAGGAACATGAGTGGAACGTGGATGACGCCCTGGAGGTGCTGCGCATGTTCTCGGACCCAGGTGAGATGACACTGTCCTCACCCAGTTGAAACATCACTGATAATGTGCTGCTACAACCACTATATACTATATTTTTTTGTACTGTACTCGTTATATTCCTCACTGTGCCCTTTTTTACTGATTCTTCTGCTGAAGATGAAGACTCTAGTGCACCTGAAGTATCCAGCTCCCCTGAAGTCAAGCAAAAGGAACTGAATGCCAAGAGTAATGCCAAACCAAGCAAAGCAAAGAGTGATGCCAAGCCGAGCAGAGACCGTTGGGAGTCTAAGGATAGCAAGGAGGAGGCCAGGCGAAGCAATGCTTCCGCTCTGAAATGGCTGTTTAAGAAACCTGCACCTGAATCTAGGCCTAACTCCTCGTCCTCCTCTTCGACTTCTACCAGCCAGAAGCTCTCCAACGGGACCAGCGTGGCTAAGAAGGAGGCGTCGGAGAGGAAGAGGAAGATTCGCGCCTCCTACGAAAGGGCCAGCAGCTCGGAGGATGAGGACACGGAAGGGGCCAGCAGTGAGTTTGAGGGCGAGGACGACGAGCTAGATTTTGTGGCGGAGGATGCGGGCACATCCACGCTCAAAGGCCAGATCCTGAGCTTCTTCCAGGAGGCCTCGCTGGATGAGCTGTCCCTCATCGCCGGCTGCTCGTTGAAGAAGGCCCAGAAGATTGTGGAGCTACGGCCCTTTGCTGTTTGGCAGGACCTGGTGAGTAAGAGAAACCTACCCATACGAAAAATGTAAGCATGCATGACTAAGTCACTTTGTATAAAAGCGTCTGTTAAATGGCATACGTCATGTATTATGTAATAGAGCAATCTCGGTTGTGTCACTGCCAGCTGTGTTGCACAGTGGGTCTGCTCCTCCACAAGGTAAACCCAGCAGGTTAGAACAAGATGAGGTTCTATTAAACATGGAAACTGCAGGGAGGAATGAAGGCACAACAGGTGTTAGTTGATTTTGAAGAGTGTCGGTGCCTTGAATGGTACGTTCAGAGAGCGTGTGTGTGTTACTTTCACTGCTGCTGGGATGCGTTACATCCTCAGTTTTTTAAAGGGAATGTATGAGAACTTCAATTATAGAGATGCTAAAGATGGTCCATCAAATTTTAATGTGTTGAGTGTCCACAGATTCCCCCCTCTCTCTGAGATGTTTTTTCCTCTCCATTATCACTGAAAATAACTGTAGTCTATATCTTCTCAATCTAGATGTGTTCATAAAATATCACAGCTTGGTATCTTTCTGGTCACGCTCCCCTGTAAAAATAAAAGCGTGGTAGAAATGTTACCTACTGGAACAAAGAACTAGTTAGATTTTTGGTCCAAAACACCCCAGCAGCCATCTGGAGTCGCATGGCCTGTCGTGAGTAGAACTCTGGCTTGTGTCCCAAAAGGCACCCTTTTCCTTATATAGTGCACTACTTTTGACCAGGACCCATATGGTTCAAGGGAAAAATCTTGCACTATATTTTTTATTGAACCTTTATTTCACTAGGCAAGTCATTTAAGAACAAATTCTTATTTACAATAATGGCATACTCCGGCCAAACCCGGACAACCCTGATTCAATTGTGCCTCACCCTATGGGACTCCCAATCACGGCCAGATGTGACGCAGCCTGGATTTGAACCAGGGGCTGCAGTGACGCCTGTTGCACTGAGATGCAGTGCCTTAGACCGCTGTGCCACTCAGAGCCTATATAGGGAATAGTATGCCATTTTCCACCTCTTATCCATTGCAAGAGTGTCATTACAGAGTAAACAACACTCTCAATCCTTCAAGTGCTGAATACAGCCGACGGCTTACTAATGTGTTTTGATTTCATGTTGAAGTGTATTTATCCTATGCCAGTGGTTCCCAAACTTTTTATAGTTCTGTATTCCTTCAAACATTCAACTTCCAGCCGCGTACCCCCTCTAGCACCAGGGTCAGCGCACTCTCAAATGTTGTTTTTTGCCGTCATTGTAAGCCTGCCACACACACACTATACAATACATTTATTAAACATAAGAATGAGTGTGAGAATTGTAAGATATTACTGCATGGTCGGAACTAGAAGCACAAGCATTTTGCTACACTCGCATTAACGCCTGCTAACATCTGTGACCAATAAAAGTTGATTTGAGATATAAATGATCTAGAAAATATAATGGACCTATATTTTGTCATCCTAATTTTGTCCATTCCACAAGTGTACAAACTCTAGTAACGTTTGAACAGATTATGATAGACTTGAGGTTTGGACCATTGACTTTCTTTAGATGATTGTCTACACAATTAACATTATTTTACCCACGGCAACCTGCCTAAATTATTACCGCCCTGTAGCACTCAGGTTGGTAGCCATGAAATGCTTTGAAAGGCTGGTCATGGCGCACATAAACGGCATCCTTCCGGATACCCGAGACCCACTCCAATTCGCATACCGCCCCAAAAGATCCACAGATGACGCAATCTTAATCGCACTCCACACTGTCCTTTCCCACCTGGACAAAAGGAACACCCTACAGTGGTTCCTCCTTTAAAAGTTGCGTCATACTGCAGCACACCTTGCATGCAATGTTCTGTGGCACGTAATTTAATTCTCAGCCATTTTTTTCTTTTACTGCAAGTTACTGCTAGTTTGACCATCAGAGGGCACTTTTGAGAAGCATTTGATAGTGTTCCGTATTGGCAGTACCAGAGAAGTTAAAACCTTTTTTGTAATAACATAGGATTGATTTGAAGAAATTAATAAATATTATGGTGTTTCTATTCAGGGAAAAATGAAACCCTCAGGGTTTCCATTAGGATGGAATGGAAAATATGGCGCTGTACAACATAATTCTCGGGAGTAGGTTACAGGATTGGCACATTCTAAATTGTTTGCCTTCATTACACAACATTGTTCCAATATTTCTGTAAATCAGTGATAATTATTCCCATAGTAATTAGTTATGGATCCATAACTAAATCAACATCTACATTTTGAAAGTGTTTTTTTTCTCCATTATTTTATTAATGAAATGTGTTTTTGTTTATTAGGCTACTGTGCAGTCTACAATACATACTGTAGTAAACATGGGAAAGTGCCTAATTCCTTACATAAGGGAGAGTAGGGCATGTCTGTACTACAGAATGCGGGGCACGCTGGAGACCGGTGTTATATCATAGTTCTGATGTCTTCACTATTATTCTCCAAATCCTAGAATGAGTAGGTGTGTCCAAACTTTTGGCTGGTACTTTCTTAAGTAATTTGATTAATGGTGTTTCTATTCCATGAAAAATGAAAAACCCTCTGAGTTTCCGTTGGGATGGAACAGAAAATATGGCACTCTACAACGTGACGCTCATAAATTCAGAGCATTGTCAGTTTGTAAATTCAGACCGTTTCGCTCTCGGATCACGCACTGGACTTTCGGGCCGACAAGAACGGTTGATTTGAGCGTTCTGGCCTTACAACGGCAGTCAAGCACGTGTTCGTGTTATCCAGAGCGTTGGTAACTGTGCTGGAAACAATTTAATTATGCTTTTTTCCCCCGACGTTTACTGACACCGGCCATATTCAACGGGTGTTGAGTGCTCAAATGAATTATTCTGCGCTCTGGTAAACTCAGACGAGAGTGCTCTGAAATCCATGTAGATAGTAGGCTGGACACATGATATCCATGTCGATAGTAGGCTGGACCAGTTTCATAATTTGACCATATTTCCCAGCTGCTTGCTGTCGTTTTGAAGTAATCATGAAAAAACAGGCCTTATTTTAGTGCATTTTTCACCCTGCCAGCTCCTGTTAGTTCTATTGAGCACCAACTCACCTTCCGAACGTTCTATTCCCAGCTTATTGTTCAACGTCACAATGCCTGCTTCGCTAATGTTGGCAATGAGACCTGCTCCTGTTGTTTTATAGTTAAAATGTAAACCACAACAAAATAATATTGGACCAACGCGGTCTTCCCATTGTTTCCTATGGGGGAAATATAGGCATGTCTGTCTATTTGGGCAAATATCTCGCAATGTGTATTTAGATTCTTTTCAAGTCTGGCACCATTTTAATCAGGAGAATCTCCTCTTTGTAAGTCTGGCAGTGAGCTCGTTTGTCATCGATCGCTAAACCAGAAATAGTCAGGTTTTATTTTTCCCTACTTTCTCATTACGCAGACATAAGCGCAGTTGACACCATCGAGGTGCGGATATTTACTTTCTACACAAGTAGTTTTTTTTCCAGTTTTGTCCGACGAACAGATTGTAGTGGTAAAATAAAAAGGGGATACATTTTTTTGTGCCATTTAGGTGAAAGAATTCTAAGCATCACTCCGGTCAAAACAGGCTCTGCGAATGTTCAATTCCATTCATTTGCTTTGGGCTCGAGCTAGTGTTCCAGCTTAGCCAATGTTCTTAAGCTGTTCTTCAGCCTCGGGTGAATTTTGACTCGTTCTATTGTCCAGCCTATAGATAGCCAGAGCGAATTTATGAAGGCATCCGAATGTCCATTGAGAAAGCACAATGACTATACCATTTAGCCAAGCTAAGAATGACTGGAATACTCAAGTCAATAAATGTTGGGTAGTTTTGCCTATAGTTACTATACTGGCAAGTTTGTTATATAACTACTAACGTTAGGTAGCTAGCTAACATACCGGTACATACTGTTGTAATGATATGCTATGTAGTTCGTAAGGACAGCGTAGCTATCAAATATAATGCGTAAGGTAACTTATTTGAACAGTCATTACTTTATGACATTGAGTAGCAAGCTACCCCTTGGTCATTAGGGCAGATCTGGTCTGTGATAGTTAAGGTTGAATAGTCTCTATTGTTCAGCTATTAGCCCTCCTCCCCAACTTGCAACAAATTGTTGTTGTTCCCATTCTCGTTCCTTTCCCTCTCCCACACATCATCATTCTGCGCCTGAGTGGCTCACTTGTGGGCGTGCTGGCAGAATATGGCAGCAGCATCGGTTGTGCGTCAAGAATTCTGCATACAGTAGCACGTTTGTATGAAGGTGTGGTTATTCACAGGCAAATTGTTATATGCTATGGAGGTACATTTGTGCCTTTTTGTTGTTAGAAAAACACTTCTTTAAAAAAAAAATTCAATCAAAAATAATTGTTCTGAAAGCAACTTTTTCCTGACACAAAGGAAGTCATAGCGGACATCTACGAAGAAGGACTGTGTGATGATGGCATCTCAGGTAAGCAGCACTGGGCGTTTTTCCTTCCAAATTTTAAATAGCTAGTAGTTAGCTCCTACGATTCAGTGTAGGTTTATAAAATTCTACTATATTATATAAATCCATACCGTAGTGATAAGTCATGCAATTATTATTCTCAAGCTAACCAAAAGCAATTAGCGTTCTCGCCATTTTCAGTTGAATTAATCTAACTTTCTTTCATGGCAACTCATAAGCAGGCCATGTCATATTTGTTTCATAGTCGATATATAATCATACTTCATGACAGTGTAACGGTTAGCTTTTTTTTGACAGAAGGATGAAAGAACACAATGTCTGTCACAAAGAGTTAGGGAGTCTTTGCAGTGTGTAGATGATGCAGGTATCATTGCATATTTCCCATCACCTAATGAGCAACCACAATATCAGTCTGGTGTTAAGCTTTCTGTGCTGTATTGACGTATCCTGAAAATTACATCTGCTGCTTTAGATTGATATCTACAAAAAATAAGCTATTTTCTTTATTTTCAGAGAGCGAGCTGATCAACGGGTCGAAAATGTAGATATTGCCAGATGTTCACTGTCCGAGGAACAGGCCGCGGAAGCTATGGCAGAAGTGTTCATAACCAGAGGTAATTAAACAGTTCTGTGTTCTTTTTCTCTCTTCATCTCTGCCTGTCTTGTTGTACATGGAACCTGTCTCACATGCATTAATTAAAAACCCCTAAGATGTCAGCTGCTAATTTTAAGATTTACACCACATAAACACAGCCAGTTTCAGGGGACTATCTGTTGCTATCTGTTGCTGCCAAGTCATGATTTCCCTGGGGGTTAGCCTTGCAATTACCAAGTGGTGAGACACATAGCCCTCTATATTTAAATGTTTCAAGTACACTCCGATAGGTGTCTGCATCACATACAGTATCTTCTATTGACATTATCTTCTATTGTTTGTCCTAATGTCTGGTTTTCAGCATAAAGTACTCTGTAGCCACTTAGGTTGGACACCTGGTGAGACCACACACACAATAATAGTCTCTCTTCTTCACTTCATCCCTCTCCCCCTTCTCCCTAAATCCTCTAAGTTATATCAGCTGTGTTGGTGAACCCCTCCCGGATCTGAACTGGCTGACAGAGGGCACAGCATGATCATAGGTCACTTAGTTGGGTCAACAGGAAGTATTATTAAAGAGATGTTTTACATTGAAATACAGACAGAGATGTAGTTGTCCCAGAGTGTTTCGTTCCCCATTTTGTGTTGTAGTTTGTGTATTTGCATGTGTTTATTTCAGGAAATGGCTTCCTGAAATCCCTCAAGCAGCTGATTGGTCGACTCCATGGCTAAGTGGAGAGCTGACCCCGCCCCCTCGTCAAGACACAGCTGTCTCCAATTACCCATTCCTTCTGAAGCTATATAAAAGCCAGTGTTCTGTTAAGGAGAGAGATTTGACGTAGGGATTGCTGAGAGAGATTTTGCTAGAGGTAGATTTTCTGGGAGGTCATTGCAGAGATTTTGCGAGAGATTTTGCCAGAGGTTGATTCTGCTGGGAGTTCATTGCTGAGAGTTGGTATGTTTTGTGAGTTTGTTGCTCAGATAAAGCTTATTTGATGTCCTTTTGTTTCTTAGTTTGTTTGTGAAATTGTTTCATTTGTTCCCAGGGGGGAAGGGGAAGGCACCTTGGGAGTGCTTAGGCAAGAGGCCCGCGGGCATACATATACCCGTAGTATATTCACTGTCTAGGCACACTAGGTAAGACCTGGGCGGACCACCCCCTGTATTTTGGTTAGGGCACCAGGTGGTGCTAAATTAGGTAAGTAGTGGGTAGGCAGGTAAGATAGTAAATCTCAAAGCCCCCCCCTCTCCTTTCTTTGCTTTTGCTTTACAGGGGGTGGTCCTCCCAGCAGAATCAACCTCTAGCAAAATCTCTCTCAGCAATCCCTACCTCCCAAATCTCTAGCAAATCTCTCTAGCAAATCTCTCTAGCAAAATCTCTGCAATGACCTCCCAGAAAATCTACCTCTAGCAAAATCTCTCTCAGCAATCCCTACCTCCAAAATCTCTCTCCTGAACAGAACACTGGCTTTTATATAGCTTCAGAAGGAATGGGTAATTGGAGACAGCTGTGTCTTGACGAGGGGGCGGGGTCAGCTCTCCACTTAGCCATGGAGTCGACCAATCAGCTGCTTGAGGGATTTCAGGAAGCCATTTCCTGAAATAAACACATGCAAATACACAAACTACAACACATAAACTGGGGAACGTAACACAGTTACTGATCCAGGGTCAGTTTTGCGTTTCACCTCCTGATGATTATGATGACTGACCGTGTTAGAATAAAAAAACAAGGCTTAATCATGCTCTTTCTCTATCAATCTGTCTCTCATCTGCAGGTATGTTTTGATGTGAGAGAGGATGCCAGTCATCGTCACCTCACCCACTCTTAAGATAACCTTCGGCCCAACTGGGGGCCCAAGGCTGGTTAGGAGACACCGCAATTATGATGAACTGAGAGAATATTAGGGTAGCACTGAAATTCATTAATCATATGCTGTCTGCTGCTGTTCTTACCTCATTCCCTTTGTCTTCTACACCTCTCTCCCCACCTCTTCTTTATTCCTCGTTTTATAATGCACACCATATGTGCATTAAAGTACAGATTGAATTTGTATTTATAATATTATAATTATCATAATTATAATGCATGTTTTATGTATTTATAACACCTGGGTAATGAACTTCTTTCAATAAAGCGTTTCACATTCTCCCCTGGTTGAAATTAAGTACTGTATCTCATTGAAATACTATATGCATAGTTTTTTTGCTGTTTATATGAATTACAAATCAGCCTTTACTTAAATCATGTTTCTAGTCTATTGCATAGTTACAATGTGTAATCATTGATGTCCCAGGAGCAGGAGTGGTAAACGCTGTTGAAGTGTATAATTGTAATACATACATGCAGACACAGCATCATTCAAATAATGGAGTTTGATATGACTGAAAAATAATGTCTCAGAGAAATACCTGAACCGCACCGTAATTTGCCAAGGAAGAGTACATGATCAGTGAATATATTCAATGTACAGGTTACAATGTGGGAATCTCATGCGTGGTAATGACTACATTACATGTATATACAGTTGAAGTCAGAAGTTTACATCCACCTTAGCCAAATAGATTCAAACTCAGTTTTTCACAATTCCTGAAATTTAATCCTAGTAAAAAATCCCTCTCTTAGGTCAGTTAGGATCACCACTTTATTTTAAGAATGCGAAATGTCAGAATAATAGTAGAGAATTATTTCTTTCAGCTTCTATTTCTTTCATCACATTCCCCGTGGGTCAGAAGTTTACATGCACTTAATTAGTATTTGGTAGTGTTGCCTTTTAAATTGTTTACCTTGGGTCAAATGTTTGGGTAGCCTTCCACAAGCTTCCCACAATAAGTTGGTTGAATTTTGTCCCATTCCTCCTGACAGAGCTGGTGTAACTGGGTCAGGGTTGTAGGCCGCCTTGCTCGCAAGCGCTTTTTCAGGTCTGCCTACAACATTTCTATAGGGACTGATGTCAGTGCTTTGTGATGGTCACTCCAATACCTTGACTTGGTTGTCCTTAAGCCATTTTGCCACAACTTTGGAAGTATGCTTGGGGACATTGTCCATTTGGAAGACCCATTTGCGACCAAGCTTTAACTTCCTGACTGATGTCTTGAGATGTTGCTTCAATATATCCACATAATTTTCCTACCTCATGATGCCATCTAGTTTGTGAAGTGCACCAGACCCTCCTGCAGCAAAGCACCCCCCACAACATGATGTTGCCACCCCCGTGCTTCATGGTTGGGATGGTGTTCTTCAGCTTGCAAGCATCCCCCTCTTTCCTCCAAACATAATGGTCATTATGGCCAAACAGTTCTATTTTTGTTTCATCAGACCAGAGGACATTTTTCCAATAATTACGATCTTTGTCCCCATGTGCAGTTGCAAACCGTAGTCTGGCTTTTTTATGGCGGTTTTGGAGCAGTGACTTCTTCCTTGCTGAGCGGCCTTTCAGGTTATGTTGATATAGGACTCGTTTTACTGTGGATATAGATACTTTTGTACCTGTTTCCTCCAGCATCTTAACATGGTCCTTTGCTGCTGTTCTGGGATTGATTTGCACTTTTTGCACCAAAGTACATTCATCTCTAGGAGAAAAAACCACCTCCTTCCTGAGCGGTATGACGGCTGCGTTGTCTCATGGTGTTTATACTTGCGTACTGTTTGTATAGATGAATGCGGTACCTTCAGTCATTTGGAAATTGCTCAAAAGGATGATACCAGAATTGTGGAGGTCAACAACTTTTTTTCTGAGGTCTTGGCTGATTTCTTTTGATTTTCCCATGAAGTCAAGCAAAGAGGCACTGAGTTTGAAGGTAGGCCTTGAAATACATCCACAGATACACCTACAATTGACTCAAATGATGTCAATTAGCCTATCAGAAGCTTCTAAAGCCATGACACAATTTTCTGGAATGTTCTAAGCTGTTTAAAGACACAGTCAACTTAGTGTATGTAAACTTCTGACCCATTGGAATTGTGATACAGTGAAACAATTCTTGGAAAAATGTCTTGTCATGCACAAAGTAGATGTCCTAACCGACTTGCCAAAACTATAGTTTGTTAACAAGAAATTTGTGGAGTGGTTGAAAAACGAGTTTTAATGACTCCAACATAAGTGTATGTAAACTTCCGACTTAAACTGTTGGACTTGCTTCCTTGGCACAGTAAAGTTATCATATTCTATGCTATCCATAGGCTTAATTATTGCCATTCAGACTTGAAATTGATACAACAACTATGGTAGCTGAGGTTCATAGATAGGTTCTGATCTAATATTCATACCAAATGTCTTAGGGTCCATACATATATTGGCTACATACTGTAGCTAGCTACACATCCATAGGCATACATTTATTTTTATCCTCCTCTACACAATAAGCAAGTAAATAGTTAGCTAGCAATGTTACTTCAGCTGCATTGCAAGGCAAGCTTCCACAATTGTACATTCAATTTGCAGTAAATGCTTTAGCTAGCTAGATTCTTTACATCCACTGTTTCACAAGACGACAGCCTGGTTTGCTGGTTTTCTCCCGAGTCCCTAAAATACTAAACACACAAATTACAAATTTGTTATCCTGTCATAACAGTAGCTAGCTGGCTAATGTTAGCTAGTCAGATAACTTGCTAAATAGCAATTTTCGTAAATTAACTTTGTGACACAAAGATGCACAAATGTTTGTCTCTACATGAACTTATTCCTCTCAATTGTACATATTTTGCTTGATGTTATAACTACTTACATTTGGTTCCACGGTAATAATTTTTCAGCCATCTTTGTTGAAGAACGCCACAGGTAGCTCGTGTAAAAATGTGTCATTAGAACCACTCTATGATTGGTCATATAAAAACCTTGGGACCCAAATGCATAAAGAGTTCTCTAACTCCCCCTTGTGGTGGTCTGGAGCTGTGATGCTGGGTACCTCTCAGTCCCGTGGTGCGAGTTCGCTACTTTTAAATTATTACAAAATATTTTATATTTTTTTACTTTGAAGCCTCGTTTTTGCTTTCAGAACAATTATTTTTGATTGAAAATAAAGTTTTGCTCTCAACAAAAAGACATCCATTTGTTGCAAGTTGGTGAGGCGGGCTAATAGCTGAACAGTAGACTATTCAACCTTTACTAAAGAATAGTCTAATATACGAGCTAGGTGTGAACCCCCCTCCCCCCGTCCTATCGCAGACCAGATTTGCCCTAACGACCAAGGTGGAGTTAGAGCTATGGTTATGCTACCAGTCAAAAGTTTGGACACACCTACTCATTCCAGGATTGTTCTTTATTTTGACTATTTTCTACAATATATAATAATAGTGAAGACATCACAACTAAGAAATAACACATATGGAGTCAGTTAAGAACAAATTCTTATTTACAAGGACAGCCTACTCATTGCTCCCCGTCAGGGAATTGAACCCCGGTCTCCCACGTGCCCTCCCCGTCTCTGGTAATGCTAATATGGAAGACTATCAAACCCTTCTCAAAGATGCCCTCTGGTGGTCAAACTACCACTAACTTGCAGTAACAGAAAAAATGGCTGGCAATTAAATGACGTGCCACAGAATGCTGCGGCAGCACGCAAGGTGTGCCGCAGTATGACACAACTTTTAAAGGAGGAACCACTGTTGGCCTGATCACCGACAACGATGACCAACACTCTCCCTCAGTGTGAGCAAGGCAAAGGAGCCGATCGTGGACTACAGGAAAAGGCAGGCCGAACAGGCCCCCTTAACATCGACGGGGCTGTAGTGGAGCGGGTCGAGAGTTTCAAGTTCCTTGGTGTCCACATCACCAACGAACTATCATGGTCCAAACACACCAAGACAGTCGTGAAGAGGGCACGACAACACCTTTTCCCCCTCAGGAGACTGAAAATATTTGTCATGGGTCCCCAGATCCTCAAAAAGTTCTTCAGCTGCACAATCGAGAGCAAACTGACCGGTTGCATCACCGCCTGATATGGCAACTGCTCGGCATCTAACCATAAGGCGCAACAGAGGGTAGTGCGTACGGTCCAGTACATCACTGGGGCCAAGCTTCCTGCCGTCCAGGACCTATATACTAGGCGGTGTCAGAGGAAAGCCCAAAAAATTGTCATAGACTGTGTTCTCTGCTACCGCACGGCAAGCAGTAGCAGAAGCTCCTTAACAGCTTCTTAAAAGGCTCCTTAACAGCTTCTACCCCCAAGCCATAAGACTGCTGAACAATTAATCAAATGGCCACTGGACTATTTACACTATTTACCTACATGTACAAATGATCTTGACTAACCTGTACCCCTGCACATGCCTCGTTATTGTTATTTTATTGTGGTTTTATTATTTTTTTGTTTAATTTATTTGGTAAATATAAATATAATAATAACTTTCTTGAACTGCATTGTTGGTTAAGGGCTTGTAAGTAAGCATTTCACGGTTAGTTCTACACTTGTTGTATTTGGCGTGACAAATAAAGTTTGATTTGATTGGTCAAAATATGCTTTTTCAATTGGACACCGTTTGGACACTTATCAAATCAAATTGATTTATATAGCCCTTCGTACATCAGCTGATATCTCAAAGTGCTGTACAGAAACTCAGCCTAAAACCCCACACAGCAAGCAATGCAGGTGTAGAAGCACGGTGGCTAGGGAAAACTCCCTAGAAAGGCCAAAACCTAGGAAGAAACCTAGAGAGGAACCAGGCTATGTGGGGTGGCCAGTCCTCTTCTGGCTGTGCCGGGTGGAGATTATAACAGAACATGGCCAAGATGTTCAAATGTACATAAATGACCAGCGTGGTCGTATAATAATAATAATAAGGCAGAACAGATTTCACTTATGAAGTGAAAAGCCACAAAGCCCTTTTTAACTTGGAAACGCTCCACCACCAGCAGGTTGGAGATGTTATGATTGTGGCCTGAATTCAGTTGGCCCACTGTACTATAGTCCTCAATCATGACATAAGTGGCTATCTGTTAATCATGGTTTGGCTTTGTTGTAGAACAATACAATTGCCTGACTATCATGTCAGAAGAAAAAGATCAGAGCGTTTGGACTGGTTGTCGACACCTCTTTCTTTGTCTCTGCCTCTCTGGTCTGTCTCGCTGTGTGTCCGTTTCTCAGGAGGAGGTGTTCCACAAAGAGAACGGCCTGTCTGCAGAGCTGCTGCTGGGCTGCAGGGTGGTGCTGAGGGAGAGAGCCGTGGTCCAGGGCCTCATGTCCAAGTGCCAGACCATCTCGGGCAAGATGGTAAAGGGAGTCACCCAGGTCATAGACAAGGACATGGGCTCCATGACCCAGCCCTCAGTACTCAACAGAAAGTAAGTGAGCTCAACTTCCACTGCTGTCCTGATTCATAGACGATTGCATCTAATCTACTATAGCCTGTGTCCCAAATGGCATCCTCTTCCCTATATCGTGCACTACTTTTGACCAGAGCCCTATGGGTAGCCCTATGGGTCCTGGTCAAAAATAGTGCCGTAAAGAGTCTAGGATATGATTCCATTTGGAATATATACTTTTATATTCAGACTGGGAGAACAACTCCTCATTGTTGTAACTAATAGATAAATCCAAATGCTAAGTAAATACCATGGTAATCCAGTTATCCATTTACCATGGCATAATGGATGTATTCTCAAAACGGTTAACCCCACGTCTGATATGATTTGTCTAAAAGGAATAAAATAATAAACCTTTTGTTAACCCCATTAAACAACTGTCACATCACAGTTAAATAGGTTGTTATGCCATAATTCACAGATACTTTTTTTTGCCTCTAAATGTCTTGTTTGGTTTGTCGTTGAAGGTCTTGTATTATGATTGGTTTGTCTGTGAATGTCTTGCACTGTGATTGGTTGCCATGCAGGTTGCAGTTGAAACCCTACCAGCTGATTGGGCTGAAGTGGCTTCTCCTGCTGCACCAACACAAGCTGAATGGAATCCTGGCTGACGAGATGGTGAGATGGTTTACCCCTTAAGCTGCCTTCACACTGCAGGTCTTAATGCTCAAATATAGATATTTAAAAATATATATATTTTTAAATATATATATTTTTATGTCTACTGACAGAAAGTTACAAGTGACCATTATCGAATTTGTGTATTCAGACAGCAGTGAATTTCTGACAAGGCTACACTAGTTGTCATAGTAATGGTGGGTGTGTGTGCCGTGGTGTAGGCTGATTGGTGGTGTTCGTGCTTCCTGTCACTCAGAAGTTAGTGAACACTGCTTTTTGCAAATGTGACAACAATGCCTGCCATGGACGTTTCCCAGTTGCTTTGAATGTTCAAAAGCATAGGATAAGAACACTTAACGTCTCAAAGGATAAGCCGATCCAACTCTCAAAACAAGTCCTTTTTGGCTAGCCACAGCAGTCAACTAGACAGCTAGGTAGCTGTTTATCTCTCGAACACATGCAAACATTTGTTTGTAGCAATTAACAAGCTAGATAGATTTTTTTATTTCACCTTTATTTAACTAGACAAGTCAGTTAAGAACTAATTATTATTTTACAATGACGGCCTGTCCCCCTTTCAATTGGATATGCAAATCAATAGGATTTTAGTCACTTCCAATTGCCATTGTGAACACTGCTTTTGAGAATACATTAGATGTGTCCCAAATGGCACTCTATTCCTTATACACTTGAGTGTACAAATCATTAGGAACACCTGTTCTTTCCATGACATAGATGACGCTATGATCCCTTATTGATGTCATTTGTTGAATCCACTTCAATCAGTGTAGATGAAGGGGAGGAGACAGGTTAAAGAAGGATTTTTAAGCCTGGAGACAATTGAGACCTGCATTGTGTATTTGTGCCATTCAGAGGGTGAATGGGCAAGACTAAAATCATATTGAATTGCCGTTGAACAGGGTATGATAGTAGGTGCCAGGCGCAACGGTTTGTGTCAAGAACTGCAATGCTGCTGGGTTTTTCACGCTCAACCGTTTCCCGTGTGTTTCAAGAATTTTCCACCACCCAAAGGACATCCAGCCAACTTGACACAACTGTGGGAAGCATTGGAGTCAACATGGGCCAGCATCCCTGTGGAAAGCTTTCGACATCTTGTATAGTCCGTGCCCTGACAAATTGAGGCGGTTTTGAGGACAAAATGGGGTGCAACTCAATATTAGGAAGGTGTTCCTAATGTTTTTCACACTCGGTGTATAGTGCACTACTTTTGACCAGAGCCCTTAGCGAATAGGGTGCCATTTGGGTCTTAACCACATATAGTATGATTTTTTTTAATTCTGTGAATTTCCCCCTCCCTGTGTTCTAGAACTGTTACCAACAGAAAACATAATATACTGTGGCAAGATGGTGTAGAAATGCCTCAACAGGGGTGTATTCACTAGAAAGCAAACAGTCTGAAACAGGGTGGGACTAACCTGAACTTGTCCAATCAGAAACTATTGTTTTTGTTGCAAGACATTTTCCGTTGCCAAACGGTTTGCTACAGTCTACACTTATGAATACGTAACAGATTTAGATAAGTGAACATTTGAGTAATATTGTGTGTGGGTGTAGCACCTGCAGGGTGCTACACACAGACAGAGAGAACTAAAGGAATGGGTGATAAATATTTATTTTAACATTCAAAAGGGAAAGGGGGGTGCCTTGTTTGGTTTAAATCAGAGTTTGGAACTTTTTCGGTTCTGTTTCCTGAAACAGTTGCAACCCCTGGTTAAATTCTGTTAGATTGCCAGTGTGGGATTGAAGTCCTTATATGAAACCTGGGGCTTCGTGATGCTGTTTTAGACTGATACTTTGAAGTGCAGATGTGGATCTCTATCACTCTTTCTCTCGCTCGCGATCTCTCTTAAATCGTCTTTCTTTCTTCTACCAAATCAGGGTTTGGGAAAGACCATCCAAGCCATAGCCTTCCTGGGCAGACTGCACCAGGACGGCATCGACGGCCCCCACCTCATTACTGTGCCCTCCTCCACCCTTGGTAAGGGCTCTACTCACGTCATGCCAGTCACTTTATAACCACTTTAAGCCTGTTTATAACCACTAATAGAAAACATGACCTAAGCAAAGGATTAGTGTATTATTGGCATGTTTCTGTTTTGTGAAAAACCTGTGACCATTTCACATTAAACGACCGTTGCCCTTTACTCAGCCGAAACAAAACATTATGCCAAACATGACAGATATTATCAATTGGACTGGATTGAATTGACCTGTATTTTCTCTATAGATAACTGGGTTCGTGAGCTAAAGCTGTGGTGCCCTAGTCTCAAGGTGTTAGTCTACTACGGTGAGTCGTTTTCTCCCTTATCATCCATAGCTGTGAGTCTAAGCCGGGTTGTATTCCCTAGGAGCCAAGTGGAAGAAGATGGGCCGAAGCGGGGAGGGACTAACCTGAACTTGTCCAAACAGAAACACTCTTTTCATGATGAATACTAGGGCTGGGAATTGCCAGGGACCTCACAATATGATATTATCACGTCACTTAGGTGCTGATACGATATGTATTGCGATTCTTGTGATTCTATGTGTATTGCGATTCGATACGGTGATTTTAGTTTTTTGCGATTCCGTGTTCCAAACATATTGCTTACCAAATGTCTGCTGCAGAGGGACAAGAGAGCCATGAGAAAATGAGTTTTGGTCAGTCATGGAAATCAAATGGCTGAAAACAAATTGACTCCCTATTTTAAAGAAGATGGAGATCAAGCTGTAAAGGAGAAATACAGGCGTTTTGGTGCAGGTGCAACCAACTAGTGCCAAAATAATATTGTGATATTGTCAAGATGATACGATACAATATATCGTAAACAATAATATCCCGATATGTAACTGTACAGATGTCTTGCCCCCATCGCTAATGAATACACCCCCTGTTGTATGTTCAGGCTCTGTGGAGGACCGGCGGTACCTGCGACATGACATCCTCAGCAATCAGGTGGACTTCAACGTCATCGTGTCCACGTGAGTACACATACACACAATATTGTCGGATTGCGTCAGACAACAACATTGACGAATACGCTGATACGGTGTGCGAGTTCATTAGAACGTGCGTTGAAGATGTCGTTCCCATAGCAACGATTAAAACATTCCCTAACCAGAAACCGTGGATTGATGGCAGCATTCGTGTGAAACTGAAGGCACGAACCACTGCTTTTAATCAGGGCAAGGTGTCTGGTAACATGACTGAATACAAACAGTGCAGCTATTCCCTCCGCAAGTCTATCAAACAAGCTAAGCGCCAGTACAGAGACAAAGTAGAATCTCAATTCAACGGCTCAGACACAAGAGGCATGTGGCAGGGTCTACAGTCAATCACGGACTACAGGAAGAAACCCAGCCCAGTCACGGACCAGGATGTCTTGCTCCCAGGCAGACTAAATAACTTTTTTGCCCGCTTTGAGGACAATACAGTGCCACTGACACGGCCTGCAACGGAAACATGCGGTCTCTCCTTCACTGCAGCCGAAGTGAGTAAGACATTTAAACGTGTTAACCCTCGCAAGGCTGCAGGCCCAGACGGCATCCCCAGCCGCGCCCTCAGAGCATGCGCAGACCAGCTGGCCGGTGTGTTTACGGACATATTCAATCAATCTATATACCAGTCTGCTGTTCCCACATGCTTCAAGAGGGCCACCATTGTTCCTGTTCCCAAGAAAGCTAAGGTAACTGAGCTAAACGACTACCGCCCCGTAGCACTCACATCCGTCATCATGAAGTGCTTTGAGAGACTAGTCAAGGACCACATCACCTCCACCCTACCTGACACCCTTGACCCACTCCAATTTGCTTACCGCCCAAATAGGTCCACAGACGATGCAATCTCAACCACACTGCACACTGCCCTAACCCATCTGGACAAGAGGAATACCTATGTGAGAATGCTGTTCATCGACTACAGCTCGGCATTCAACACCATAGTACCCTCCAAGCTCGTCATCAAGCTCGAGACCCTGGGTCTCGACCCCGCCCTGTGCAACTGGGTACTGGACTTCCTGACGGGCCGCCCCCAGGCGGTGAGGGTAGGCAACAACATCTCCTCCCCGCTGATCCTCAACACTGGGGCCCCACAAGGGTGCGTTCTGAGCCCTCTCCTGTACTCCCTGTTCACCCACGACTGCGTGGCCACGCACGCCTCCAACTCAATCATCAAGTTTGCGGACGACACAACAGTGATAGGCTTGATTACCAACAACGACGAGACGGCCTACAGGGAGGAGGTGAGGGCCCTCGGAGTGTGGTGTCAGGAAAATAACCTCACACTCAACGTCAACAAAACTAAGGAGATGATTGTGGACTTCAGGAAACAGCAGAGGGAACACCCCCCCATCCACATCGATGGAACAGTAGTGGAGAGGGTAGCAAGTTTTAAGTTCCTCGGCATACACATCACAGACAAACTGAATTGGTCCACTCACACAGACAGCATCGTGAAGAAGGCGCAGCAGTGCCTCTTCAACCTCAGGAGGCTGAAGAAATTTGGCTTGTCACCAAAAGCACTCACAAACTTCTACAGATGCACAATCGAGAGCATCCTGGCGGGCTGTATCACAGCCTGGTATGGCAACTGCACCGCCCTCAACCGTAAGGCTCTCCAGAGGGTAGTGAGGTCTGCACAACGCATCACCGGGGGCAAACTACCTGCCCTCCAGGACACCTACACCACCCGATGCTACAGGAAGGCCATAAAGATCATCAAGGACATCAACCACCCGAGCCACTGCCTGTTCACCCCGCTGTCATCCAGAAGGCGAGGTCAGTACAGGTGCATCAAAGCTGGGACCGAGAGACTGAAAAACAGCTTCTATCTCAAGGCCATCAGACTGTTAAACAGCCACCACTAACATTGAGTGGCTGCTGCCAACACACTGTCAATGACACTGACTCAACTCCAGCCACTTTAATAATGGGAATTGATGGGAAATGATGTAAAATATATCACTAGCCACTTTAAACAATGCTACCTTATATAATGTTACATACCCTACATTATTCATCTCATATGCATACGTATATACTGTACTCTATATCATCGACTGCATCCTTATGTAATACATGTATCACTAGCCACTTTAACTATGCCACTTGGTTTACATACTTATCTCATATGTATATACTGTACTCGATATCATCTACTATATCTTGCCTATGCTGCTCTGTACCATCACTCATTCATATATCCTTATGTACATATTCTTTATCCCCTTACACTGTTATAAGACAGTAGTTTTTTTGGAATTGTTAGTTAGATTACTTGTTCGTTATTACTGCATTGTCGGAACTAGAAGCACAAGCATTTCGCTACACTCGCATTAACATCTGCTAACCATGTGTATGTGACAATAAAATTTGATTTGATTTAGGTTTCAGTCTATTGGTGGAACCACAATGAGCTCTAGTGGAAGGGAAGAGCATTGCGTCCTCTGTACTTGACATTGTGACTATCAGCTGCTCCGGGTTGATGTTTCCACTAGGTGCAGATCTAGGATCAGCTTCCCCTCCCCCGATCCTAACCTTAACCATTGGGTGGGGAAATGCAGTTGCCCCAGATCAGCGTCTTGGGGCAACTTCACCCCAGAACCTTGAGGGGTGTTTTAATGGGCTACGTACGTGTCTGTCTGAACCAGAAAAGCACTTTGTAATGCATTAATGATTGATATTAATGAGCATTACTCACTGTTTGAGGCAGCCATATGGGAAATGAAGACTGCTGAATCTCCCAGGCTACGTTTCCAAACCTGTGTGTTGACAACACAATGAGTCAATTAGATACATACCGGGAATTCACTGGAACTAAAAGGCCTTGCTTCTTAAATGTGCTGAAGCATTCCCTAGTGTGTGTGTGTGTGTGTGTGTGATGTAGGTCTACATACAGAATGTAAGTTCAACTACAAATGCTCATGTTTGGGTGTAATTTCTCTCTGCGCAGCTACAATCTGGCCATCGGCAACGACAGCGACCGCAGCCTCTTCCGCAAGCTCAGACTGAAGTATGCCGTGTTCGACGAGGGCCACATGCTGAAGAACATGAACTCCCTCCGTTACCGCCACCTCATGGCCATCAACGTTAGTTCACGGCACAACACCTCACACTTCCCCATTGACAAGAGGTAGAAGCAGTTGTCGTGTGCAATAGAGTTGATGTCTCTCTGTCTAGCCATCAGTGTTTTTCTGAATCTCTCGGACATTCCTGACTCTGTCTGCCTGGCTCCTTCTCGCTGTCTGTGTTTCTGACTCCCTGTCTCCGTCTGTCCCCGTGTCTCTGTCTGTCTACCTGTTTGTCCCTGCGTGTCTCCCTGATTCCCTGTCTGACCACCTGTCTCTGTGTGTCCCCAGGCGGAGCACCGGCTGCTCCTGACCGGCACCCCTCTGCAGAACAACCTGCTGGAGCTGATGTCGCTGCTCAACTTCATCATGCCCTCCATGTTCTCCAGCAGCACCGCGCAGATAGCCAAGATGTTCTCCATGGTAAGGTCAAGGGTCAAGTTTGGCATAGAAATATTCTGATCCTAGATCAGCAGTCCGTCTGAGACATTTTGTGAGTACAGACCCTGGTCCCACTCCCCTCATGTTAAGTGGGACTCTCACAGCAGGATGTGTGTCTTGATGTTTGTGTGGTAGAAATCCCATGAGGAACAGAGTCGTTTTGAGAGGGACCGCATCGCCCAGGCTAAACTCATCATGAAACCTTTCATCCTCAGACGAGTTAAGAGCGAGGTAAGGACACTCCCAAAGTGACTTACACTGAGAAATACTGGATGGTTCACAATGTGATATTTAAAGATGTGTGTGGGGGGGGTTGTGCGTGCGCTCGTGTGCGTATTGCACTCGTTTGTGTGTGTGTGTGTGTGTCTCTCTCTCAGGTTCTTAAGCAGCTGCCAGCGAAGGAGGAGAGGCTGGAATTCTGCACCATGAGCGAGAAGCAGCAGCTGCTTTACCAGAACATGGTGGGCAAGCTCAAGAAGTCTGCCATCGGAGAGAGTATGTACTGCACTGAACTGTAGTGTAGGTCCAGGGTGAAGTTTCTCCTAAATGCACATCTAGGATCAGATTTTACTCTCCCAATCCTAATCTTATCCATTAGTGGGGGAAAGTGCTACACTGACCCAAGATCAGGGTCTAGGGAAATCTTCACCATACTCAGTGTAGTGTTACAGCAGTGGCGTGAGAGACGGGTGGTGCATAGCTGGCACAATAAGCGTGTTTGTGTGATCGGCATCTTACATCCTGTGCCCTAATTTCAACTAAACTGTTTTCTCTCTCCTTCGCTCTCGCTCTCTCTCGCATGCTCAACCACTCGCTCACATCATCTCCATCTCTGTGTAGAGAAAGTGCTGTGCAACGTGATGATGCAGTTGAGGAAGATGGCCAACCACCCTCTGCTCCACCGGCAGTACTACACCACAGAGCGACTCGAGGCCATGAGTCACCTCATGCTCAAGGTTGCTGCTTTATTGGCCATTTTGTGTTTGTGTCCTAGTTTTTTTTCTTTCTGTAGATTTATATAAATCAAGTAAGTTAATCTCCTCAGAAACTACGTTTACCACCCTTATCTCTTCTGTCTTTCTGTCAACCCTCTCTCCCTTTTTTGTCTGTCTTTCTCAATATGTATATTTTTATTCATCCCCCTCCCCCTAGGAGCCGACCCATTTGGACGCGGACCCGGTGCTGATCCAGGAGGACATGGCGGTGATGTCGGACTTTGAGCTTCACCGGCTGTGCCAGCAGTACTCGTCGCTGCACAAATACCAGCTGGAGAAAGACCTACTGCTGGACTCCGGGAAGTTCCACCTGCTCCAGACGCTACTGGCCACACTTAAGACCAAGGTAAGGAGAGAGACTAGTTATTACTCTGTTTTGAGTGTTTTTCCTGACTCTTTCTTGAGTTTTGCCTCGTCCCTCCTTGGGCCTGTTCTGGAGGATGTACATTGTAGTATGGTGTGGAATCAAGTTTATCTCTAGTCATTATATTTCGATCTGCCATGTTCAGATCGTTTCACGGGGTGTGTTCATTAGTGCTCACAGTAGCAAAACATTTTGGATTGAAAACAAGTGTATCTTATTTCAGGTTTGTCCCACTTGTTTTGTCCCGTTTTGGTTCCTCGTGAATACACCCGATATGTGATGTGGCTGTGCTGTGCTCTGCTCTCTCGGCAGGGAGACCGGGTGGTACTCTTCAGTCAGTTCACCATGATGCTGGACATTGTGGAGATTCTGCTTAAACACCTGGGCCACCGCTACGTCCGACTGGATGGCTCCACACCCATAGCAGACAGGTGAGCTGGGTTGGGTGGGTTCTTTCTAACATAATTGTGTGCAGAATTTTTCCATGGGATGTGTAACTGGGGACATAGTGCATATAACATTTAAATAAAAAGCTGTTCACTGGCAAATCTGAGATTGTTGGTAGTATTGTATCTCACTGCTACTAGTGAATCTCCTACTTCTAGAGTGTCGAGAAAATGCACGGAGCCACTGTAATCCCTAGACCCACCTCTGTTTGTTTGGTGCAGGATCGTGCTGATTGACGACTACAACATGGACCCGGAGATCTTTGTGTTCCTGCTGTCGACGCGGGCGGGCGGCCTGGGCATCAACCTGACCTCGGCCAACGTGGTCATTATGCACGACATCGATTGTAACCCCTACAACGACAAGCAGGCAGAGGACCGCTGCCACAGATTGGGCCAGACTAGGTGAGACTGACAGGGAGGGGTCAGACCAGGTAAGACAGAGGAGGGGGGCCAGACCAGGTGAGACCAGGGGGGTGGTATGGGTTAGGCTAGGCTAAATTTGGGCATTAGGGAGATCTGTAGCGAGAGATGTCTCGCTTACAGAGAAGTCTTTATTAGTAGTGACGAGGTGCCATGTGGTCAGGAAAACCCCTCTGGCCCTAGAGAAGGTACTGTGAGGACAAAATAGGGGGATCTAGTGATGCTGAGGGAATGGATGAATGACTGATGAATGATGAATGACTGAAGGTCAGTGTCTGTCCATCTCCTGCTACAGGACTGTCCAGGTGATCAAACTGATCCATAAGGACACCATAGAGGGTGGCATGCTGCAGCTGGGCCAGAAGAAGCTCAAACTGGAGCAGGACATGACCGCTTCCGAGGAGGGTAAGAACCTGGGGGGGACACAGTCGAGCTTGCCCACATACACACACAAACATTTCAACGTCTTTAATTGTGAGAAAGAGGTGCTCAACCCAAAGCTCAGTGTCCATGGCCCCTCTCTTTTTCATGTAATGCATCAGTAACACACATTGAGAACAGGAGTCATCACATTATCGTATGTTTTTTTTTCTTTTTTTTTTTCCCCCTTCGTGCCCAGGTGATGAGGGCACCATGTCTGAGGACATGGCCGTCCTCCTCAAGGCATCGCTGGGCCTGTGAGGGTCCGGGAGCTCCCTCCCTGGAGTTTCATTGGGACTCAGCCTGGAGCATCCCACCCCTGACTGACCTGACCTGACTCACTGACTGACTGACTGAACCCTGCCATAGGTGGGTCTTTCCCTGCTACTCACTCTGCCCTTGAGACCTGAGACGCAGCTGTGCACTTCCGACAGTCTGCACTGGAGATGATATGGTTGTGTTGATGGGATTATTGGCCTTTGCTGTCAGTAGCAGAGATGGCGGGTGTCGTTGAAGGTCAGTGGCGACTGCTCTGTGCAGCACCTGGGGTGTATTCATTAGGAAGCAAAAGTGCCAAAACGGGGAGGGACTAACCTCAACTTGTCCAATCAATTATCATTTTCAGTGCAAGCGGTTTTCTGTTGCAAATTGTTTTGCTATGGATTGCACTAATGAACACACCCCATACTCTGCTCTGAAACAATGCCAGGGAACAGTTTGTCAAAGCAACTCTGTCTGTGCTGCCTTATGAAGTCCTTATACAATGAAGTCCTGCAGGGGACTGAATACCAGGTGGTGACAGAGCTGCTCTGTTTATGTATCATTGTGATGTGACGTACTGTTGTCGAAGCTGTTACTCGTCCGTTTGTAATTTTGATATCCTTGTTGCAACATCAACAGGGTTTGTCGAAACATGAAATAAAGATTTCAATATTTATTTTCTTTTGTTTCAATGGTTTATTTTGAAAGTACATTTGTCTCCTTTATTGTCAGATCTGGACCCATATCCACAGTGTCTGAGTCGATAATTGGTCATTAGTGCCGAGAATAGAGATTTTACTCCTACTCTTATGGACAAAAATAAAAGCTATGCATTAGTCATAAGTCATACCTAGTAGGCAGATATTTAGGACACCTCATGAGCTGAGTTAACCCGTTAAGTGTTATGAGCAGGTGTCTTGATAATAAATAAAATGCAGCAAGTCAGTGGTTCCTGCACCTCATGCTATTACTTTGTAGTTGTTCAAATGTTTTGCTATTTCTATATGATTAATCCTTAAATGATGTAGACCTACATGCAACAGTATCTCCTGTGTCTTTGACAATGATTTCACTATATGCCTATTTCACACGATCCGCTTAAATACTTATAGACTAGGCTAATAAATAAACATGTTTTTCTTTCATATTATTTAACTACCTACGTTATCTTACTTCCAAGTTATCCCTTTGTAGTGCAATATCACATTTGTATAAAAAGAAAGAATAAAAAGGCTAAATTGGGTATGCCTGTAAGTAGGACAATTGAATGCATCTAGGGCTTATGAGTTCGATAAAAAAAAAACGATAGACCTTTTAAACGTTGTATGTGACATTATCCGCAACTCACCTGCGGCCTACTGTTGCCAAAGCGATTTAGATTTGTTAGACGGGAGTGATGATATAAAGCTAATATTGTAAAAATTCTGCTTCTAACAACCATCAGAATTGATTAAAAAATCAAATAAATTGCATGCCAACATAGTAGGCGATAATTAAGAGAAGGCAAAGTGATTATATAAAATTATATCAAACATTTGACCATTGTCACATTCACCATGGGTGTCTGAAGCGAGCTATAGAGTACACAGCTTGCAACGCCTCATTGCGATTGGTTATTCCCCATAATTTGCAACAATGTCAATAAGCGTCATCACTATCTTTCCTTTGCTGTACAAACCCGGGATTACCAGGTAAAAAACACCAACATAGAAATGCTACCAAAAATGATTTACAGAAACCGTCATCCATGATTCACCAAATTATATTTTGAAAGAGGAAGCATAATATTTTAAGCATATTGTCTATCTCCACTGAATGATATTAACTGTAAGGATTTCTTTCCTAATAATAATCTAAAATTAACAAATGTACTGAAAGACCTGTGGGAAAGCCAATTTACAGAGGAGGAACTTCTCTGATTCAGAGGGGTTGAGTTAAAAATGGAAGACCTATTTTCAATTGAATCTATTCAGTTGTACAATTGACTAGGTATCCCCCTTTCCCCTTTGTGAGGCAATTAAGTCCATTCAGTCTGGAAAAACACCAGGGTTGAATGGTATACCAGTAGAGGTACACGTCTATTCAAAAGTTTGGGGTCACTTAGAAATGTCCTTGTTCATTTTTTTTGTCCATTAAAATAACATCAAATTGTTCAGAAATACAGTGTAGACATTGTTAATGTTGTAAATGACTATTGTAGCTGGCAGCAGCTGATATTTAATGGAATATCTACATAGGCGTACAGAGGCCCATTATCAGCAACCATCACTCCTGTGTTCCAATGGCACGTTGTGTTAGCTAATCCAAGTTTATCATTTTAAAAGGCTAATTGATCATTAGAAAACCCTTTTGCAATTGTTAGCACAGCTGAAAACTGTTGTCCTGATAAAAGAAGCAATAAAACTGGCCTTTAGACTAGTTGAGTATCTGGAGCATCAGCATTTGTGGGTTTGATAACGGGCTCAAAATGGCCAGAAACAAAGGCTTTCTTCTGAAACTCATCAGTCTGTTCTTCTGAGAAATGAAGGCTATTCCATGCGAGAAATTGCCAAGAAACTGAAGATCTCGTACAACGCTGTGTTCTACACCCTTCACAGAACAGCTCAAACTGGCCCTAACCAGAATAGAAAGAGTGGGAGGCCCAGGTGCACAACTAAGCAGGAGGACAAGTACATTAAAGTGTCTAGTTTGAAAAACAGATGCATCACAAGTTCTCAACTGGCAGCTTCATTAAATAGTACCTGCAAAAACACCAGTCTCAACGTCAACAGTGAAGAGGCGACTCCGGGATGCTGGCCTTTTTAGACAGAGTTGGAAAGAAAAACCATAGCTCAGACTGGCCAAAAACAGAAAAGATTAAGATGGGCAAAAGAACACAGACACTGGACAGAGGAACTCTGCCTAGAAGGCCAGCATGCCGGGGTCGCCTCTTTACTGTTGAAGTTGAGACTGGTGTTTTGCAGCTACTATTTAATGAAGCTGCCAGTTGAGGACTTGTGAGACGTCTGTTTCTCAAACTAGACACTTTAAATAAACTAAATCTGAAAATGGTGGGCTTCATGTCTATAGCCTGCCACAGCATGCAATACTACGAGGGGTCATGCATGTACCATCCCATCTTTATATTGTGCATGTACTGTATGCATGCCCTTCAGAAACCCAAAATATTATTAGGAATCTTTCTAGTCAGACTGATAAAATAGAACTTAGATATTAGGCTTGTATGACAGTTATTTTACAACATGAAGGTTAGGTGAGGGATTTTTTTTAAAGTACATTTATTCATGATATTATGAATAGGAATGGTGGAGTTACTGTATGTCACATATCCAGCGATCAAGAATATGGGAATGTTTGCTCAATACAAAGTTACAACCAACTGATTGCAGCATTACTGCAAAAATGGAGGATGCAAGTGGAAGTGGGAGAGGGAGGCCTACTTGCTTCTCTGCCAAATATTAAAGATAAAAATTCTCTGAGAAGAATTGGATTGGAATAAATAGAAAAATGTTGACAGCTGCGCAATACAGGTTACAAAATAGACGGAAAGAGGTTTTTGCAAATGTACAGTCGTGGCCAAAGTTTGAGAATGACACAATTATTAATTTTCTGCTGCCTCAGTTTGTATGATGGCAATTTGCATATACTCCAGAATGTTATGAAGAATGATCAGATGAATTGCAATTAATTGCAAAGTCCCTCTTTGCCATGCAAATGAACTGAATCCCCCAAAAAACATTTCCACTGCATTTCAGCCCTGCCACAAAAGGACCAGCTGACATCATGTCAGTGATTCTCTCGTTAACACAGGTGTGAGTGTTGACGAGGACAAGGCTGGAGATCACTCTGTCATGCTGATTGAGTTCGAATAACAGACTGGAAGCTTCAAAAGGAGGGTGGTGCTTGGAATCATTGTTCTTCCTCTGTCAACCATGGTTACCTGCAAGGAAACACGTGCCGTCATCATTGCTTTGCACAAAAAAAGGTTTTACAGGCAAATTGCTGCCAGTAAGATTGCACCTAAATCAACCATTTATCGGATCATTAAGAACTTAAAGGAGAGCAGTTCAATTGTTGTGAAGAAGGCTTCAGGGCGCCCAAGAAAGTCCAGCAAGCGCCAGGACCGTCTCCTAAAGTTGATTCAGCTACGGGATCGGGGCACCACCAGTACAGAGCTTGCTCAAGAATGGCAGCAGGCAGGTGTGAGTGCATCTGCAAGCACAGTGAAGCGAAGACTTTTGGAGGATGGCCTGGTGTCAAGAAGGGCAGCAAAGAAGCCACTTCTCTCCAGGAAAAACAACAGGGACAGACTGATATTCTGCAAAAGGTACAGGGATTGGACTGCTGAGGACTGGGGTAAAGTCATTTTCTCTGATGAATCCCCTTTCCAATTGTTTGGGGGATCCGGAAATAAGCTTGTCCGAAGAAGACAAGGTGAGCGCTACCATGTGTCATGCCAACAGTAAAGCATCCTGAGACCATTCATGTGTGGGGTTGCTTCTCAGCCAAAGGAGTGAGCTCACTCACAATTTGCCTAAGAACACAGCCATGAATAAAGAATGGTACCAACACATCCTCCGAGAGCAACTTCTCCTAGCCACACAGGAACAGTTTGGTGATGAACAATGCATTTTCCAGCAAGATGGAGCACCTTGCCATGAGGCAAAAGTGATAACTAAATGGCTCGGGGAACAAAAGATCGATATTTTGGGTCCATTGCCAGGTAACTTCCCAGGCCTTAATCCCATTGAGAACTTGTGGTCAATCCTCAAGAGGCAGGTGGACAAACAAAACCCCACAAATTCTGACCAACTCCAAGCATTGATTATGCAAGAATGGGCTGCCATCAGTCAGGATGTTGCCCAGAAGTTAATTGACAGCATGCCAGGGCAGATTGCAGAGGTCTTGAATAAGAAGGGTAAGCACTGCAAATAGACTCTTTGCATCAACTTCATGTAATTGTCAATAAAAGCCTTTGACACTTATGAAATGCTTGTAATTATACTTAAGTATTCCATAGTAACATCTGACAAAAATATCTAAAGACACTGAAGCAGCAAACCTTGTGGAAATTAATATTTGTGTCATTCTCAAAACTTTTGGCCACGACTGTATTATAAATAAAAAGTAGTCAGACCCTTTAAAAAAAGAATTCAGATCCTTTACTCAGTACTTTGTTGAAGCACTTTTGGCAGCAATTACATCCTCAAGTATTCTTGGGTATGAAGCTACAATCTTGACACACCTGTATTTGGGAAGTTTCTCCCATTCTTCTCTGCAGATCCTCTCAAGCTCTGTCAGGTTGGATGGGGAGCGTTGCTGCATAGCTAATTTCAAGTCTCTCCAGAAATGTTTGATCGGGTTCAAGTCCAGGCTCTGGCTGGGCCACTCAAGGACATTCAGAGATTTGTCCCGAAGCCACTCCTGCATTTTCTTACCTGTGTGCTTAGGGTCGTTGTCCTGTTGGAAGGTGAACCTTCGCCCTGAGGTCCAGTCTGAGGTCCTGAGTCCTCTGGAGCAGATTTGAATCAAGGATAGGATCTCTCTGTACTTTGCTCTGATCGCCTTTCCCTCAATCCTGACTAGTCTCCCAGTCCCTGCCGCTGAAAAACATCCCCACAGCATGATGCTGCCACCACCATGCTTCACCTTAGGGATGCCAGGTTTTCTCCTGACGTGACGCTTGGCATTTTCAGGCCAGAAAGTTCAATCTCGGTTTCATCAGACCAGAGAATCTTGTTTCTCATGGTCTGAGAGTCCTTTAGGTGCCTTTTGGCAAACACCAAGTCGTGCCTTTTACTGAGGAGTGTCTGGCCACTCTACCATTAAAGGCCTGATTGGTGGAGTGCTGCAGAGATGGTTGTGCTTTTGGAAGGGTGTCCCATCTCCATAGAGGAACTCTGGAGCTCTGTCAGAGTGACCATCGGATTCATGGTCACCTCCCTGACCAAGGCCCTTCTCCCCCGATTGCTCAGTTTGGCTGGTTAGCCAGCTTTAGTAAGAGTCTTGGTGGTTCCAAACTTATTTCATTTAAGAATGATGGAGGCCACTGTGTTCTTGGGGACCTTCAATGCTGCAGACATTTTTTGGTACCCATCCCCAGAGCTGTGCCTCGACACAATCCTGTCTCGGAGCTCTACGGACAATTCCTTTGGCCTGGCTTGGTTTGTCCTCTGACATGCACTGTCAACTGTGGGACCTTATATTGACAGGTGTGTGCCTTTCCAAATCATGTCCAATCGATTGAATTTACCACAGGTGGTCTCAATCAAGATGTAGAAACATCTCAAGGATGATAAATGGAAACAGGATGCGCCTGAGCTCAATTTCGAGTCTCATAGCAAAGGTTCTGAAAACGTATTTTAATGTGATATTTCAGTTTTTTATTTTGACTAAATGTGTATTCTTTTTTTAATAACTTTTTTGCTTGATCATTATGGCGTAGTGTGTGTAGATTGATGAGGGAAAAACAATCTGGCTGTAACGTAACAAAATGTGGAAAAAGTGAAGGGGTCTGAATACTTTCCCGAGTGCACTACTGTATCTCCCTGACTTGCATTTGTGTGTCCTTGCATGACCCTAAACAAGCACAAACCAATTGGTTGGTTAAGGGAGATAAGAGTAGCCTTTTACATTTCCTGGGGACTCAACAGTGTGTCAAGTTACTGTCATAGTGATGCACATATTCCTAAACATTGAAAGAGTTCACTCTAAGCACTACATAACCATAAAGGAACAAAACCGTCCCAAGATTAGGCATATTACAGAAATTGTAGGCTACACACAGTCATGTGCATGCATGCAATCCCAAGTAATTTTGACTGGAGGCCCTAAATAACCTTTTGAAAAACAGTTAGACAATATGGCCTGTTCTGATTGCACATGATGGTGAAGGATACCTAGGCCAAGTTCACAAATGACTCATGTTTCAGTAGGCCTATACTAAAAAAATGTTGGAGTTAGACAGGAGTTCTTCTAAGATCCTCAAAGCTCCTCGGAGAAACTTGGGGTTCTTGGCAATTAAAAATACCCCCAAATGGTTCTTCCAAGAACGTCTTAGGAGGTGGGGTTCTTGAGGGAACTTCATAATTACAACTGAAAACGCTCATGACGAAATTTGAAATGAGACATCAGTAAAACAGGTCAATTGGGTTGATGTTTGGCTCCGAATATATACTGAAATATGATAACTTTAACTCATACCGGTGTACTGTAATGAATGACAATATGGTTTTCTGTGAACAGCTTCCATGTCTAGTAACGCTACGTTAGAATTACCTTTAGCCAAACCGGGTAACTTAATGACCGTTAAGTAATGTCAGTTTACTAACTTTAATTTCCTAGCTAACTAGGCAACTCCACAGGAGGCTGCTGAGGGGAGGACGGCTCATAATAATGCCCAGAACGGAGCAAACGGAATGGCGTCAAACACATGGGAACGATGTGTTTGATAGCGTTCTAAGAATTCCAAGCCCATCTACCTCGAACCTCCTGTGCAACTAGCAGGTTGTAGTGTTTACAAAACGATATTCTGCCCCATATATTCTAGAATGCTTCCATAAAGCTAACAAGGCTTCAACACTCCCAGTAGTGTCCAATTTAGAGTTAACTTTTGAGAGACAGCTAAGTTAGCTTAGCTAGCCAAAGTAAGAGGACCTATCCTGAGATGTCATGACGAACTAAATCTGAAAACGGAGGGCTTCATGTTTATATAGCCTGCTACGGCATACATGTACTGTATGCAGAAACCCCAAACATTATTGTCACCCAGTAAAATGTTGCCTAGGAATCTTTCTAGTCAGACTGATGAAATAGAACTTAGATATTAGGCTTGTATGGCAGTTATTTCACAACATGAAGGGTAGGCGAGGGCTTTCCCCTGTGTGTTCTACTCGGTTTTAGCAGGAGGGCTCCAAAATTGGAAGGATCTATGAAATGTAAAGAGTTAAGGTTTATAATATGGTGCTGTTTTGTTTATAAACAATTCAACTATGTAATTGTTTGATGATGTCATGTGTCTTTCAATATTATTTGAATATCTTAATCTCTTAAGGTTTGTACAACTTTTCTATGACACGCCCCCCTTTGGAATTATTCTTAGGACAGAACATGGACACAATTTAATTGGGATCAAGAAGGAGGTAAGAATGTGTTGTAGGATTGCTGCATTTACATTTTTAAGTTGAATTACACCCACATAACAGTCAATACAAACTGAAATCCATAAGCATACAAATGGCATCTAAATTGTCTTTGGTGAAATGGTTTTGGTCATGGGTGTTCCTGCCCGTTACTTTGCTCCAGTCAGGGGTTAGCCAATCTATGAAAGGGGAGTTGAGGCTGACCGCAAAGTCGGCACATAACTATCCTTCGTTCGTGGAGCCAGGGTGGGGACAGGGTATGTAAGTGCCTCTGTATATCCTAACTGAAGTATCCTCCTAGGATAGTGCTGCTTGCCCGAGCTGTGACAAGCTGGAGTGGCCTATTGCAGGGTGATGCATGTACCCGAGTCTACCCTGGAAATGAAAAGTGTTCCTAAAAAAAAAAGAAAAAATAGTTATGTTTTTCTTCATCCAGGTGGCAGCGAAGCAGCATTTTGATCACCCAATGCTTGTTATAAATCTCACCAACAAACATTAGAACGAATGGGGCCCACTATGACATTTACTAACCTCATTTCATTGTTTATTTTCAGAAATGCTGAAGTACCTGGATGGACTCTGGAGGATGTCTTCCAGTGGCTTCAGCAGAATCAATTGAAGGGCGACACCTCTCTTTTCCAAGTGAAAAAAAAAGGAAAACATACGTCAAAAGGCCTGCTTTGTTTAACCGCCCAATATGCAACAAGCATTTCTTCTCCCTCATAAAACAGATTCGCCACATTGGTCTATATCACCAGAGTGATCCAGTGTTCCTGTTAACATGTGGACTTGGAGGTCGCATGAAAACCTGTAAATGCTTTGCATTTATACAGAAATCACAAAGATTTGCCGAAAGATACGTCTAATGGTTCTGTTACCCCTGTGTCTGACTTCATCGAGGAAGACGTGGACGATGATGATCCTGATCTCGCTCGGCCGCCTGCAATAACTAATGTTATTGAGTCCGTGGACTGCAAAACTGAGGACCTGGTTAAAAGCCTTAAGAGAAACCTCTGCCTTCCTTTGTTGAAGATCTGAGAGAAGCATTGTGTTCCTGCGACTGTGCAGAACAGTCTAGTGGAGGACCTTCATTCCATTTTTGATTCATTCCTGTCCCACTACAGCGAGGCCTTTAAAATCCACCTTCGGGAAGATTCATATCAATGTAGATGAGGGCAATGACTTGTGTGAGGTTTTGAACCATTTTTGAAGAGTGTATGCAAAGCATCAGTACATAGTGGATGCGAGAGCAATACTGCTGCAGAGAAATAGGAATGGCAAGACAGAGAGAGATACATCTGAGTGGTGAAGAACAGGACAGAGCCAGTTTCCAATACATCCCACTACCGTACGTTTTTACGGTGGCACAAAATGGAGATGTCTGTGAAAGCTTAAATGAAGAAGAATGTGCAAACTATTAAATCTTGAATGATTTCACAGACAGGGATTTCTTCAAGAGCAATCCTTTATTCTCGCAAATGGTCCGGCTTAATTTTTATATACTGTACAGTTGAAGTCGGAAATTTACATACCCTTACGTTTGACACATTAACTCGTTTTTCAACCACTCCACAAATTTCTTCTTAACAAACTATAGTTTTGGCAAGTCGGTTAGGACATCTACTTTGTGCATGACACAAGTAATTTTTCCAACAATTGTTTTCAGACAGATTATTTCACTTATAATTCACTGTATCACAATTCCAGAGGGACAGAAGTTTACATACATTCCAGAAAATGATGTCATGGCTTTAGAAGCTTCTGATAGGCTAATTGACATCATTTGAGTCAATTGGAGGTGTACCTGTGGATGTATTTCAAGGACTACCTTCAAACTCAGTGCCTCTTTGCTTGACATCATGGGAGAATCAAAAGAAATCAGTCAAGACCTCAGAAAATGTTTTGGAGATCTCCACAAGTCTGGTTCATCCTTGGGAGCAATTTCCAAATGCCTGAAGGTACCATGCTCATCTGTACAAACAATAGTACGCAAGTATAAACACCCTGGGACCACGCAGCCATCATACCGCTCAGGAAGGAGACGCATTCTGTCTCCTAGAGATGAACGTAGTTTGGTGTGAAAAGTGCAAATCAATCTCAGAACAACAGCAAAGGACCTTGTGAAGATGCTGGAGGAAACGGGTACAAAAGGTATCTATATCCACAGTAAAAGGAGTCCTATATCGACATAACTTGAAAGGCCGCTCAGCAAGGAAGAAGCCACTGCTCCAAAACCGCCATAAAAAAGCCAGACTATGGTTTGCAACTGCACATGGGGACAAAGATTGTACTTTTTGGAAAAATGTCCTCTGGTCTGATGAAACAAAAATAGAACTGTTTGGCCATAATGACCATCATTATGTTTGGGGGAAAAGGGGGAGGCTTGCAAGCCGAAGAACACCATCCCATCCGTGAAGCACAGGGGTGGCAGCATTATGTTGTGGGAGGTGCTTTGCTGCAGGAGGGACTGGTGCACTTCACAAACTAGATGGCATCATGAGGTAAGAAAATTATGTGGATATATTGAAGCAACATCTCAAGACATCAGTCAGGAAGTTGAAGCTTGGTCGCAAATGGGTCTTCCAAATGGACAATGACCCCAAGCATACTTCCAAAGTTGTGGCAAAATGGCTTAAGGACAACAAAGTCAAGGTATTGAAGTGACCATCACAAAGTCCTGACATCAATCCTATAGAAAATTTGTGGGCAGAACTGAAAACGCATGTGCCAGCAAGGAGGCCTGCAAACCTGACTCATTTATATCGGCTCTGTCAGGAGGAATGGGCCAAAATTCACCTAACTTATTGTGGGAAGCTTGTGGAAGGCTACCCGAAACGTTTGACCCAAGTTAAACAATTTAAAGGCAATGCTACCAAATACTAATTGAATGCATGTAAACTTCTGACCCACTGGGAATGTGATAAAAGAAATAGAAGCTGAAATAAATCATTCTTTCTACTATTATTCTGACATTTCACATTCTTAAAATAAAGTGGTGATCCTAACTGACCTAAGACAGGGAATTTTTACTAGGATTAAATGTCAGGTATTGTAAAAAACTGAGTTTGAATCTATTTGGCTAAGGTGGATGTAAACTTCCTGTGTATGTAAACCACCTGTGATGCATGGGACGTGTACCTATTACTGAGAGAAATCAAGGACATTATCATGGCATCTACCATCAGGACTTGGGTACCTTACCTGGAGGAGGAAATTGTGTCATTTCATGCTATTTTTCAAGGTCTTCCCAGACAAGCAAATACCAAAGATTCACTTTCTGATCCATTATCCCCGACTGCTGATAGCATATGGCCCACTTATTTATCTGTTGTGTATGTGCATTGAAGCAAAGCATCAGTATTTCAAGATAATTTTTACGTTATCTCCAATTACAAGAACATTGTATAAACACTGGCCAAAAAACACCAGATGAGGCAATGCTGGGAGCAGTCAAACAACACATGCTTATGAAGCACAGAGCCACAATGCGAAGACACAAGAGACGTCCCAATACATGCCATCCCAGTCTCTGACACTTGTGCTTTGCAGGCTAGATTTGGGGAGGATCTGATGCCTGACTGTCCATCACTGTAGATACCGTGTCAGACAAAATTGGTGACTTTGAAGAACACTGGAATGCAATGGAGGCTCCTCAGAGGAGGACCAGCCTCCTCAGTGAATTTCATAAAAATGGTAAAACATTTTAAGTTAGAATTTTTAGGTAAAACTATACTAAATATAATCACCTCACCAAATAATTGATTAAAACACACTATTTTGCAAAGAAGGTCTACAGCAGCCTCAACAGCACTTTGTAGTGTAGCATCATGGTGTAGCCGGAGGACAGCTAGCTTCCGTCCTCCTCTGGGTACATTGACTTCAATTCAAAACCTAGGAGGCTCATGGTTCTCACCCCCTTCCATAAACTTACACAATAATTATGACAACTTCAGGAGGATGTCCTCCACCCTAACAGAGCTCTTGCAGTGTGAACTGACATGTTGTCCGCCCAATCAAAGGATCAGATAATTAATCTAGTACTGATTAATAGTACTGAAGGTCCAGCTCTAGTTAAGCTCCAGCTATGTGGTTAGTAGTTGACTAAATAGAGAGAGATTGTCAGTTTTTTTCCATTTCAATTTCTTAGTGTAGCTAGTTGCACTTGCTAGCTATGACTATCCAATACCAACTGGAACTCTTCCAACTCAAGGTAATTTATTGCCACCGGGGCCCACCGGTGTAACTGCTTCATGACTGTACATTGTAAAGTTACTGCATGATTGTAGCAGGTTTACTAACGCATTAGTTCTATTAGCTATGCTGACTATGACGTTACTTTAGCTAATATGGTGACAACATGTAGGGTGTGTGTAGTGGTTTGGCTTGGAAAGGTTTTTTCTCCAGGTCACATACAGCTGAAGGGAAGAGGTGAGAGAAGGAGAGCGCATGGAGGCTAGAAGGAATAAAACGTGGCTGATTGATTACTCGTGATCTGGGGTGTATTCATTCCACCGATTCTGTTGAAAAACATTTCTTAAACGGAAGATAAACATACTAGAATTTGTCCAATAGACACTCTCGTTTGCAACTGTTGGACTAATGATTACATCCTAAATCAGCTAGATGCAGGCAAGAGTGTGCAAGGTGCTTTTGAATGCCACTGCCTGTCCATGTGTCACTGTCTGTCACCTCATATTTGTCTCTCGACCTGTGTGCACCTACATTGTAAACTTTCATTCATGGGCTAGGTTGTATCAACCTCATGATGGGTATAGAGAAAATTCTAGTATCATGTAGTAGCCTTAACCTATCACTGTTACATTCAACTGGGTGAATGGAATATGAATGACAGTCATCCAATATGCTGTAATAGAAATAAGGCCATGCTCAAGAAAAAAATGTATCCTCCTTCATCTTGAATGGCACTGACCACCACTACTGGAATGTTCTTCAAACGTTGTGATGTGCATACGGGCAGAGATTCCAGTGTTCTTCAAAGTATGTGGAAAGGTCATGACTCCAGTTTCAACAGCCATTCACATGCCTATGTGGGTGAGGACAATCTCCAGTGCGCAGCAGTGGTGCCTGGGGAAGAAATTATATCCCATGGTCTGGACAGCTACCTTGGATCCCAAGAGTACGCTCACAATTCATCTCCAGCATTGGATTTGCAGGTTACTGTCAACAAATGATATGGAGTCTTAGTCTGGATACCCTGTCTGGGTTTAAAGAGGATAGGTCTTGGTCTGGGTTTCAAAGGGTCTAGTCCTGCTTTCAGTCTTGACTCCATCTCTACTAAATTAAATATATACTGTAAAGTTTGTTAGAAATTAGAGCACTTTTTGTACATAATCCCCCATTTTAGGGGTATTGGGACAAAACCACTTATGTGTACTAAAGAAGTAAAAAGTTAAGTGTTTGATTCAATATTCGTAGCGCGCAGTGACTACACATTTTTGGGATGAATTTTCTGTTTGTTTTGGTTGCGTTTAAGATTCTTTTGTGCCCAATAGAAATGAATGGTAAATAATGTATTGTGTCATTTTGGAGTGACTTTTATTGTAAATAAGAATAGAATGTTTCTAAACAATTATACATTAATGTGGATGCTACCACGATTACGGATAATCATGAATTAATCGTGAATAATGATGAGTGAGAAAGTTACAGACACACAAATATCATACCTCCAAGACATGCCTCTCAAGATTACAATAACCTCTCACCATTACAAGAACAGGGGAGGTTAGCATTTTGGGGGGGGGGTATGATATTTGTGATATTTCATCATTATCCACGATTCATTCAGGATTATCCATAATCATGGTAGCATCCACATTAATGTAGATGTGTTTAGAAACATATTCTATTCTTATGGGACCAAATACTTAACTTTTTACTACCTTAATACACATATAAGTGTATTCGTCCCAATACTTTTGGTTCCCTAAAATGGGCGGACTATGTACAAAAAGTACTGTAATTTATAAACGGTTCACCCAGTATAGATGAAAATACCCTCGAATTAAAATCGTTGCTGGTTTGGTATAGGTGTTTTCGCCTCTGGCTGTCAGTCAGACCGCAAAAAAAGAATCACGTTTTCAAACTGAAGTAAAAGTGTTGTTTTTTTGGATGCAAAAATTGCAGAATTGAACTGCAGTTTTACTGCACTGTAACTGCAGTTACACTGCAAAATTACTGTAGTAAAAAAAGAGTGTTATTTGGACACAGTATTTGCAGCCTACTGCAGATGTACTGCACTACTGCACTACTGACGGCAATCTTTTTTCAAAAGGGCATTGATGGGAAGACAGACACAGTGAACGGTTGACTTGTAGTTTACTTGAAAAGATAGACAGTATATAACAGCACAGTATGAAGGCAGCACAGTATTTACAGAGCAATGGCTTGACACTGAGAAGGCTATTGCTTGTACAAGGCACACTTGGGTGTGAAGGTGTGTGTGGATGTGGTGTGTTTTTCCTATAGGAGGAAGCAGATAACAAAAGTGGAATCAATATCAGGAAAAATATACAGCTATTATACAATTACATTGCGTGACACAGTGACAATATAAGCTATTAGGGCAGCACTATAACACATTATTATACATATAATAACCTGTACCCCCGCACATTGACCCCTGTATATAGCCTCGTTATTTTATTGTTACTTATTTTTCTTTTGTTTATTTAGTAAATATCTTCTTAACTCTATTTCTTGAACTGGATTTTTCGTTAGGGGCTTTTTCGTTAAAGGGGGCGGGGGTGATCTGTGCATATTTGTAAACAACAGCTGGTGCACGAAATCTAAGGAAGTCTCTAGATTTTGCTCACCTGCAGTAGAGTATATTGTGATAAATTACAGGCCACACTACCTGCCTAGAGAATTTTCAGCTATACTTTTCGTGGCTGTTTATTTACCACCACAGACAGATACTGGCATTAAGACCACACTCAGTCAGCTGTATAAGGAAATAAGCAAACAGGAAACCGTTCACCCAGAGGCGGCGCTCCTAGTGGCCGGAGACTTTAATGCAGGGAAACTTAAATCAGTTCTACCAAATTTCTATCAACATGTTAAATGTGCATCCAGAGGGAAAAAAATCTAGACCACCTTTACTCCACACACAGAGACACATACGAAGCTCTCCTTCGCCCTCCATTCGGTAAATCCGACCACAACTCTATCCTCCTGATTCCTGCTTACGAGCAAAAATTAAAGTGGGAAGCACCAGTGACTTGGTCTATAAAAAAGTGGTCAGATGAAGCAGATGCCAAACTACAGGACTGTTTTGCTATCACAGACTGGAACATGTTCCGGGATTCTTCCGATGGCATTGAGGAGTACAACACATTAGTCACTGGCTTTAACAATAAGTGCACCGAGGACGTCGTCCCCACAGTGACTGTACGTACATACCCCAACCAGAAGCCATGGATTACAGGCAAAATTCGCACTGAACTAAAGGGTAGAGCTGCCGCTTTCAAGGTGCGGACTCTAACCCGGAAGGTTACAAGAAATCCTACTCTGCCCTGCGACGAACCATCAACCAGGAAAAGTGTCAATACAGGGCTAAGATTGAATCATACTACACCGGCTCCGACACCCGTCTTATGTGGCAGGGCTTGCAAACTATTACAGACTACAAAGGGAAGCACAGCCGCGAACTGCCCAGTGACACGAGCCTACCAGACGAGCTAAACCACTTCTATGCTCGCTTCAAGGCAAGCAATACTGAGGCATACATGAGAGCATCAGCTGTACCGGACGACTGTGTGATCACGCTCTCCGTAGCCGACGTGAGTAAGACCTTTAAACAGGTCAACATACACAAGACTGCGGGGCCAGACGGATTACCAGGACATGTGCTCCGGGCATGTGCTGACCAACTGGCAGGTGTCTTCACTGACATTTTCAACATGTCCCTGATTGAGTCTGTAATAGCAACATGTTTCAAGCAGACCACTATAGTCCCTGTGCCCAAGAACACAAAGGTAACCTGCCTAAATGACTACAGACCCGTAGCACTCACGTCTGTAGCCATGAAGTGCTTTGAAAGGTTGGTAATGGCTCACATCAACACCATTATCCCAGAAACCCTAGACCCACTCCAATTTGCATAACGCCCAAACAGATCCACAGATGATGTAATCTCCATTGCGCTCCACACTGCCCTTTCCCACCTGCACAAAATGAACACTTATGTGAAAATGCTATTCATTGACTACAGCTCAGCGTTCAACACCATAGTGCCCTCGAAGCTCATCACCTAGCTAAGGATCCGGGGACTAAACACCTCCCTCTGCAACTGGATCCTGGACTTCCTGACTGGCCGCCCCCAGGTGGTAAGGGGAGGTAACAACACAGCCGCCACACTGATCCTCAAGACGGAGGCCCATCAGGGGTCTGTGCTCAGTCCCCTCCTGCATGGCCAGGCACGACTCCAACACCATCATTAAGTTTGCAGACTACACAACGGTGGTAGGCCTGATCACTAACAACGATGAGACAGCCTATAGGGAGGAAGTCAGAGACCTGGCCAGGTGGTGCCAGAATAACAACCTATCCCTCAACGTACCCAAGACTAAGGAGATGATTGTGGACTACAGGAAAAGGAAGACTGAGCACGCCCCCATTCTCATCGACGGGGCTGTAGTGGAGCAGGTTGAGAGCTTGAAGTTCCTTGGTGTCCACATCAACAACAAACTATAATGGTCCAAACACACCAAGACAGTCGTGAAGAGGGCACGACAAAGCCTATTCCCCGTCAGGAAACTAAAAAGATTTGGCATGGGTCCTGAGATCCTCAAAAGTTTCTACAGCTGCAACATCGAGAGCATCTGGTTGCATCTGGTTGCACTGGTTGCATCACTGGTACGGCAATTGCTCGGCCTCTGACCGCAAGGCACTACAAAGGGCAGTGCGTACGGCCCAGTACATCACTGGGGCTAAGCAGCCTGCCGTTCAGGACCTCTATACCAGGCGGCCCTAAAAATTGTCAAAGACCCCAGTCATAGACTGTTCTCTCTACTACCGCATGGTAAGCGGTACTGGAGTGCCAAGTCTAGGACAAAAATGCTTCTCAACAGTTTTTACCCCCAAGCCATAAGACTCCTGAACAGGTAATCAAATGGCTACCCGCACTATTTGCATTGTGTGCCTCCCCCACAACCCCTCTTTTTTACGCTGCTGCTACTCTTTGTTTATCATATATGCATATTCACTTTAACTATACATTCATGTACATACTACCTCAATTGGGCCGACCAACCAGTGCTCCCACACATTGGCTAACCGGGCTATCTGCATTGTGTCCCGCAACCCACCACCCACCACCCGCCAACCCCTCGCTTCTGCTACTCTCTGTTCATCATATATGCATAGTCACTTTAACCATATCTACATGTACATACTACCTCAATCAGCCTGACTAACCGGTGTCTGTATGTAGCCTCGCTACTTTTATAGCCTCGCTACTGTATATAGCCTGTCTTTTGACTGTTGTTTTATTTCTTTACTTACCTATTGTTCACCTAATACCTTTTTTGCACTATTGGTTAGAGCCTGTAAGTAAGCATTTCACTGTAAGGTCTGTTGTATTCGGCGCACATGACAAATAAACTTTGATTTGATTTGAAATACAATTGAATTTGATTAAAGGTTTAAACTACATCACCACTAGATGGCAGTAGTAAAACATTAATGGGAACATCGTAATGTACTAACTGCCAGGAGCACCAAAAACTTCTTCACTTGCTATCCCCATTCCACCGGGTAGTGCTACTGCTCCAGTTTCAACTGTTCTGCCTGCGGCTATGGAAACCGGTGTCCCCGCATATTGACTCTGTACCGGTACCCCCTGTATATAGCCTCGCTATTGTGATCTTACTGCTGCTCTGTAATTCTTTAAAAAAAACATTTTTTTACAATTATTTTATTTTAATTTTATGGGGTGGATCAGCTTAATATTGCAGAAAGAATGTTGCTTCCATCAATGTAATTGTCTGCATCATTTCCAATCCCCCATATATTTTTTTGGTAAATATATATATCCATACACGCATGCATACATATACACATATATACATACACATACCTATATAGACATACATACTTTTTTAAAGAATATACCTTTATTATTATTCCCCGCAAAACCTACCACGATCCTCCAATTGGAGTAAACTAATAAACACTTCAGCTTTTACCTTCAATTTATACATCTGATACACATTTTACAGACACAGTCTATTTTACAATAATTATTTTTTGTTTGTTTTGAGTTCTTCCTATATTTCTGATGTCCTTCCAGTTTGATTTCTATTTGTAACTGTGCTATTTCACAAAAGTTCTGAACCTATATACATTTTACAGACCCCGTATGTTCTACATGTTTTATCTTGCTATTAGTCCCACCCTTCAGCTCCATTCAACCCCTCCCATCTATCTCTCAACATCATCCATTTTGGATTTCTATTTGCCATATATTTTTCAACTGTGCTGTGATGCTTCACAAAATAATTGAACCTTTCTATTGTCATAGATTCTACAGATTGTATATTCAAAATAAACATTTTTGTTAAAATAATAATTATATTATTGATTGATTGACTATGGCTTTTCAAATCACCCAGTATTGCTATCTGCAGCGTTAGTTCTAGGCAAATGTTGCAATTCTTCAGCCATTCCTGGACCTGTGACCAAAAACGAGCTCCATATGGACAATACCAAAATAAATGATCTAATGACTCTGCCTCCTCACAGCAGAATCTGCAGAGCTGGGAAGATTGTATCCCCCATATATATAACATTCTATTAGTTGCAAGAATTTTGTATAGTAATCTAAATTGAAAAATTAGAAGTTTTGCATCCGGCGTTGTTTTGCATATCAATTCATAAACCATGTGCCATGGAATGGGTACTCGGTAATTATTTGTTACTTTTATTTCTTACTTTTTTAGGTATTTTCTTAAAACTGCATTGTTGGTTAAGGGCTTGTAAGTGAGCATTTCATTGTAAGGTCTACACCTGTTGTATTCAGCCCATGTGACAAAATTTGATTTGATTTGAACCCCTGACCTGTTCACCAGAGGTGTTGCATTGTCCGGGACCTGCTGTTTTCGACTCTCTGTCTACCGTACCTGCTGTCTCTAACTCTGAATGCTCTGCTATGAAAAGCCAATTGACATTTACTCCTGAGGTGCTGACCTGTTGCATCCTCTACAACCACTGTGATTATTATTATTTGACCCTGATGGTCGTCTATGAACGTTTGAACATCTTGGCCATGTACTGTTATAATCTCCACCTGGCATAGCCAGAAGAGGACTGGCCACCCCTCAACCAGGTTCCTCTCTAGGTTTCTCCCAAGGTTCCTGCCTTTAGGGAGTTTTTCCTAGCCACGGTGCTTCTACAGCATTGCTTGCTGTTTTTTTTTTTTTTTGGGGGGGGCTGGGTTTCTGTATAGCACTTTGTGACATTGGCTGATGTAAAAAGGGCTTTACAAATACATTTGATTGATTGACTGAGAACTGGTCCGGGCATACACCCGAGTTGGGTTTTTTTCCCCTGAGTTCCCAATTGTTTTGAACGCACTGGAGTCGGAAGTCGGAGATTTTGAACGCGGAATAAGAACAGGTCGTGAGAGGCACCCTTTCGTAAATGCATACTAATAATTCAATATTACACTGATTCATAGGCCGAGTATGGCATTATGCATCTAAACAGTTAATCATTGTTTTTATCTTAATCGGCATAATGTCGTAAACGACGTATGTATACACCGATTAAATCACATGGTTGTCTGCCTAATCTTTCGAATTATTAGGACACGTAAACGCCTTAATCAGAGTCACATAGGTATATTTGATCTGTGGATGTGCTTGCACTGGCAGCGTGCTTCTTTTGCGGAGTGAATTGAGTTCGGGAAAAACTGAAAGTATGCATTTTAGAAATAGTTTTCATATAGAAACTTTATATGTCCGAACTCAGAATCAAATCGTCTTCACAAAAATAACATGGCCACTTTGGTAGAACGTGTCTTTTGTTTGGCGACTTTCTGCATATCAGATATGTCCGTGTGAACAGAATTATTAAAGAAGTCGTTGCAAAGGATGTAATCGAACCATAATCTGGACCCCAAACAATCATGTGCATGGAATATATGTTTGATTTTAGATGATCAAAATGAAATTCATGCAAATAACTACAGTTCAAATAAAATACAACTGACTGAAATTACTGTCTTTTGACCATTTAGATCAGCTCTGTAAAAGATCTGATGTGATAAAATACAAATTAGTCGAAAAAAAAAGAATAGAATTAGGGCTGCCTGTCTAAACGTAGCCATGGAGCAATACATTTGTAAAGGGTCGGCATTAGGACCCCTACATGAACTGTGCGCGGTATGCTCTTCTACACGTATGTGATCATGTGTCAGCAAGCCACTCATGCTCAAAGCAGTCAGAACCCCCTTATAATCAGAACAGAGACCAGCTGATAGGCTCCCCACCACCATATCAACATGGATTGCGGAATTGTTACATCGAAAATAGTCATTTTGCTTCTAAGTTTAATATTTTGGGTAAGTGTTTGGTTGACTTTCTGTTGCTCCTTTGATTTCTGTGTCGACTTCTTTCCACTGATCTAAATTCCTCTATGGTGAGCAGTTTTTGGTGAAACGAAACCTCTGGTTGGGCAATGGACATGGTAGGTTGTTGAATGTTATGGCCTGTACGGTATCTAATATCGATTTCAAATCGTGATTAAATAATGTGCATGACTTATTGAACATTACCAACAGGTTAGAGGAAGGAATTATTCTTCTTGGTTTGTATTTATGTGTAAATTTCAACATCTCCTTACTCGCAGTATACTCATTCTCAAAAGTCTCTGAAGTGGACCTACTTCCAGGTGCATATCAACACAGCCTGGTCTCATAAACGAGATATAGTAAACGTAAATCCGGGACATCCAAATTTGTATGATATGTTACCTTTGGTATGGTTACATAAGGCAAAAACGAAAGTAGGGTGGTTGGTTGGCGGGAAGGGTGGGTACGAAAGTCTAGCAACCTACAGTCTGTGGTTCTTTTTTATTTTTTCCACGCATTTGAGGCACATGTTCCTGGAAGGATTAGGGGGTGGTGGTGGTGGAGTGTGTGCGTTCTACTCGGGGTGGGCTGGTGGTGGATCTCATGACTGAGGACTCATTTGTGAGCGAAAACGGGTCATGTGCCCTGGAGCTTTGAATCTAAAGGAATATTAGGCAATGAGCAGCTCACCACCTGATCACAAAAATGTGGAGACAGTGGTCAGGTGAACAAAACCAAAGCATGGATTCCTGTCTTACCTTGTCCTTAGACTGCTTACAGGGTAAGGAAACCAATATGTAATGTGGATGAAATGTTCATTTAAACTCTGAATAAACCTCCAGTGGGTTTGAGAGAAAGAAAGCTAAAGAGAACTGCTAAAGGCAGTCACCAAGGGCATTCTGAATCCCTTGTTTTTGACAAATCTACCTCTTTAGATACCTTGTGCAATAACCAAGTATTCAATGATTTTTCTAGAGAGATGACTTCTATATGACCTGAGAGTTGACTATATACACTGCAATTCGTAGGACAATTCTGCAGCTGTATGAGTTGGCCTCACCCATGTTGCGTCCCAATTGTCCACCCTCCTCCTGAAGAGTGCGCTTTCATACTTTGTGAAATGGATTTAACAATGGTGGAAGCTCCCTTCAGCCAATGCTTACACCAATCCTATGCTTTTAAATCCATGATTGGGAGTGTGCACGTGCACAAATCTGGCGACGTGTGGAAAATAGGCAACACTACCTTGATTCGCTGTATAAAATGCTCATGTTGTTGTGTTCTTCACTCTAGGCTGCGGGGGGTGCCCTTGTCTATGTAGGCTCTTATGTGATCAAGAGCTACAGCAACTTTGACAACTTCCTGCAGGATAAGTACACTTTCATCTCGGCAGGCATCATCATACCTGTGGGAGTGGTGATGTTCATCATCGGGACTGTGGGCTGCTACGCCACCCTGAGAGAATCCAAAGTGGGCCTTAGCTTTGTGAGTATAAGCCTCAGACACCTTGGTGATGGTGAAAGGGGAGACTGGTGGTGCAGCCAGCCAGGCCTTTTGTAATAACACTGGTGTGTGTGTGTGTGTGTGTGTGTGTGCCAAATGGCACCCTATGTCCTACATATGGAATAGGGTGCCATTTGGGAGGCATACACTGCAGGGTTGGGGTCAATTCTATTAGAATTGCGGTCAATTCAGGTCATACACTGTAATTCCAAGTCTCTTCAATGCTTTTCAATTCATTTTTTTAATTGTAATTGTTTACATTTGGAATTGACCCCAACCCTGATACATTGTACGCTCTTTGTGTTGAAGTCCTGCTGCTGCTCCCCTTGTTCTCGTTCTCCTTGCTGATTTATTGTCTCTCCCTCTCGTTCCAGTTCCTGCTGGTTATCCTGGCTATCTTTGCAGCAGAGGTTGCTGCTCTAGTGTATGGGATCATCTACCAAAGAAGGGTGAGTGAATTCCACATTTGTCTCTTTAGGTTACAATAAAATAATACACTACGTATTCAATTTGTGTAGGTGTATTACATGTGTGGAGTATCAGCGCAGTATTTGAAAAGACAGATTTAGGTTTGTATACCTCATCTTTACAGATAAAAGGGGACTTGGAGCGGTCAATGAGTGATGTGTTCCTGAAGTATGATGGTCAGAACTCTGACACCCATGCTGTGGATTACTTGCAGTCTCAGGTCAGTATCATGCCATCTCTGAGCGAGCAGGGGCTTACTAGGATTGAAACCGAGATTCTCAATGTGCGACTACTTCCTGTAAATAGGCCGACCTCATGGAGAAATTTGCCACTCTCCCGTTGATGGTGGTCTGAGTCTTTGTTGCGGGAGTTACAAGAAGAAATCGCATGTTCAGTCTCTCGATTTTTAAACCTCTCTGGTGCTAGGAAGCACCGGTTGGAACCAATAATGTATACACTAGATTGCTGATGCTGTCTATGTATTGGCTAATGAGAGGTTTTGAAGACACCGGTCAACCGTGTTGGTACTCCTCAGAAGGCGCAGTCCCCCATAGGTATAAGCAGGTTGGCATTTATTGAGATGACTCGTGTACTGGAGGCAGCTCTGCAGAGTGGTCACTAGCTGGCAGAGCCACAGTCATAAAATCTGATTTGAACTGTAACCCTAAACTTAACCACACTGCTAACCCTAATGTCCTAAATTAAGATCAAAAAGGGAATTTTTGTTTTCATCCATTTTTATGATATGGCCAATTTTAACTTTGCAGCTGGCCTATCTAGTGGAAACTGCTCTGTTCTGCATCCAGGGCAAGACCCATGACAATACATGTCAACCTGCTAGGAATTCATAGAATTCTACTGTATTTCAATAAAATGTCTCAAGGACAGAATTACATGCATTTAAGTATTTATTTTGTTTGTTGACGGTAACATTAGTACTCTCTAAAAAATTATACATTAAGGAAAATGCATTAAAAATACATTTTTAGCTCTCATAATATGTTATAAAATGATGCATTAAGATGTCTGTAATATAATAAATGTGGCAAAAACGAATGTAGACATTAATAAATGCATTTCTGTAGCTTTTTTTACAATGGTGGGGGAGCACTAAAATGGAAGTTGAGTGGCTTTAAAACCGTGCCTATTTTGTGTGTGTGTATATACTGTATAAATAATTGGCTTGCACAAAGATTACATGATACAGGAAACTAGACTTTTGCCAGCTTGGAGCTGGTTTAGGACCTATAAATAAGTCTACACATGAACCACATTAAGTCGCTATGATATGAAACTACCAAGCATTCTTCTTCTCTCTGTATACAGTTGCAGTGCTGTGGAGTGCAGACCTACCTGAACTGGACCACCAACCCCTGGTACAGCAGCATTAACAACGCTGTGCCCGTCTCCTGTTGTAAAGGGAACAACACCGAGTGTACAGGCAAACTGGACCAGCTAGACCTGCTCAATACCCGGGTATGGATCAATTCAGTAAACGTCTAACTAATGCTACCTCTTAAGCTAATTTAACTCGCTGGGGAGACGTAGCCTTTAGGCAGAGATCTAGGATCAGTTTGTCCTCCCCAAAACCTTACTTAACAAAAATGAAAAGGATGACTGGCCTTTGATCAATTTTCGATAGTCTGTCTTATTCATATCAAATAAAATTGTCTTAGTCACATGTGCCGAATACAACAGGTGTAGACCTTAAAGTGAAATGCTTACTTACAAGCCCTTAACCAACAATGCAGTTAAAAATTAAAATTACCTAAAAAAACAACATTATAAAAGTAACATAATTAAAGAGCAGCAGTAAAATAACAATAGCAAGGTTATATACAGGGTACAGATGTACCGGTACAGATTCAATGTGTGGGGGCACCGGTGTCAAGGTAATTGAGGTAATATGTACATGTAGGTAGTTATTAAAGTGACTATGCATAGATAATAACAGAGTAGCAGCAGTATAAAAGGGATGGGGGGGTTCGCCATTTGTTTAGATGTTCAGGAGTCTTATGGCTTGGGGGTAGTAGCTGTTTGGAAGCCTCTTGGACCTAGACTTGGTGCACCGGGTACCTCTTGCCATGCGGTAGCAGAGAGAACTGTCTATGACTAGGGTGGCTGGAGTCTTTGACAATTTTAAGGGCCTTCCTATGACACCGCCTGGTATAGAGTGATGTACTGGGCCATACGCACTACCCGCTGTAGTGCCTTGCGGTCGGAGGCAGTTACCATACCAGGCAGTGATGCAACCCGTCAGGATGCTTTCGATGGTGCAACTGTAGAACCTTTTTGAGGATCTGAGGACCCATGCCAAATCTTTTCGGTCTCCTGAAGGGGAATAGGTTTTGTTGTGCCCTCTTCACGACTGTCTTGGTGTGCTTGGACCATGTTAGTTTGTTGGTGACGTGGACACCAAGGAACTTGAAGCTCTCAACCTGCTCATCTACAGCCCCGTCCATGAGAATGGGGACGTGCTCGGTCCTCCTTTTCCTGTAATCCACAATAATTTCCTTAGTCTTGATCACATTGAGGGAGAGGTTGTTGTCCTGGCACTACACGGCCAGGTCTCTGACCTCCTCTCTATATGCTGTCTCGTCGTTGATCATTGGCAAACTTAATGATGGTGTTCGAATTGTGCCTGGCCTTGCAGTCATGAGTGTACAGGAGGGGACTGAGCACGCACCCCTGAGGGGCTCCCGTGTTGAGGATCAGTGTGGCGGATGTGTTGTTTACCTCCCTTTACCATTTGGGGGCGGCCCGTCAGGAAGTCCAGGATCCAGTTGCAGAGGGAGGTGTTTAGTTCCAGGGTCCTTAGCTTAGTGATGAGCTTTGAGGGCACTATGGTGTTGAACGCTGAGCTGTAGTCAATGAATATCATTCTCACATAGGTATCCCTTTTTCTCCCCAATTTCGTGGTATCCAATTGTTATTTTTTAGTAGCTACTATCTTGTCTCATCGCTACAACTCCCATACGGGCTCGGGAGAGACGAAGGTTGAAAGTCATGCGTCCTCCGATACACAACCCAACCAAGCCGCACTGCTTCTTAACACAGCGCCATCCAACCCGTGCACCTTGGCAACCTTGGTTAGCACGCACTGCGCCCGGCCCGCCACAGGAGTCGCTGGTGCGCGTTGAGACAAGGATTTCCCTACCGGCCAAACCCTCCCTAACCCGGACGACGCTAGGCCAATTGTGCGTCGCCCCACAGACCTCCCGGTCGCGGCCGGTTACGACAGAGCCTGGGCGCGAACCCAGAGTCTCTGGTGGCACAGCTGGCGCTGCAATACAGCGCCCTAAAACACTGCGCCACCCGGGAGGCAGGTGTTTCTTTTGTCCAGGTTTGAAAGGGCAGTGTGGAGTGAAACAGAGATTGCATCACCTGTGGATCTGTTAGAATGTTGTGCAAATTGGAGTGGGTCTAGGGTTTCTGGGATAATGGTGTTGATGTGAGCCATGACCAGCCTTTCAAAGCACCTCGTGAGTGCTAATGGTCAATAGTCAATTAGGTTACCTTAGTGTTCTTGGGTGGTCTGCTTGAAACATGTTGGTATTACAGACTTAGACAGGGAGATATTGAAAATGTCAGTGAAGACACTTGCCAGTTGGTCAGCGCATGCTCATAGTATGTGTCGTAATTCATCTGGCCCTGCGGCCTTGTGAATGTTGACCTGTTTAAAGGTCTTGCTCACATCGGCTGAGGAGAGCGTGATCATTTCTACCATTTTTCTGTATTTATATTTGTTAGTCCTTACTCTCGTGTGTGTGTGTGTGTGTGTAACTCTAGGGTTGTGAGGGTATGCTGGAACAGCTCCTTCAGGATGTGATGAGTTATGCCTTGCTGGTCATCCTTGGATTTGCCATCTTCAAGGTACTGTACCTGGCTGTCCTCTGACTTAACATTTCATTTATTATGTTGCATTTCCAATATCAGGCTTTGCACCGGTGTTTGGCCTGAAGCTACATGCTTCCACCCCAAAATTGGGGATAGTGGGACTTTTCTGAGATGTGTGAATCTACTTTAATCTTTGGTGCCAGACAATTTACTCTGTACTGGATGTACTGAATTTTACTGCATTTCTTTGTCCTTTCCTTTCAGATTTTCGGGACACTCAGTGTGTGTGTGATCACGTGTAAAGTCAGACGAGGTGGCTACCAGTCCCTGGATGCCTGATCCTGTTGGCTTGAAGTATACTTCTGAGGCTTGTCTTGCACTCTCTCCTGGCCCCTGACTCCTCTCCCCTTTCTCCAGCACTGAGACAATAGAGCCTTAGGACTTATGTTCCCCACTCCAAGATTTTAGCAACCTTTCAGGAACATTCTTACAGTTTTCATTCAGCATTCTTATGTAGTTGTCAGCCCACCAAATGTTGGGCAAACCACTCAACATTTGAAGCATTGGAAACCACAAGATGCCTTTTTTTTAAAGATAGTTGCAAATAGGAATTACCACTCAAACTTTTAAACAATGGAAGTTGGTTTTGTAATTTCCTGCTGTGCATACTGAAAAAAATAAGAAAGGGTTTGCTCAGTGACATCAGTATATGGGGTACACTCCATTTTAAAGAGGCAATCTGGGACTCAAACAATAACAATGTAACCATTCTCAAATTCAGACGGATCTATGGATACAGAGACTAACCATATATTAGATCAAAATGAATGTTTTCCTTAAAAATAAAAAAGTGGTAGTGTTTGTTTACAATCACATTGTTTACAAACAATGGAGTAAAAGGCTTATATTTTGGGTTCTGATGGGGTAAGACAGTTTAACTAAGCTCATGAGGCTTTTAAGTAATATTTTTCAATAATCAATTGCTATATATCATTAATTTGTTGACCAAAAATGTATGTGCCACTCCCAGATTGCCCCTTTTTTTAAGGCTTGAAATGTTATGTTGAAACGGCCAAGGACGTTAAGACTTCAATACGTCAGGGTAGTAGGCTCTGTTTAATCAAGACTGGATTGTCTTGGATATACAGTATTATTACGTTACGAAAGGACTGTCAAGATTATTTGGGAAATTATTTGATAAAACTAAGGGACAGTTTGAAATGTACTAGAGGGTGGGGGGGGTGTCATAAAGAAAATGCACCCCCCTCCACAAAGTAAAAATATTTTCAAATGACCTTCCTCTTGTACTGCTAAAAAAAAAAAAAACAAAAAAAAATTTGCACACTGCCTACTCAGAGTTAACTCAAAATAATGTTTATGACCACAAATAATAACTGTAGTGACCCTGTGTTTATAAGCGTGGATATTGACTTTGCCACTTGAGCATGCTTTTGTGGCACTGTCGATGCCACACAGGGCTACAGGCCTTGAAGGTTGAGTGTTTGTCGACCAACACGGACTAGCTCCCTGCCTGTTTCATTAGGGCTTACACTATGATCGGAGCCAGCTGCAGACCATGATCAACAAGAGGAATCATTTTTTTAAAACATTTTGATGTCATATTTCTCATTATATTAAAATATATGGAATGAATTTTCCACCGACAGGTTTCTGTGCCAATGCACCACACAACCAATAAACAAAGCATACCGACTTTGGGCGTTTCAGTATCATGGTTTGCATTTTCAACACCGCAGTAAATACTGTCAATCTCGACAAACAGAAAATAAATCCCTCCCTACCTTGTAGGCCTATGGAGAATCAAAAAGTTGGCTTGACAATCTCAGAATGTCATTAAACATTTTGGCGTTTTGTAACATGTCTCTTTCCATTTGTCAATTGGCTGTTGCACATTTTGGATTAATTTATTTTATTTGGCAGTAAAAAAGTGACCCGGGTTGCAATGTGGTCCCTATTTTTACACAACTACATATACACTTACATAGATGCAGGCAAAAGGTTATACTTTTCACACATTAGCCAGCTTTAAAAAAAATTAAAACAATTTTTTAGAAGTGTTTATTGTTGGTATGGCTTTGAGTTGCTGTGGTATTTTGTTCCACTCAATAACACTGGTATATTAAAAAGTGTTCTCACCAGATAGACTTTTAGAGGTATTTTGTTCCACTCAATAACGCTGGTATATTAAAAAGTGTTCTCACCAGATAGACTTTTAGATTTAAAACAATGAATATTAGAGTGTCTGGCTCTGGTATTATGCTGGTGGACATATCTAACAAATGAAAAATGTGGTACCTGGGGAAGAGTCTGATAATTGGTCCAGACTGTGGTCCCCCTCAAAATAATCACAGCCAGCCTGCTTAAAATGCTTGACCTCCAGATGAGTATGAGGGGGGGGGGGTTAAGTACAATTCTTACAAAGTTGTTTGCCACTGGAGTAGTGCACTTGCCAGAGTCTAGGGTGTCAATTGCATCCAATTGGGGAAAGATTTTCATGCACATTTTATAAAATCTGCATAAAAACAATATGCGCATTTTCCCATCAGAGTTGTTTTTCTATCTAATTGACTTGTTGCTGATAAGTCTTTGCGTAAATACGTAGTGCACGTAACAAATAAATGTTGCGGTTAAATTCCCATGTACCAAAATAAAAAACTACAAGTTAAATGGGTTTCCATTGCATTTTTAACTCTTGGCCTTGTTTTGTCACATTTTTTTTTGCATAGGTATAGCGAAAGTGCCTACTCTGGTATCGCAGATACATTGAGGGTACATGATTATTATGGACGAAAGTGTGAGAATTGTTATTTGTCAAATGGCAGTCTAGCATCGATCATCATAGAAAGACCTTTGATATTTATTGAAAGGAGCATCAAACTCATCACCTTGCATTTTCACCACCACCCTGTGAAGTTCATCATCATTTATTTAAGCTGTAGCCTAATAAACTCCATGCTTTCCCGAGTCGTACTGGGAGACGACACAACATATCATGTGACTACAAGTTTATTTCAATATGATGGTTATTATTATATCAGTATTTGCGCATAAGAGTTTCTACCGCCATTTTTCGCATAATACATTTTACACACAAACAGATCCCACCTTGTTTAGTGTATTTTATTTTGTCTACATTTTTATCCAACATGTGTTTTACTTGCATAAAAAGTTTTGTTGAAAACCTGGTTAATGTTGAGGATGCTGGAATTCTATTTTCCTGCAGGAGACTTTTGAAGTAGCCTAATCAGATTAAAGCATTGTGACTGGTTGTGTTTATGCCACATATAAAAGGTCATACATTTTAAAAGTTCAATGACAAATATTTTGACTATAACGAAGCTTTAGGTTCGAGGTGAGCGAGGAATAGCCGCATTAAGCTTGCGTTAAGCTTTCCTGAATAACTGGGCCTGCCAGGAGCATATGACACATTCACATCTCAGCGTTATTCAAATGACATTTCCACTGCAGCCTAGAGTTTAATTTTGTACTCACCTGAAAACAATAATGCCATTGCATTGTAGTGTTGTTGGCTAGTCTAGCTAGGATAATTGTATTGTCCCCAAACAAGATCAGTAGGGGAGTTCTTTCATGTCCAATGATGCAGCTGGCCTCCCCGCTGCCATCAGCTATTCCTGTTTGTCCTGAGAATTGATGCTGCGTTGAATGCTTTTATGTGTGGTATGATTGCTAGTTAGACCATTGCAAATCTGGACTAACGACCCACCTAGCACTAGGTGCCACTGAATGGTGGCTAGAGGGCAGGATAGACAGACTAACTATATTGACCGGTGGTATAGTAAAAGTTAGCACCTGGAAAAGCGTAGCGCATAAGGGAAGTACCAAAACACCTTGATATCGGGTAGGCGCATGCAAGCAGGACATTTGGCTGGAATGGAAGAAATTGTATAGGCTAGTGAAACCTGCAAAATCGTGAATGGAAAAAATGCACTGTGCCCAAATTCAGAGAAGTTGTAGGCATTGAGTGTAGTGGTTCTCTTGGTTAGGGACTTTAAAAAAAAAAGGTGTTTGTAAATGCACAAGATAGCATATTAATACTTGACGGGAATTCCAATTCTAATTAGAGTATATGCACTGAACAAAAATATAAATGCAAGATGTAAAGTGTTGTTCCCATGTTTCATGAGCTGAACTAAATTAAAGGGTCCCAGAAATGTTCCACAAGAACAAATCGGCCTCACAACCGCAGACCACGTGTAACCACGCCAGCCCAGGATCTCCACATCCGGCTTCTTCCCCTGCGGGATCGTCTAAGACCAGACACCCGGTCAGCTGATGAAACAGGAGTATTTCTGTCCAATAAATACTTTTTGTGGGGGGAAAATATTCTGATTGGCTGCGCCCCTGCCCAGTTATGTGAAATCTATAGATTAGGGCCGAATGAATTTATTTCAGTTGACTGATTTCCTTATCTGAACTGTAACTGAAATTGTTTCATGTTGCAATTATATTTTTGTTCCATATAGTTTATTTTTGCCACACACCTAGTTCTTAGGTCCAAACTGATAGGAACCCAGGTCATTCAGAAAAGAGGGCGACACTTGTTTAGGAACATATTTGAAAAAGACGCATGCAAATCAGTGGAGGCTGTTGAAGGGTGGACAGCTCATAATAATGATTGGAACAGAGCAAATGGAATGGTATCACACACATGGAAACCATGTGTTTAATATTTGATACCATTCCACTGATTCCACTCCAGCCATTACCACGAGCCCGTCCTCCCCAATTAAAGTGCCACCAACCTCCTGTGGTGTAAATGCTCAAGATAGGATGTTAATATTTGACAATAATTCCCTATGCACTTCTAAGTAGAGTATATACAAAGATAGGGCCCCATGCATCATTCTGTAAGTTAAAATGTTTTATGTCTTTATTTAACCACGAAAGACCCTTGAGGTTATATTGCATTCATAACCAAATGGGGAGGTGGTATTTACTGTACAACAACTTGTCTATCATCCCTGAGCTCCAACTTTTCCAACATGCTGACTTCTGACGTCACCTACTAAAGAAATTACCTCGATAACAGTATTTTCAGCAGTTAATTGTAACAAAACATTTGTAAAAAGCAATCTATTAAGATTTTAAAACGCCACCATTTGTTTAAGACCTTAGAAAGGCAGGGTAGAATAGATATAGGTCTGTAGCAGTTTGGGTCTAGAGTGTCTCCCCATTTGAAGAGGGGGAAGACCGTGGCAGCTTTCCAATCTTTGGGAATCTAAGACGATACGAAAGAGAGGTTGAACAGGCTAGTAATAGTGGTTGCAATCATTTCGGCAGATAATTTAAGAAAGAGAGGGTCCAGATTGTCTAGCCCGGCAGGGGTCCAAATTTGTAGTGGTCCAGATTTTGCTGCTCTTTCAGAACATCAGCTATCTGGATTTGGGTGAAGGAGAAGTGGGGGAAGTTTGGGCGAGTTACTGTCAGGAGCGCAGGCCTGTTGACGGGGGTATGGGTAGCTAGTAGAAAAACCAGTAGAAAAATGCTTATTATTTATCGGTAGTGACTGTGTTTCCTAGCCTCAGTGCAGTGGGCAGCTGGGAGGACGTGCTCTTATTCTCCATGGACTTTACAGTGTCCCAGAACTTTTTTGAAATTGTACTACATGATGCAAATTTTTGTTTGAAAAAGCTAGCAAATAAAAGGTATGATAACTTTTAGCTCAATGCATGATATGGGGGAGAATGTCATGGTTTGTCTGTCTAACTTTGTAATAGCTTGTCAATGTAATCTGAAGTTTTCAGTGTTACCTACTCTAGTAAAAACACTACACGTTGTTCTGCTGCTGTATGCATTGTGTGTCTGCACAAGGACATGACGCCATTTCAAATTGTTGAGAGGCCTGGCTTTCTGAGGCTGAAGGTTGCCGTGCCTCACTACAAAGTGCCATCACAAGCATTATTTTCCAAGACTGAAATCCCAAACCTGTACAACGAGGTTAAAGCTGATGTTGGAAAAAGTCTGTCTCAAGGCACGAGGTCAGCAGTTTGCTGCAACTACTGACCTCTGGACTAGTGAAAGCGGGGGTGGTCAACCTCCTGGGGATCTGCCTTTTTACTGAAGTGGCTGGGAAATGACCGACAACACAGCTCTTAGCTCCCTCAGTAGATGCCTACTGGAGAACTTATTTGTATGGCTTTTAATCTTTTTAAATGAATTTATCTTATTAACACTTTGTTCTAGCTAGCTATTTGTGTAGGTAGCTATCAAGTAAACGCAATCAGCTTCACTATCCATTACCTCACCCCAGACTGGCAACTGGAATCAAACTGCCAGAAAACACAGTTCTTCCCAGAAGATCACTCGGCTCACAACATCAGAATATTTTGAGGATATGCTGGGGGATCAACAAGAAAGACCTGGTCTGCATAACCACAGACAACGCAACAAACATCATCAAGGCTTTTGAAGAGTTCCTAGATCTGTGGCTTGGGTGCTTTGGCCATCATTTGAACCTGGCCATCTCAAAGGCTCTGAAAATACAGAGCATTGACACAGCAGTCAAGGCCTGCCGTCATCTGGTCCAAGGCTTCTCACAGAGCTGGAAGAGAAGGAGAGAACTGAGAGAAAAAGCAAGCTGCCCTCATGCCACAGAAAGCTCTGATCCATGATGTGGTGACCCGGTGGGGATCGACACAAGATGCTTGAGCGTTTCCTCAGCCAACAGCAGCCAGTCTGTGTGACACAGGCTGGAGAAAGAGGATCATGGCGTCTGATGCCCAAGGATGCCGACATAAGTATCATGGACCAACTGTGCCAGCTCCTTGAACCTCTGAGCAGGTTTACAGATGCCTCAGAGACACGAGTGACACTGTCAGCCATCAAGTCTGTCCTGTACCACATCACACGTGATGTTCTGGTGGAAAACGATACGGAGCCATCCCTGACCAAGGAGATGAAAAGGGTACGGATCCATCCCTATCCAAGGAGATGAAAAGGATACGGAGCCATCCCTGACCAAGGAGATGAAAAGGGTAATGAGAGAAGACCTTAACAAATACACAGAGAAGGCAAAAAGTCTTGCACACGGCTTGTTTCATTGACCCCCGCTTCAAAAGGAGCTTTTTAGATGGGCCAGAGGCTGCAAAAATTGACACTGACAGCTGTGTCCAGGAGGCCTTGAAGCTGGCAGCTGCACAAGTCAGGGAAGAACCACAAAGCACCAGCAGGACCTATAACACCCCCACAGCGGCATTGTGGGGAATTGGGAGGGGAAAGGCCTGGCTGGGTTGCTGAGATAGATTACCTCAACAAAGCAGCAGAGGCGAAGAGGGTCAGATTCTGACCACCCCAGAAGACTAGAGTGGAAGAAGAGATTAAGGTCTATCTGTCTCTGCCACCCATTCCAGCAGAAGAGGATCCACTGGTGTGATGGAGGGGCCATGTATCAGAGCTGCCTCACCTTGCCAGGGTTGCCAGGAAGCTTTTGTGCATCCCAGCAACCAGTGTGCCATCAAAGAGAGTGTTCAGTGCCAGCAGGCATTGTCTCGCCTCGCAGATTACTACTTAAACCGGACAAAGTAAATATGCTGACAGTTTTACATTTCAATCTCAAGGGAACAAAAATGCAGACATACAGGATGTTAGGCCAGCAGCACCTTATTTCTTTATGAAGGAGAGAACGCATATACAATCAGTGCTGTTCATTTGATTTGTTTACATATTTTGTGTTGTTCATGTCAACACCTGCACATTGGATTTGTTTACGTATCAAATCAAACTAAAATACAATATCAATAACGATGCTATATACAGAGGGTACCGAGTCAGTGTGCGGGGTACAGGCTCACCGTCGCTGGGGGTACAAACTCACCGTCGCTGGACCAGACAGGACTTGCAAAAAGTGCTCTTCACTGACGAGTCGCGGTTTTGTCTCACCAGGGATGATGGTCGGATTCGCGTTTATCGTCGAAGGAATGAGCGTTACACCGAGGCCTGTACTCTGGAGCGGGATCGATTTGGAGGTGGAGGGTCCGTCATGGTCTGGGGTGGTGTGTCACAGCATCATTGGACTGAGCTTGTTGTCATTGCAGGCAATCTCAACGTTGTGCGTTACAGGGAAGACATCCTCCTCCCTCATGTGGTACCCTTCCTGCAGGCTCATCCTGACATGACCCTCCAGCATGACAATGCCACCAGCCATACTGCTCATTCTGTGCGTGATTTCCTGCAAGACAGGAATGTCAGTGTTCTGCAATGGCCAGAGAAGAGCCTGGATCACAATCCCATTGAGCACATCTGGGACCTGTTGGATCGGAGGGTGATGGCTAGGGCCATTCCCCCCATAAATTTGCAGGTGCCTTGGTGGACGAGTGGGGTAACATCTCACAGCAAGAACTGGCAAATCTGGTGCAGTCCATGAGGAGGAGATGTACTGCAGTACTTAGCATCTGGTGTAGCCACCAGCTACATTGACTATTACTGTTAACCCCCCTTGTTCACACATTCATTTCTGTTCATCACATGTCTGTGGAACTTGTTCAGTTTGTCTCAGTTGTTGAATCTTATGTTCATACAAATATTTACACATGTTAAGTTTGCTGAAAATAAAACGCAGTTGACTGAGAGGATGTTTCTTTTTTTGCTGAGTTTATATCTCAAATGTAAGCTGAAGCAAAAACACGCATTAGAAAAGGAGCACACGGAATTGCAAGCTAGGAAAGAAAAGTTGGCCATGGAACGGCAAAAAGGGCCGGTGACAGTCACACACACTCAAAGGTTCAAACCTCAAACGTAAACACAGTTGTTCACACACACTTTTCATCATGCAGGAAGCTCTGACAGGGTTTGTGCAGAAGGAACCAAGGATGTATCCTTGGACAAAGAACACCCTCCCGCTGACAGTGCCCTGGGAGTTCAAGGGTGCATTAAAAAGATGCTGGCAAGCAGTGTTGGTACCAGCAAAGAAACGTCTGATGTCAAGCAATGGAGTCAATGTAACAGAAGTCTGACAGATGCTGTTTTACTGAAACCCAAAGCTCAGAGCATCTTCCTCACAGGACAAGGAATGACCTAGACCTTCAGTCAAACTCAATTTCACCTCATTTCACACAGACATCCACGAAAACAAAAATAACCCACCTAAGCTGGGTAAGGAATGGAAAAATAACTCTTAACAAACCAGGACAAAGGGGTTTAATTGCTAAAGATAAGCAGGAATGTGAATGTCAGAAGAGACAGCTCCACATACAAGTCAAACCCAAAGCAAAAACAATGAAAGTCTTAGAATAAGAGAGAATGAAAGATGGAACAGGAAGTTAATGCCAGAAGAAGCAACCATCCTGTACCAAAAAACACTTACTAGAACTAAGACTTGATTGAAAGACTTTAAGACACTGAACAACTACATGACTGACCTGGCATACCAGTTTGTCTGTTCCTGTAAGAACCGACACCAAAGATGAGAAGCATGTACGTGGAGTTGAACATTTAATGAACGGACATGGAACAAGACAGGAGCAGAGTCAGAACAAGGGGAACAAAATTACATGACGACAATAATGCTGAAGCGGGGAACAGAGCTGGGGAACAGACAGATATAGTGGAGGTAACAACACAGGTGATTGAGTCCAGGTGAGTTCAATGAATCGTTGATGCACGTGACTAGGGAGGCAGGTGTGCGTAATTATGGAGGCAGGAGTGCGTAATACTGGGTAGCCTGGCGCCCTGGAGCGCCAAGGAGGGAGAGCGGGAGCAGGCATGACAGTTCCAGTCTTAACCTTTCTTTCTCCCTTTCCTTTCAGCTCAAGAACACACTTATACCATGCACACGTTTTTACGTAAAGCTCAATCATGCACATGTACACGAAGAGACACTCATGCACTCGTTCGTACATGAAGATCAATACATGCACTTGGATACGAATAACTCACACAAACTCAGTACACTGTGTATAGTATATTATGTCATTTTCTTTTGAGCTACTTATTAAAACTGAAGTTGTTTTATTGTTTAGCTTCATGCTGTCACAATGATGGTCGGTGTTTTAAGAGACATTTTGTATGTATAAAAGAAAATATAGAATGTTTTTTTTCTCGAGAAGCTGTTTATTTGCATGGAACATCCCTTTACTGCTATTGTGACACCTGGTGGCCATCGTTTGGGTTTACTTGTAGGACAGCATTTTAAGGGGTTATGGGTAAAGATGGTGTCGTGGACCGAGACACACTGGAGTGGCCACTGTTCATAGAGAGTGAGGCGAGGTGAAGGAAGCATGGAAATGTCTGAGAGAGCCAGACTTGTAAATTGTGCCAAGGAACAGAAGTTGGGTTTTGGAGAAATGCCATCAGTGCGTGCTCTGCGAGCAATGCAGTGGATGAAGGCGCGTCCAGAGCGGGGTGAACAGATAGACGTGGTTATGGACCACGAGGAAGAAGAGTCTAGTGTAGTGGGAAGATGTGTGTTGAGGAATAATGGCACCAGACATGATAAAGAAGAATCTGGACAAATAGGAGTGACATTTTTGGAGAAAGTGGACCCTTGACTTTTGATGGATCCATTTGTGGTTTCAGGGTGTGTGGGAAAGGAGTTTGGTGCAGTTGAATCAGTGACGGTAACTGTCGTGGACATGTGATGTTTGTTTCTTCTGACCTGAGGGAGCAAGCATCATGTAACTTGGGTCAAGATCTGTTTCTTGCTTTGCTCCTAGGAACAGGGCACCATTCAATGGAGTGATTTCTAGGGTAGTGTGGAAGTGGGGTGATCGAAATGTAAAATTCCTGGTGTTGGTGACGCCAGTCGTTTGGTGCGATGCAGACCCGGGGGAGCGTGGTGAAACAGAGGTGTCACTGTTTTGTCTGGTAGAGTCTCTGACTCAAAAGGACTATGTCATGTTAGCATATATCAGTTATCCTGTTTGAGCTTTTGTGCAGACTCCACTGTTCTGTTTCAGGGGCAACGTTTATGGTCATGTTGCCGTAGTGTTTAGGGGGATTCCAAGATGTGGGAAGTGTGCAGGAGGGCATTGGACAGAGGATTGTGTATAAAGTTGTGTGGGTCAACTGTAGGGGTGCCCATGTTGCTGGGGATTGGAAGTGTCCAGTGCAAGTAAGGCAGGTTGTTGTCATATGCTGAGGCATTTAAGAAAATAGAGGATAGGTCAAGAGTGAAGGATCCTGAGAGGATTCCAGTGAGTAGTAGATTTGTGCCAGCACAGACGGAGGGCAACGAGTGATTTATGCTTCAGTAAGGTTGGCTTCTTAGCGTGCATAGCAATGGTCATCAACTATACCGCAGAAATGGGAATGTGTAATATAAAAATACTATACTGGATGAAATGTTGGGAACCATCAATTGTGCATGCACAATCCTACCTTTGTCTATATGCTCATGAGCAGTTGGACATTTTTTTTGTGATTCAGTTGGAGCAAGTGATTTCTCAGCCCCTTTTAGGCTCATACACACACCAGAAACAAACAGTAATTGGACATCATTAGGAAGAGGAACCTGCTCAGAGACCAGGAGTGAGAGAGAGAGAGAAAATGGAAATGGAAAATGGAAATGGAAATATTTCACTTTAATTAGTTGTAAATGCAAAAGCCCTCAAAAAAAGGCACACCACACTAGCAGAATACTGTTGTACAACAGGATCTGTGTACGTTTGGCAAAACTTAACATTGCATAGGCATTACTCCAAGGTAGGGGGAATAAGGTAAGTAGAAAAAGTATGTTTCCTGAAGAAAATGTGTACTTGCTTTAGCTGTCTTAAAGAAATGTTAATGCATTAACATATGTAGCTATATGTAATTACATTAACATATGTAGCTATATAAAATGTTAAAGTTCTTACCAGTGTTTTCCAAGGAAAGTGGTTAACCCTTTAAGGTAATTGCACTTTTGAAAAAAGAAAAATCTTAAGCTACATAGAACAAGGTAACTCTTGTAGGCATAGTCTGGGTGCCCCTACAATCTAATAAGGACTGTATCCTACAGGCCTATAACATATTATTCATATTTCCCAATATGACATATGCATTTTAAGGGGAGCGAGATGTTCAGTGTGCGTGAAAACGTGGTTAATAGCGCACTGACTGCTCTCAGGATTCCCCTCCACTGAAATTGGATGACACCTCACCTCCATGACGACTCCTTCCATGAGAGCTCCTCCCCACCCCATTGATAATCTGGGCTCCCAACATCCACTGTGAGGCAGCTGTTGAGGGGTTTCGGCAGCCCAAAGAACAGGTGTAGGGTGACGTTGTCTCTTGACACTGATCTTGGGTCAGTTAAGTGTTTTCTTGACTAATGTTTAGAGTAGGATTGGGGAGGGGAAGCTGATTCTAAATCTGTACCTAGGGAAAACTCCCCCCTCGACAGAGCGGATGGGGCTAGGGCCTCTATTTCTTGTCCTTATGAGACCAGTAGGTCACTCTAGATGCTCAACTCATGATGTCCTTGAGATGAAATCCAGTATACAAAACATTAGGAACACCTGCTCTTTAAATGAGACTGACCAGGTGAAAGCTATGATCCCACATTGATGTCACCTGTTAAATCCACTTCAATCAGTGTAAATGAAGAGGAGGCCGGTTAAAGAAGGATTTTTAAGCCTTGATACATGGATTGTGTGTGTGCCATTTAGAGGGTTAATGGGCAAGACAAAGGATGTAGGTGTCAGGCTTAAGTGGGTCAAGAACTGCACCGCTGATGGTTTTTCACGCTCAACAGTTTCCCATTTAAACTGTGGTAAGCGTTGGAGTCAACATGGGCCAGCATCCCTGTGAAATGCTTTCAACACTTTGTAGAGTCCATGCCCCAACGAATTGAGGCTGTTCTGGGAGCAAAAGGGGTTGCAACTCAATATTAGGAGTTATTCAGTTACATTCTGGACTTGTGTTCCTTCCTGGTGTAACTGAATGGTGGGCTGTGTGTGGTCTAAGTGAGATCATATGAGAACCATGAGTGACACTTCTGTTCTTGGTGGAATTGGGTTTGGATTAAGGAGACACATAGCCATTGCATAGCGTGCAAACATAAACCATTCCGTAATTAAAATTTGTTAGATATAGCTAGGCTATATCAGAGAAGAGGTTTTTCTGCTAGGGCTGTGGGATGGCGCTTCAGCAGGTGTCAGAGACAGTGATTGACAGCTGCGAACGTGACGTCATATCGGGGGGCGCCGTGGTGGAGTTTGTGTTTTAGAAGAGGTTGCAACGCTCGGTGTGGGAAGTGTCGAAAGGAAGAGAGCAGCACTCAATAATTCATAGTGTAGCCTTCACCAGCCTGTGCGCAGACTACCGGAACAGATATCCTCGTATCCTATTCCTAAATAAATACTTTTTTGCAATTAGCGGATACCTACAGTAACCACAATCTTGGGCACAGTCCCGCTGACCGATTCCATACTTTCTTTTTGACAGTCAAATAGACTAGGATTATTGTCGAAAACACGCATAGATTCTTTTTTTCCCCCTTCCCATCTCTTGCGACAGTCTGCGATGTTCATCCTAGCATATGCTGTGTGGTGAGTGCTCTCGCTGTGTTGTGATATCTTGCTTGTGCCTTTCTAGTTTTCAATGGATGGGCCGATAGATAAAGATAACGCTACGCTCGCTGAGCAAAAGGCTGGCCACTGGCCATGTTCATCAGAGGTTTTCACGTCCCAAGACATTTGGGAATGACACTTTTACTGAATCTTTTCTTTTCACCTTTCGAGGTTTTGAATGTTTCTTGTTGCGATAAGGGCGTTACAATGTAGCCGCCACCACCACACACAATGATGCATTGTGCTACAGTAGCCTAGCCTATAACCACCGAAAATACACTACATGACCAAAAGTATGTGGACACCTGCTCGTCGAACATCTCATTCCAAAATGGGCATTGATAGGCAGTTGGTCTCCCATTTGCTGCCAACAGCTTCCACTCTTCTGGGAAGGCTTTCCACGAAATGATGGATCATTGCTGCGGGGACTTGCTTCCGTTCAGCCACAAGAGCATTAGTGAGGTTGGGCAATTAGGCCTGGCTCACAGTCGGTTCCAATTCATCCCAAAAGGTGTTCGATGGAGTTGAGGTCATTTCTGTATGGACCTGGCATTGTGCACGGGGCGTTGTCATACTGAAACAGTAAAGGGGCTTCCCCAAACTGTTGCCATAAAGTTGGTAGCACAGAATCGTCTAGAATGAACTAAGGGGCTTAGCCCGAACCATGAAAAACAGCCCCAGACCATTATTCCTTGCCCATCAAACTTTATAGTTGGCGCTATGCATTGGGGCAGGTAGCGTTCTTCTGGCATCCGCCAAACCAGATTTGTCCATCTGACTGCCTGATGGTGAAGCATGATTCATCACTCCAGAGAATGCGTTTCCACTGCTCCAGAGACCAATGGCTGCGAGCTTTCTACCACTCCAGCCAATGCTTGGCATTGCGGCATGGTGATCTTAGGCTTGTGTGCGGCTGCTCGGCCATGGAAACATATTTCATGAAGCTCCCGATGAACAGTTCTTGTGCCGATGTTGCTTCCAGAGGGAAGTTTGGAACTCGGTAGTGAGTGTTGCAACCGGGGACAGATGATTTTTTTACGCGCTTCAGCACTTGACGGTCCCGTTCTGTGAGTTTGTGTGGCCTACCACTTTGCGGCTGAGCCATTGTTGCTCCTAGATGTTTCCACTTCACAATAACAGCACTTACAGTTGACCGGGGCAGAAATTTGACAAACTGACTAGTTGGTAAGGTGGCATCCTATGACGGTGCCACGTTGAAAGTCACTGAGCTCTTCAGTAAAGCCATTCTACTGCCAATGTTTGTCTATGGAGATTGCATGGCTGTATGCTTTATACACCTGTCAGCAACGGGTGTGGCGGAAATAGCTGAATCCACTAATTTGAAGGGGTGTCCACATACTTTTGTGTGTGTCTGTTATTGTGCTGTGATATTTGTACCCCAGTAATTGCCTAGTACACCTTGTTATAATTATATATCTAACCATTAAGTCATTTTAATGTTAAAAATAGACATTAGAATGTGGTAATGTCTAGATTGTTCTTCCACTGGACTATGGTATGCAATAGAGGGGCTCTGACATCCCATATAAGCATCAGGTAGGCCTATACATAAGCTATGCTATCTGTTCCTTGCATCTATTATATTAGGTAGGGATAACATGACACCAAGTAGGAGTTCTGTGTGAATGAGAGGCAAAAAAAGTGAATTGTGTGTTATCACCATGCAGACCACATTAAAATGCAGCAGGTAGGATATCATCTTTGTATTTCATGCATAACTTGCTTCATCTCCCCCCTCTGTCGCAGAAGCAGCAGGTGGCAATGGTGGCAAACGGCAGTATCCAGAGTCCAGGGGGAGGCAGGGCCAGGCTACAGCTCTAGCCACAGGCTGAGGGATTCCATGGACACTCATTAACTCAATGCCACAAAACCGGGATTGAGTGGGAAGTTTGGGAATATCGGCCAGGGGAGGACTGAGTGGGCGGGTCACTAACTGACTGATAGACTGCTATGGAAGGAGCGAGATCCACTAGAATCTCTGTGAATGTAACTCTCGGCTCATTTCCCCAGGGGGAGTTGAGCTGGGATCGCTCAGCTAGGATTAGAAACCAGTGCCGAGTGTCTGCCTCTGCCATCCCATGCTTCTATCTGTAGCAGGCACAGTTGGGGTGTTGCTATGGCAACACTTGCCCTGCACCGGGGTGTAGAGTTGTCTCATCACTTGCTCTACTATCTCTGATACCTGAGGTAGATGGAACAAGCTTGACTACTGTACACGTTGTTATATTCACTTTGTTGAAGAGTGATACACTTGAAATTCTATGGGGCCTATTCCAGGAAAAGCAATCAAATCCATGCATGTTAATCTCTGCTATTATAAAACACATTTCTATTTGAAATAATGACCATTTTACAGATTTGGATTATTTACTTATGTTTATGTATGACTCTAGTTCCTTTTATTTGATTTGTCAAATCATGTACCATCCTTTCAGATTTTTTTACCTCGTAATGCAATAACTGGTGGAGGTCACAGGAGCCATGGCCAAACAGGACTCCCCACTGTTCCTCCACGGCTTTGACCTGGGGGATGTCTTCATAGACCCCCAGCCCCTGGGCAGCGGGACCACTGGTCTGGTTCTGTCTGCTGTGGACAAGCGCAGCGGCCAACGGGTGGCTGTGAAGAAGCTGGTGATGCGTGACGTGGTCAGCGTGAAGCACGCCCTGCGGGAGGTCAAGATCACGCGCCGCCTGCAGCACGAGAACGTGGTGCGCGTGCACGAGGTGTTGGGCCCCTATGGCCGCCCGCTTCATCGCGACCCAGCCCAGCTGAGCGCCCTGTACATCGTCCAGGAGTGCATGGAGATGGACCTAGCTCACCTGCTGGAGCAGGGGCCACTTCCTAGCGGGCACACCACTCTGCTCTTCTACCAGCTCCTTCGAGGACTTAAGTTCATCCACTCAGCCAACGTGCTGCACCGCGACCTCAAACCAGCCAACATCTTCCTCAACACAGACCAGTTACTGCTCAAGATTGGCGACTTTGGCCTGGCCAGAATCGTTGACCCACACTACTCCCATAAGGTGAGACTATAGTTAAAGTGGGCTGCAGTTAGAAGGGAACAGCTAGCTCGGGATCAGTATTCATGAAGCATCAGAGTAGGAGTTCTGGTCTAGGATCAGGTCCCAGCTGTCCGTGTTGTATTCATTATCTGAAATGCAAAATGTATCCTAGATCAGCACTCTTAAGACGCTTCATGAGTCAGGGCCCAGGATTGTTTTCCTAACCATGTGACCTGACCAGAAAAAGCTTAGTCCTTAGTGCTAGGGAAAAACTCCTGTCCTACATATAAGGCGGAGACATAAAAAAACGACAATTGTACTGCATTTCCAAACGATACAGCATTCTACCCATATTAAGATGCCTCTTTGTGCATGCTTCTGTGTGGTCGTGGTGCGTGTATGAATATATCCTTGCACCAAGTCACATGCATCGACTCTGTTGCCTTGTGTAGACTTTGATGATTCTCTGCTTTGCATAAATTGAAATGACTACATTATCATCCATCTATAGCTAGTGCTAGAGACGCGCTTTCATAACGTAACCCGATCTAAGTTACCCAGTAATCAAATTGAATGATTTCCCTGTCTGTTTTTTTGGGGGGATAAGCATTCTGGGAGATTCATGTGACAATGGACTGATTTATTGTACTGCTTTATTATTGTGGTGGAACACTGTAACACTAGTAGCCCAGCGAGGGCCCAGTGGAAGGGAAGCTTTGTCCTGGCCGGGCCCAGACCCAGAGATCTGATCTCGGGGCAGCATGGTGTAGACAGGGGAAAGAGATGGCTCAGGCTGTGAGCAGGAGTGTAGCCAAAATACCAATGGGCAGTGCTGTGCTCTGCGTAAAGTCGAGAGAAAAAAAGCATCTATGCTGCTCTTACGCAGTGGATTGTGCGTAGTTGGGCTGAGACAGGCCATAGAGTATTCTGTGTGTCAACTACACATCTGGCCTCCCTTACCCATCATCAGAGTATGGATGAAATGTGTTAGTTGCAACAGCTGACTTGGACATCAAACCTTTACGCCTTTGTCAGGATAAAAATCAGGTTGTATGGATGCTAGAGTGAAAAGAAGGAATAATCTGGGACAATTCCTATTAGGAAGCAGGAAAAAAACCTTGTATGTCTCTCCTGAATCAACACAGGCCTGTCAGAGGAGTTCAGAGTAGCTATGTGAATAGACCTTGTTCGGACATGAGGGAACGAGGGGAGGCTGAATGGAGCAGGAAGAGCAAGGTTGTGTTCCAAATGGCACCCCGATACCTACATAGTGCCCTTTGGATCCTGGTCCAAAGTAATGCACTGTATAGGGAATGGTGTGTCATTTGGGACACAACTTTGTTCTCCCTGTTCCATGCAGCCTGCCCTCGTTCCCTCATGTCCAAACGTCTATTCACACACAGTGCATTCGGAAAGTATTCAGACCCTTTGCTTTGAGACTCGAAATTGAGCTCAGGTGCATCCTGTTTCCTTTGATCATCCTTAAGATGTTTCTACAACTTGACTGGAGTCCACCTGTGGCAAATTCAATTGATTGGACATGATTTGGAAAGGCGCACGCCTGTCTATACAGTGCCAAAGTATTCACCCCCCCCCCTTGGCATTTGTCCTATTTTGTTGCCTTACAACCTGGAATTAAAATAGATTTTGGGGGGGTTTGTATCATTTGATTTACACAACATGCCTACCACTTTGAAGATGCTAAATATTTGTTATTGTGAAACAAACAATAAATAAGACAAAAAGTGAATACTTTGTAGAGCCACCTTTTGCAGCAATTACAGCTCATTGGATATGTCTCTATAAGCTTGACACATCTAGCCACTGGGAGTTTTGATGGATGGGTTCATGCTGGTGTACAGCAATATTTAAGTCATACCACAGATTTTCAAATGGATTGAGGTCTGGGCTTTGACTAGACCATTCCAAGACATTTAAATGTTCCCCTTAAACCACTCGAGTGATGCTT